>NC_141326.1:26404956-26864956 GCF_037954235.1 Aulostomus chinensis
TCATCTGTTATTCTAACATGTTGTGTAAACCACTGGATAATTTCAGAGAGCAGCTCATACATGTGTGTTTGTTACTGTTTCAATGTAAAAAGCAAAAAAAACAACAGCAGTTTAACTGATTTAAGTTTGTATCAAGCTGATCCACAAACTAATTTATGCTTGTGATTGTACTGTTTTTAATTTGCTACAAGAAGCTGACATATTGGATCCTTCACCTTAACATGATGTTTTTGCTGCTTTCCTCGAGCCGGTTAAGTGTCATTGTGTTCCTCCTAGCAGCACATGACACAGCATGCTCTTTGTCGAGCACTCCGCTGTGCTGGGTGTGACAGATACTCACTATTAGTCAAATATCAACAAGCGCTTTAATGTACAAGGCTAATTGCAGGCAGTAAAAGGAGGGGGAAAAAAAAACATTACTTAGCATAGATGGTGCCGAAAGGAAGAAAACCACTTCACAAAAAAACTAATGAACCGCGAGTAAACAATGTTCTTCACACCTTCCACCCTCTAACGCTGTTGCACAACCATTCTCCATCTCTAGCTCTACCTTTTATTGTGTTTTTAAACAAGGTTATTGTTCTCGCCATTATTCAAACAGAATTCGAGAAAAGACTGAACTTTGCCTCCAATGATGCTGAGTCATTTAAAGACAGGAAAGTTTCAAGACTGAAATGACAACAGAAGCTACAAATACGTAGAGACACTTTTACTTGGAGGCCTTATATACAGTAGAAATACCTTAGATGTATACGTATGGATGCTGCCTGTGAGGTTTTACGGGGAATGATATTTCCCATCTGTGAATGTGTTTTCACCTTTAACCTTGATTGTTACAATCACGTGTGGATTTGATACCAACATGTTCTTGTTATCGTCTTCATGTCTTCACGTAATCCTTTAAACAAAGGTCAAATTAAGCCACTGTCCTGATAGGAATTCAAGCTAACCCTTTCCTATGTCAGGTAACGGAAAAAAAAACTAAAAACAGATGAACTTTTTTTTTTTTTTTACAAATTAAACATATCATTAAGTTGCTGAAGATATTTGTCAAATAATAATGTTGCTGTATGTGTGACCGTAAGTAAGGACTACAATAAAATTGCTCACACATTCATAAAGTCTGATAAAACGCTGTCTTCGTTGCACAGGCTAATACTCATGAATATAAGTCGCTGCGTATTTGTTTTATAATGTTCAACTTAAAATGTAAATTTGCATGTATTTCCATAATAACACATGAAATGACGCCGTAAACATTTATATGCAGTAAGAAAACAGAACATACTAAGTTATACTATATTCATACAATGTTAGCCAGCAAGCTACCAAACTTTAGTAAGAAATGTAATTAATAACGTCAAAAATACCTGATGTTATAGTGACACTATAAGTGGCAGGTGTGGCAATCATAAGGTGAGATAACGTTCAAGGTCTCAGGAACCCAGACAGTCGATTCTGGCAGTGATGTACATGGATGCATGTTTTCTGTTTATTTACTTTCATCACTAATTCAACCAAAAATTAATTAACAGCCTCATCAGTCTTATTTCTCACGGATGACAGGACATTCCTAAATTTGGGCTCTGGTAGGGGGTACGTTTCTTCTTTATTTATGTTCAAGGACGTGAATAAACCAGCGTTGAAGCTCACCTGGGGTGAACTTTGGAAGGGGAGTACAGCTTTCAGAAACATACTATTTTATATTTTCATCTGATCAGCGATGCACAATCTGTGTCTCCCTCTGATTTCTGTCTGCCTATGGCAACATCACTTTCTCCCACGCTCTCTTTGGGTTAAACAACGTCACGGAAAGGGAAATAATTCCAGCGTCAACAGGGACTCTTCTGTTGGTGCTTCAGTCTTCACATCAACGCTTCACAGCAATTATCAACCTACATATCCAGTCACTGCTATGATTGAAAAATCTCTTAAGTAACACATTACATTGTTGAAGAGAGAGAAAGGTTGACAGGGTAACAAATCTATTTTTTTCCCCTCTCACATGAAGACACAATCCAGTCTGTTCCTAAAATAGAGAGCTGTCATGAAAGTCCAAGCGTGCCCCTGGAGTAACTGTGGTCTGTCAGTTTGGAAGTAGTTCAAAGGAGAGGAGCCAGGTGTACTGCTACCAGGGGGGGATGCCTGCTAGGCCTGCGAGTGTGACAGGCAACCCAAGGCCAGGTGCCTTTGTGAAGTGACCTGAACATCAAGCTGTTTCAGCGCAAACACATCTCACCTCACATCACAGCAGATTAGGAACTTCCACAGAAGCTCTCAAAGCTCTTCAATATTTGCAAAAATATTCATCAGTTAATCGTCATATACAGTGGGTATATTTAATGCATGAAGCTATCAGACAGAGATACATTACTGAGTAGCTCATTACATTTCTTGCTACATTCAATCATCAGACTTATTTGTCTCAGATTGTCTCGACTGTATGAAGGCTGAATTTAAACCAATCAGGCAAAACTACTATTGCTGACAGTTGCATCTAAATAAAATCCTATTTTTTAAGGATTTGGCAGGAGCTGAGTTTAAGGTGGAACCCCGCCTCTCACCCGAAGTCAGCTGGGATAGGCTCCAGGCCCCCCCAAAAACCCTTAACGGATACGTGGTATAGAAAATGGGTGGATGGATGGATGGATGGATGGATGGAGTCCACGTGAAGTTGTAAAAAGAATGTTGTGGCCTCTGTAAATCATCCTGATCATATTCTGGATCTGTGTGTCAGACCTCCCGTCTTTTAGTTGGTTGAGAAAGTGTAGGATTGTGTTTTGATGTAGGTTCATATTCTGTTTGGATGTGGCCTCCTCGGTTGTGCTTTCTAGATTTATTTTTGGAGTCATACAACCAATAAATTTCCTTCCGTCTGTTGACCTTCAGCATAGAAGTACAAGTGCTACCCATAAACATAAAATCTATTTTAGCTTCTTATATTTTATGACTAGCAAGTCACAAGACATGAAAAGTGATAATCACCCTTATTTTGTGATTAGCACTACTCACACAGTAAAAAAAAAAAACCTGCTGCAAGCAATGAATAAGATATTAAATTATATGACGACTGAAGCTCAAAATCACTGGGCTGAAAACAAATATTTGGTTTGAAGTAGGGACAGACATGATATTTTCGAGGAGAATTTGTATTCTGTCTGACTACTCTGCTGATCATCCATTCAACAAGTAAATAGGTTGTCAATATTATACAATACATACTGAAGAAATGATGAAAAAAAAGCTCTTTGATCGATTCTGTGCAGTCATGAAGTCCATGGAATCAGGCTTGAGTGATTAGGAAATAATCATAGTGTGTATCCCCAGATTGAAACAGCTGAATGTGCTGCAGCGGGCCTTGTGATAACCACCCACGAAGTCCTGGCCTGACTCTAATTGCATTTTCAAGTCAAAGGCATCAGATCAATGACTGTCTGCAGCCTTTTGCTGTGTCCTTCACCCAGAAATACACCAAGGAGGCAGATAACAGTGAGATAGAATCAGTTAGGTCGAGGATGTCCCCACACTGCCATTTGTATCAGTCGCGTGGCGCCATAATGAAACCTGCCGATGGAAATTTCATTAGAGCGCAAGAACTCACTGCTCAGTATGCACACAGACCAGTTCACTTCATATTCTAACAGCAACTAATTATTCACACATTTACTCTACACTATCATGCTGTCAGGGTGGTGCAGTGGTCAGCACTTTCGCCTCACAGCAAGAAGGTTCTGGGTTCAAGTCCCGGCTCCCGCACGGGGTCTTTCTGTGTGAGTCTTCATGTTCTCCCTGTGCCTACGTGGGTTCTCTCTGGTACTCCAGCTTCCTCCCACAGTCCAAAGACATCAAGAGGGGACGAGGCTGATTGATACTCTAAATTGACCGTAGGTGTGACTGTGAGTGTGAATGGTTGTCTGTCTCTGTGTGTTGGCCCTGTGATGGACTGGTGACCTGTCCAGGGTGAACCCTGTCTTTCACCCAAAAGCCACTGGGCAGCCCCCCTTCAACCCTTAACAGGATAAGAGGTAGAAAATGGATGGATGGATGAATGAGTAGATGGATGGATGGATATCGTGCTATTAGTCATGCATTCACTGGCTGTGTGTTTACTTGATTAATTCACACTGGCTCCAATTATTATCATGGGTGTCGACTGAAGAACTGTCATATTTTATGTGGCATAAAACAAAAATGAGAGCATCCTAAATATGAGATCACCAGTCTGAAGAATCTTTTTTTAGAAATTTTAAGTTCTCAAAATCTAGTACAAAGTATTTTGGTTTGCACAGATGTGAACAACTCCTGCACATCCCTAAGTCTCAGTTGGAGTACAACAATACCCATATTTTTAATGGGTTTATTAAAAATGTATGAGAGCACATCAAGTCTCAAGATGTTAATCGTGACCACTGAGCCTGATGCTGCCTTGTATGCGATCTCTCCAGAGTGCAATGTCAAACTAATTGCTTGAACGACACACTTCTTTAAATTGCTCTCAAATCTCCTGCTGATGTTTCAGATTCACATAATTTCAGCTCAACATGTCATCATGCCATAGCAATAAATTATCGTGTAACCTCATTAGCATTAGAGAAGTTGTAAACTCATAAAACAACGAGGATAACCATTGTCAGTGAAAGATAAACAAGGCATCTGACTCTTTGGGACCACCAGTTCACTACTTAGTGGATACACTAAGTGTTATTTGCACCTGAGGCCTCAGTACTCAGCTCCTGAATCGAAATATCATCAGGTTTCACTCATGCTATTTAGACAGGAGTGCAAGGGCCTGCTCATGGCTGCTTGCAGCTTCACAGCTCAAGCACTAAAGTTGCGGGGCCAAAAGTTCACCTTGGCCGAGGTGAGCGCTTCCTAGTTCCACCTAGCTGTGACAACGCTGTCACTGAGGATAAATGAATCAACGCGAATGTTCTGACGTCTCAACCCGGCTGTCGATTACGTGGCTTACATCAACAATGAATGAGCCTGCAGACATCGGTTGGGTAAAGCTGCTTTCATTCCAGTCAAACTCACATGCAAATACATTTTCTGTAAATTGCAATATGCTTAATTTCTAGGAACCATCAATACACCCTACTTTCTATTTAAAAGACATCCTCAAAGAAATGTGGAAAAACCTAATTTAATGGTGCACAAAAGGGGCTGTCTACCATCTTTCTTGTTTCCTTCTTTCATATTCAGACAGTGAAGAAGCTGAGGCAGCATCATGAGAGAAAGCTTAAGTACACTTTCACTGACCGCAGTAAGAGAGACGTCTGACTCAGGCACAGAAAGAGCTTTGGTCATCTAAACCTGCAGAAATACCATTGAGCAGAACCTCCCACATGCATTTAGAACCCAAACATTCATCAAAAGTTGTTGGACAGTATAAAGGATGAACTGACTTTCACTTAAGTCACATTTGAGAATGAAATGATTTGATTTTAAAAAGGTATTCTTGCAGTTTTTATATGGGAAATGGAAAACGAAAGACATAGAGTGAAATTAACCAGAACAGTAGGGTTTTGTTGGTGATGGTGATTAATTACCCGCTGCAGAACCTCCGCCATTCGATAACAGCACTCGATGACCAGGGGTTTCGATGCCTTTAGCTGAGCTGAGCAGAAACAGCTCAACTAAAACTAAAGGAAAGTTAGACAGTTACAGTCACAGCCGCTTGATTAAAACCTACCTGTGTTTAATTTTAAATCCTCGAGAGTAAACAACATACACGCTTTGTTTGTGTCTGAGTGTTCATTGGGTGTGTTTTCATCCATGTGATTGCTTGTGTGTGCATAAGTCTAAATAAATAAAAAAAACATTTCCCCCCCTCTTCTTCACGCTTGTTTACTTCCTCTGCTTTTTTGAGATCCGGAGGTGAGGAGTGTTAATGAGAGTGCACCAACCCTTGCCACCCGATAGCAAATACCTCTCCACTAAACCCATCAATACTGCGATAGCAGGTGTGTGCAGATTTGCAAGTAATTATGCCCTCTGGATGTTCCTGAATCTGCCCTCAGTCCCCCAACCTACCATCCCTCCAACCTAACCCTGCGTTGCCCGTTCTCTGGCTCCCTTCAGGAGGAAGACTAAAGCCACTGAGAGCCCTGGTATGAGGGTTGAACCAATTAGAGGAAGAAATACACAGCACAGGAGACTGCTCTTAGATCAGCCAAGCAAAGACAGAGCAAGACATTGTTTTTCAGCTCTCATACAGAAGTTTACCTGTGTGTGTCAGCTTGAAAAGAAAAGGCCACTCTCTACTCACAGCTTGTAAAGAAGATTGTTGTTGTTTCATGTTCTATTGAACCTGGATAACAAGGAACCATAATGACATAAGAGCCGTCTGTTTCTGGTTCTGTGCTGGTAGAAAGACAACTGCAGGTTTAATGAGGCCAGAGAGGTTTCTTATGCACAATTTTTCCATTCATTATTCTACAAATGTCCAGCAACACCAGGGACCAGTGTGCCCACAATCAGGACTTCAAAACATTTCTTTTATTTTCCGTGGGAAATGCAAAATCATAAGGGCTTGCAATTTCAAGACTTCAACACTATCGTCACATTTGTAACTGTATTATTTTTCATTTCAAGACCATTCCTTCCAAGAAGTCCATTTTATCCATATAAAAAAAAAATCCTTCACTGTGTTTGAATTGAAAACCAAATTAACACAGAGAAAAACCTTAATCTTCATATTTTTTTTAATTTTTTTTTACCTCAAAGATAGACCCACTCAGACATTGAAGCTAACTCAAACATCCAGATTAAACATCATAATGCTGCTCTGCAGGCAGGCGCCACCCGTGCCATCTCCATGTAGTCACATCCACAGGTCTGACTGATGTTTGCTGCTCCTGCATCTTTGGCTTGTAGGTGGTAAAAGTACTTCAGTGACAGTAAAATTCCTTTTGACACAAGAAGCAAGATGTGGGAGTTTTAAAATTTAATATAGCTGTTAAAAATACTGGGTGGCTTCTTTTTCCCATCACTGATACGTAAATATACACAGAAAATTAAGCCTTATTTAAAAAAAAAAAAAAATATATATATATATATATATATATATATAAGTATATGAAAACAGTTTCAAATTCCCAGACTTCTCACTCAAAACATTTGCTTTTGTAGCCGTAAAAATGATTCTTGGCTCATGATTATGTGGGTTATGCAAGAGTAATAGTGCATTTACTTTTCTTATAAGTATGAATAATAACAGCTTGAAAAGTTTGAGAAACAAACTAAATTAATGTCTCATGACTAAACACCTTCTGCTTGTTCCTACTAGCATCAGGCAAGTTTAGTGAAATGTTCCATCAACCCATTAGTATGCCCAGTGGGACATTTTTTTGTCCTGACAGAGAGGTGAGAAAAGATTCCTGATGGCGTTGAGAAAGGTGTAGTGCTGGTGACAAAGTGGTATTTCGACCATCCCTGGCAGGTTGTGACAGATGTGTTAAGCCTTGCAGGCAATTGAAAATGAGAGAATTGACCATTTTCTTTCTTGTTTTCTTTTGGGAGGTTCTGAGTTTGATAGGCTTAGAAAAGAAACAGAATCAGAAAGAAAGAAGAGTTTAAGTAAAAGACAGCCAGCAAGTGAGAGCAAACGTGATCAGTAACCTCCTTTCTGCTCTTCCCGCTGTGTAATCAACGTGACATTGCAGGTGGAAAGCTCTGGGAACTTTCTCTGCCAACAGACCTCGGGGCAAGCTGCAGGGATCGCTGGCTGACAGAGAAGCCCCAGCTCAGGGACTTGTGATGTTCTCGCTCAGTCCATATCAGTCTCACACAGTCCGCTGCATGAACCCAGCTTCTCCACCATCCCTCGGATTACTTCCAATAAACAGAATTTCTAGTCAGCGCTATCACATTCTGGGAGAGAATGTCACTTCTGTCATATCAAATGTACACAACTGCAGTCTGGGCATTCTTCCTGTATTCTCTTGAATTTTAAGAGTGTACATGGGTATATTTACATCTTGCCTCAGATATTTGATACATTTGTGAGCTCTTTTCTGAAGACAGCCACTGAAAAGCTGCAAATCCTGCTTATTCATCTGCAAAGCATATGCTCTTATTTATGTACACATTTATTTACAGACGGGTGAGGAATTCGAGTAAACCTGGAGAAACTAAACAAAAACATTATGTGCTTCACCCAGCACCGTCTTTTTCAGTCATTATAAGCTGTAAATTTGAGTTAGGGACCAAGTTATAATTTGTATAAGGTTTAAACAGTTGATATGAATGGTATTGGAGGTTACATGGAAAATACCGAAGTAAAAACCATTGTATCTGAGAATAATCCATTTCTGAAATCAAACGACCAACATTTTGTTTGATTAATGAGGAAAATCAATCCAGGCATTAAACAGATAAAAAGAAAATCTGTGTGAAGGTCAGAAAACCTAACATGGCTGCCACAGAACATTAGTAAGAGAAAAAAAAAAAAACACACCGAGAACATGATGTGTTTTGAAGTGTGAACATGAACCGTCAATGGTGGTGGTCCAGTCAATCTATTATTATTGTTATCGTTGTATTAAATTTCTTTGCAATTAAAACAGATTCAAGCCGTTCAAAACCTAAGCTCTTAAACAGTGAAAATAATTGAAATAGTAACCAAAAAAATAATCTGCACGACAAAAGTGAGACTCAGAGTAACTCTTAGTTTTGCTGCCTGATATTTCCACAGCCATCACTTTCTTGGACCTGCAGCAGCGGTCAGGATCATCCGAGCTCCTCGGAGCCTGACTGCAGCATTTTGTCACTGAGGTCACACGCAGTCTTTGAAAACACCCTCGACTGTAATGTGAAGCATAAAGTGGTAGCCATTATGTTTTCAACCACATATACAGAGCATCATTCTTTGCAAATAGAAAATCTCACCAAAGTACTCAACACATCTTGATATACTGCCAGCCGAGATATGAAAACAAATTGATCGATCTGAAGCAGAAAGAGGAGGAGGCGTGAATTAAATCTGCTCCTTGCAGGTTTAGACGGTGTTTCCACTGCTCCCGAAAGCAGCGTTGGTCTCTAAAATCTGTCATTTGTTTGCTAATTTGAAGGCTGTATTACTTGACTGATTTTTATACAACGCACTGACTAAAGTAGCCATTACAATGCACAAGCTATCTGCAGCACTAATTCAGATTAGATGCAGCATAGAGTCTATATTGGCTACAAGACTCAGCCGTTAGGTTCTGCATGTCTCATTAGTATTCACTAGCATTGCTGCCCTGAAAATGTATCTGCCAGTGTGTAGCACACATGATTAGAAGCCAATAAATGGGAGGGGAGATGTCCTGCATACTGTTTATTTGACGATCTGAATTACTGAACTTATTCTCACACAGACTTCTTACATGATGGCACCAATAAAAATATAGCACACAGGAAGTAAACCAGATTTCCTCTCTTACCTCTACAGCCTCATTACCCCCAACTGAATGTAACATTGAGTGAATGTCAATGTCTCGTTGCACATTGAACTCACTCCAGTGCCGCTGCACTGAAACTGTTCCAGACTGCAGACAGACAGTCAGATGAGGTTTGTGGTGCAGTTGTCAACATCCTGCTCTTTTGCTGCTGCTTTTTAGATCTTGACTTGTAGGGTGTCAGATGCCTGGCAGATGTCCATCTGTAGCAGTTTGTCAGCTACCTCTTAGCCCCCATTGGATGTGACACAGGGTGTCACATTTGCGGATTTTAACAACACATCCTGCCTTTTTTTTCTTCTTCCTTTTTTCCGTTTTGTTTTTTTAACGCCAAAGGTCGCAAGTGATGTTCGTGCCAAAACCCCTGCCAGTTTCTGTATCCGTGTCGACATATCCTCACTGATGTCTCTGCACCAGACACAAAGCAGCAACGACAGAGAACAACCAGCTTCCCGGATTCTCTGGGGAAGCCTGGTTGTTGATGTGTATCTCATAGGTGCCAGATTATGGGGGTAAAGAGGAGAAGCAACATTTTCAGATGACATTCGGTTTGAATTAGTGTGCATAATGCTGGTGTAAGTGTCATGAACATGGATTAAAGTTTATGATTGTTTATGACTGTTGTCATGGCACCCTATTATGTCTTTATGAAGCGCCCAGACTCAGCCACTTTATTTGAAGTAAGGGTAATTAATTATGCATGACACTGTCATAAAAGCATTTGCGAGTAATAACAGTTTATTACGGTATTTAAAGCCTGTCATGACATATTTATGACAGCTTATATTCCTGTTGCTGGTGTCAAGTTTTTATTATGGACCTCCAGAGTGATGTCAGCCTCACACTGAGGTGACAATAATGACATGTAACGACAGTAAATAAGTTTTTTGTGACGTTTAAATGACTCTAATGACATAGTTATGACCTCCCTATACACACACTGCTTCCAAAAACAGCAGTATCATTTCATACATGGATATAAAATTGCAGGTTATACTGAACTTGTTTTTAATTGCCACCGGTATTTAGTAGGACTGGCACCTGCACCGGTTCACAAACATGCTAAGAACTGCTGGCTGAGTGATGCGTGTTTCAGAATTACACATTCTAAAATAAACCGAGGTCTTACCCGATAGTTTTTTTTTTCATTTTTTTTATGCTAACATTTAATCAGGGCTGTTATACTTTAGAACAGACCAGAAGTTAATCAAAGCTTTTTATTGTTTATAGCTGTTAGCAGTGGTCATTGCTTGCCGAACAGAAGCTTGTGGTGCATTCACAGCCTTGAATCATTGCTGTAAATGAGGGGGACTTGTGGATGCAAACAGACATCTGCTCCATCCCAGTCAACCCGTCTCCTAACCTGGACTTTCTCACGATATAGTGAGATTAAAAAAAAAAGAAAAGAAACATTGAATAAGTTTAAACATTCAGGTTGAAAGCAGCTCATGCAGACACCACTGCTAGATCTTAACCCAGATCTTAAGTGTAAGTTGCACTTGGGGCTAATAATCGCTGCCATTTGAAGAGAAAGAAGGTCATTATTTGACAAAGTTTCCTGATGCTGTTTGGTTTTCCTGCTCTGTGACGGTCAACAAGTACAATCCAGCCATACCAGGTTACTGATTAATTTTAATGAGCACTATATTTTCTTAGACTGCCATGTTAAATTTGATTTTGTCTGGCTCTGGGTCACAGCATGATATTAACTGGCAGAATGTCCGACCTTAAAAAAACGACTGCTTCTTTAATGATGTTTTGAGCTTACAGCCTCTATCAGTTCTTTCTCTGTGCGTGGGTCCATGACAGTGACCCAGATTAGAGTGAAGCGCAAGCATCACGTATGTCTGTTAGTGGCGATGTTCAGCTGTCTGAGACTGTCTTTAGCTACTTTTAACATTAAGGTCATCAGGTACAATTTTTTTAAAATGTTGTTTATTTTACACGTTCTCAAAAATGACCAACGACCAGAACCGAAACAAAACAAAGAAACGGTCCGCAAACGAAACACAATGCACAGCAACCAACAGAGAACAAAAACCAACCAACCAACCAACCAAGTTCTCTCACAAATATGAGCTCAAATTTTCCCTGCTTTTCAATTATTAAGATGCTTTTGCCCCCGTGGTTGAGTAAGTGTTGTAGCTTCAGATCAGATAAATCTAACTGTGTGAGAAGAAGTTAAAAAAAACAAGCAGTGTAGCTTTTTGAGGTAATGTGAAGGAATCGTGTAGGGGAGTAGAACTCTGGAAATGAAAGCTGATGGCCAGTCTCTCCTCATTATTTCTCTCTCAGTTCCTTGCCTATTCTTTGGTGTTCTTTCCAATTGTGAGTCACTGAACATTTAATTTGTTAAACTCTTGAAGTAAGTACTCTTGAGCCCTAACTTTCCTGTAACTGTCCAGAAGGCTTCACCAGCAACGATGTCCCCCAGAGACTTAAACTGCCTTCATAGACGAAATGGAGTTTTAGCTTAAGATGTTAAAATTCAAACAACCTTCAGACTCCCACATATCTATATATCAAACATTTAGATGGATCAATAAATTGTTGATTCCAAAAAGAAACAATCAAACAAAAACCCAACATAAATTTATTTCAAAGCTGTTTTGTAAAGCTTATGGTGTCTACCAGGGGAAGCTTAACTCGGTGTATAAATTACATCCACCAGACAGGAAAGGAGAAACAGAATTAATGCTAAAAAAATGGTGCTTTCCTAGAAGGTCACCAGCAGCTTCATCACTGAAAAATGTTATGAATGTCACTGCCAGAAAGGTATAACTGCAAATCAAGATGGATATTACTTTCATAGAAAATTTGAAATATAATGACATACCTCTGAGGACTATTCTTCTGTATGATAATCGTTTAATTCACAACCTTTTTTTTATTTTCCAAGTTTCAGATCCTAAGTCATGCATTCCCTTTAAAAAAAAACCCAAATTGAGTGGGAATTCAAGTGGTCTCACTCCAACAACAGTCTTAGAAATTAGCATTAGTAATTGGCTACCACTTTTCTTGTGCTGGAGGAACTACAGTTGGAACCAGAGGTGTTGAGTGGATTTGTTGATGAGAGGACTTGGTTGCAGAGGAGCTCAGTATCACTCGGAAGCACTCCAGTGACAGCATGGAGTGGAAATGAGTTGTGATTTGCATAAGGTATTATCATAATACAGGCTCACACAAGTGGATGTATGGTTAGTCCCAGTGGAACACTGTGTTTTTGTAACATCTTTCTTTGGCTCGCCTCAAGGCAGACGACGATATTCCTCCTCTCTTGAAGGCTGAGCTGGGAGATGACGGTGTGAGAGTGTGACTGTGCCAGGGTTTATATATGACGTAGCGTGCCTCGAATGACGCAGTGGCTTGGAAGTGGAAGACTTTGTGTAAATGAGGCTATGATCGAAAGAGGAGAGAAATACCGCCCAATTTTATTCTGTTGAGTCTGTGTTTGCAGGGGTCTGACTCAGCTTCATGACCCACTTCTCTCGGCGGGTCAGACAAGGGTCGATCAGGCTCATGACAAACTGGGCGGGACGAACTGGGACAACTGGGACTGTATTTGTTGGTTTGACTTCAACTGAATTCTACTTCTGTATATCTTTCATTCAGTTTTTAATCTCATTTGCTTCCACTAGCGGCACACATACAGTTGGCGCCTGTAAACAAACACCATACAATCCCATCACATCACATCATCATTTAGTGGTGAGAACCTGGATCTGAATTTTGACCTGACCAGACACGGTGAAGCTTATGTGCCTTGAGGAGGCGTTACTTTAAGATTCGTAACAAACACTGTATTTTCTTTTTTGCTGGCTCATTTTTAAAACTGGCTTTGAACATTTTTGTCTTACGATCGTTTGAAATGTGTTTCTCAGTTTCTGACCGTCATTGAATAAGAAGGCGGACAGAAACAAAGGTGGACAGCGGAAAAGGAGATTTAAGTACTATGTTCCTCATTTGAGTAAATTTGGTGGGGATGTCCGTTGCTGTGGTTCCCAGCAGATCCACGGTGTTAATGACACCCCCACAAAGTTACTGCGCAAATGCAGCAATGTTAGCTAAAAGCAAACAAACAACAGCTCACTTGTTTAGAAATGATGCAGCTTCCAAAGGTAACAATCAAAATCAATATATAAAAAAAAAAAACAAGCACGATAAGACATATCAGTACAAGCAAGGAGCAAACTATTAGCGGAGGTGCTAGTTGGGCTGTTCCTGCAGATGCAGCAACACAAAGTCCATACGAGATAGCAGCTCCTTACGCAGATATGAAGGGCTGAAAACACAACGATCCTACATTTGACGAACACCAATAAAAACATAGTTAAATATCAATTTATCAATTTTAATTTTGATTAAAAGTTCCTCTAAACCTTACACACTGTTGCTTTAACAGCAGTAGCATCTTAATGCTGGCTACTGACCAAGGCAGTGGATCTGCTGCCAAGCGGCAGCCACCTGGCTGGTCTTTCCTACTGCAGCAGAGGAAGCAAGACTAAGATAGACCCCGGCAGACAGAGAACTGCAGCAGAGGAAGCACAACCTACTGTGAATTTCTCGAAATAGCTGTCTTATTCACTTCTTAAATCAAGACAATAAATGCCATACAGTAGTTATAAAAGATCAGCATTTTTTTTAATGGGCATTTTCAACCGTCCTGCAATGATTCTCTCAAACATTCAGAAATTCCATCCTTGTGGGAGGGAGGAAAGGTTTTGGAAACTGCTCAGTAGCAAGTTGCTCCTCTGAGACAAACAACATGACAACAACATCCTGAAACCCTCCAAACCTGAACTCGACAGTTAATCCATTCTGAGGTGAAAGAACTGGCTACCAAATGGAAAGTCAGCAATCTTCATTTTCTTGGAAACAAATTGTCTCACTCATAAGGTTAAGTACATGTACTGTACTTAATGTGTTAAGTACTGCTAAAGGTACAACATAAACAAAGCCCTTTGCCATTTTGTCTTTCATTTTTGCTTCTAAGCTTGGAGTCTGGGAACCTGGCAATTTCAGTGCAATAATGAAATCAGAAAAAGCCAAAAGAATAGTCAGTCAAATTAATTTGCAAGTACTTTCAGATAAATGTACTTGCAAATATCCCCAAAATAGCCTGAAAATGTAGTCTTCTTCCCCAGTTTTGGTCAGAGAGTGGCTTGAAAAGAGTGAAACATGATTTCTAATACACACATTTGTTTTACTTTGTTGTGCATTTTTAATTACTGTCTGTTTATCAGGGACGTCTCATTGAAAACAGCAATCATACATACTGATGAGAGCATCTCATGTTGTTTGAAACAGAAATATTTACAGTATTATTTCACCAGGGCAAAAGACTTGTGCAGCAATGCATATATTTCCTTCTTTCCATAACTAGTAATAAAACTGGAGGTGGTTTTTCGAGCCACAAGCACATGGAGGCATTTGGCAAACGTGATGGTGACATTCAGCAATACTTAGCTTTCCTCATATTCCTAAATCCCTATACTTGGCAGACTAACCTCAACCTATAAATTTCCTGTATTTACTTGTTTATTTTGGCTTGCAGTAATTGCTTCACATTGCCAAAGCCACTCTCCTCTCTTAGACCGGGCATCCATGTGACAGGGTATTCTCCCATTGGCTTGCACGTGGCCATGATAAATTAGCTTAATGCCTTACAAATATTAATCACATTGTCACCACAGCTGAGCTGGGAAGCAGTTTAGTACTGCAACCGCCACAGAGCCTCATTTATCAAACCCCGGAGCTCTCCTCCTATGCTAACCCTCCTGCTTGCTGTCCAAAACACAAGCTGTTCCCACCCAGTTTTCTATTGCCAGAACTGCCTGCAACATTTTCCTTAGTGGCACAATTTGCTTAGTTTACTCACAGCTTAATACTACCTAAAAAGCTCATGCAAATCCACAAAAACTGTGCTTGTAGCTTTAAAACATTCTCTGAGAATGAAAAAAATGAGATTGCATCATTTACTTTAAGGGGTTTCATGATGGACTCATGAAAGTTTTCAAGCATTTTTTCCCCCCAGCATTAAAGATTTTAAATGAAGTGGCGAGGCAGAGTAAATTAGAAATGACTATTGTTTATGAAATATGGTCATTAGCATAAACCTGACAAAGAAAACATTTAACATTCTGAAGAAGGTGCACTTCAAACACCTTCTTTTCTGATGATACAAATACGCATTTGATGTGTCTGAATGGAAACTGGGAAACAGATTGAGATTTTTGTCACAGCGTCTCTCAAGAGGAGCAGATTAAATATTCCTCGCTTGTCCTTAGCGCCAGTGGGTCATACCATTATTCAGGATTTCTTTTTGTGGTGTATACCCCACCCCACCCCACTGTGCCTGTGAAATGTTATGCCAAATCATAAAATATGTTTAAAGATATTTACAAAGTCACCGCTTGCCAGCGATGAATGCAGGAGTGACTGTGGCAAAAATGATTATCACTCAGCACTGTCGGCTGAAGATGCATAAACGCTTGAATGTAGGACGGACGTTTTACCTCCGAAAAATTACCCTGCATCTCAAACAGCAACCTCCATAATTGACTGCAAAATATACTGTATGAGAAGGGAGCCATGGGAGATGTCACAAAAATAGCCTCACGAGGGAACATTCTGGAGGTCAGGAAAGTTGTGGCCCAGCATGGAACCATCACTTAGGACATTAAAACTGTTATAGACAAGGAAATGGAAAAAAAAAAAAAAAAGAACAAAAAAAAAGTGAAGGGCAGCCCTTTTTAATGAGGTTTTCTTAGATATGTTTGCTAAATTAATATGCCATATGACTTAGAAGTAGCTGAAAAATCATTTTAAAGAAACGGTTTGTGTGGATTTTATGTTCTTTCATCTTAAGGTATCAGCGCAACCACACAGGTGGTCGTTTGACTCCTTATTTATGATCAACAAATTGAATTAGCACCTCTCAGCAAACACAACATGAAACATATGTGGGATATTTTTTTCTTTTGATGTGTTGCAGCATTATGTTAAACATGACTGCGGTTGATATGAAATGTCCACAGTGCTTAGCGAAGACTCTCTCTCTTTCTCTCTCTCTCTCTCTCTCTCTCTCTCGCGTTATTTTAGCTCCAGTGTTTGGCAGTCAGCAACATGCCTTTGGAAAACAGGGGGAATTAATCAACCACACATGGAGGCTTGAATCCAAAATAATTTGCCAGCAAAGTAAACAGTCATTTATGTTCCGACCCCTTTGACCTTCAGTGGAAACGCATTTTGAATGCAGTTGAATATCATCGTCGGGACAAGTTTAGACCGAATATCAGGGTGAGACCAAACGATTCAGGGACAGACACTCATGCAATCTGTGCTGTTCTCCTGTACCGTGGCTGAGCCTGACATGTTCTGTAGTAATCTTTACAATAAGTGTTGGATTTCCAACGACAGCTTCTTTTTTCTGGCGCTGCCACAGGAAATCACCTAATTTTGCTTCGTTGTAGGAAATCACTGTTGTAGAACAAGGACGTATTTAGCGGCACCACGGGGAGCTCTTTGGCCATTAGTGGGCAGCGTAGTGCCCTTCAAACAGTCCATCAATTACCCTTTTATATCAGCAACTCTTCCTTTAGGAACAGGTCTACATACCAACATGAATCAACACGCTACGGATGGTTGAAAAGTCTGACCAACACGACATGATACAGACAAATGATACAGTACCACACAGCCTTGAATTTCAATGTTATTTGAAGATAAACACCAGACCGGTGTGTATCAGATGTGAATTACCTAAAGATGTTTGATTAAATCATGTTCTTCTCTAGAAATGATTTAAAACTTAGGAAAGGGATTAAGTGTAAGAAAACAGTGTGCACTTGCAGGAGTCATGGCCTTTTACTGATGTATCGCTTGTGTCCAGGGGGTTAACTTGGAATTTGTAAATAGGAGGAGGCCTTGTCTGATGATGCTGGGGGGATGACTATAGATTGGTCTCTGTAGACCAGGCAGTCGGCTGTTTCCATAGGCGACTTATATGGAAAGCACGAGTGTAGATAAAATTTATTAAGCTGTGCAAATCTTCGCAGCTCTGAACAATGGAAGACATGTTTTGGTGCCAAAACTCCTGTTTCCATGCCGTCACAGCCCGATAATTTTGATTACATCTCTTCAGCAAGTCCCGACAGTATTTAAAAAAAACAAAACATTATTTTTTAAATATTTAAAAAAAAAAAAAAGGGTTTGCGCAAAGCGAATTTGGCCCATGATGTTGTGTGGGTTGTTTGGTGCCTGTGCTTCTGTAAAGCGATGCTGCTGCTGAAGTCTGCAGTGCTACCCAGACCCCACTGTGAAATCAGGAGTGAGTTCAGTGCAGGAAGGTTCAGTTCCAGTGTATGAAACTCCAGAACCTTGTAGTTCATTATAACTGTGATTCAGCCTTAAACTACAGCATGGCTTCTTTTTCCAGACTTCTGGAAAACTTTCATGTACATATTTAATGAAGTCATGTCCCAGTGAGCAGAAGAAGTTACATGACAACAGCACCTTTTTGGCATTTCACTTCGGTGCAATGATTTCTGTGCTTGCATGACTACACAGAGGGCAATGAGGGTAAAATGAAGAAATGTGGATTTCACTGAGGTGAAAAAAAATTGCTGGATGAAAAAGTAGAAGAAAGATACTTGTTATCATTTGTTATTTTTCTTCAACAATCGATGGCGACCGCTACAAACAATTGACAATAAGAAAACCAGTGTCTCACAGATGGGTTAAGAGCGACACGTTGGTTCTGTTATTGAGTGTCATTGAACGCAGCATTAATCTCAAAGGCAGAAAGCATCAGAATCCCTGTCCTGTTCCTGTAATACTGTGTATCATGACCTCGCAAACAAGTGGCACGGAGTCGTCTATAATCTTTTGACAAGATAAATTAGGGATTGTGATCGATGTGAATGTTCAAACGTAGCCTTGTGTGAACTTCTAATTCTATCTTAGGTATCTGAAGTGTTGCATCACCTGAAATTGTTCCAACGCAGACTTCATTTACAACTTATTAGCTCTTATAGGAAAAGTCCTCCATGCAGCATTTTGAAGGGGGATAATTTGAAGGAAATATAGCTGGTTGTTACAATAAAAGACCACGATTATATCACCCTATAGTTTAACCACTGTGCCACACCTCCATTAGTCAAGATTGGAGGCTATCATCATTGTGCTTAGTCCTAGGTTACCTATTTGTTGTATTGTGGAAGTAAACACAGGGTTTTTTAGCTTTTAGCCTCTTTGCTGTTGCACAGCAAAATGTTTAAATACAAATGTGAACAAGAGGCAACTGGTATATACAATATATACAGCGCCATTCAAGGATTTGTGATACATTGACAATATTTTGGCTCATTGGAATGTTATGCCGGAGAGTCGCAACCAACATCATCATCGATACAGACGGGTGGTTAAATCTCAACGAAGCGTGTAGTGTTAAGCTAAAATTTACATATAGCTGAAGCATCAGGCTGCTGTTCTTCAGGGTTCAACTCATCATACAGATGCTTTTACATTTAATAGTTTTGACATACAATCAATATACACTGTTTATTGGAAGAGAAGAAAAAGGAAAGTTCTTCCACCAGACTAACAATAGAGTGAAAGCTGTGATTTTGCATTGATTTCACCCCTCTGGTGAAGACGCAGATGATGGAGAGGATATGAGGTAGAAGATATTTAACTTCAAGATGAATGGCTGCGCGATGAATTAATGTATGATTGATTTTTATTTCTAGGTCATTCTCTCAAGGTACCAAATAAGCTTGAAAGGAAAAGAAACCTAACTGACTGAACTAATGGGTATTCAGAAGAGTATCGCTGTTGCGACACCAAAAAAATCTAAATGAGGTTCACATGTTTACATAATCGTACACATGTTTGAATAATTCAAACCCTTTACCACTCGTGGCTGTCAATCAGTTTATACACTGGTGATAAACATGTGTTTTTCCCCCCACTTTTCATTGTAAATACGAAATAATTGGGTTTACACCAGAAAACACTGTATTTCAACCCAGGGTGTGAATAAGTTGAGATACTTTGTAATTTGTCTGTTGTTGTTTTTTTGTTGTTTTTTTTTTAGCATGGTTTAATCTCTTATCGGAAAATTAATAAAGTTTGCTCAATTTATTACCAACATATACTTGTTTGTGAACACATCCCTTCTGTTTCTCTTGCTTCTTTCGGTTATGGTAAATTTTATTCAATTTAAAGTTGATTTATTTTTTCATTTGTTTTATCAGCGCATTACACATGGACGACGAAATAAAGGAAAATGTATAAACTCCAGGAACTTATTGAGATATAAACGCTTCAACAGTCGCCAACTGAAGTGATTACAAAATAATTGTTCGATATTGTGTTCCTCATGCAAGTGTATTTTCTGTACTATGAAAAATTAATTTTGAGTTTCTGATGGGTTGTGGAGACTTATGGAAAATATAGGTCTTCCTCAGTTGGAGGGGGGAGCATGCATGATGTGTATATTTATCAAAATACTGCAGACATCAGGTCACAACAGCAGCTTGTAACTCTGGATTTTTACCCTGTTTTAAGTAAGGCACTTGCTTGGTTGATATAATTGAAAAACAACCTAAAAAAGATAAATGTGGTTCACCCAAACTGTGTCCTAAGATGATTAGAGGGTATCAAATCAAATTAGCTGGAAGATAAATGATGTAACATTTGCTTTGTCAGTATGTTTTGCTTTTATATCACTGGACGAGAAGGGAAATGCTTATCGCCCGAAATGTGCTGATTAATGGCTCATGACAGCGCGGTAAATCTCGATAGATTTGAATTAGCAGCAGGCCAGAACATACACAGAGGCGTGACAGGCAGCAGCTTCTTGCATCGTTCTGTCCCTCTCACGTCTGAGTAGTGAGATTCATTAATTGGTGCGGTGATAGAGAGGTAGATGGCTGAGATCAGGCTCGCTCTCACCACTTCACCTCTCCCTTGTGTTTCACCCACACTCTCCCTCTCCTCTATTACTGAACTTTCCAAAAGCAAATTGAGTCAGGCCCCCTTTAATTAGATTGTTTCCCACTGCATTTCTAATATGTGACTAATTAGACGAAGACAAAAAGACGGGAGGTGAGTCGGAGGATTTATTAAAGACTGTCAGTGGGTCGGTCAGCAGTTAGTGGATTCAGATTTACAGCAGAGCCGCTGCGAATGGAAACCATCAAGATTTACCATGCTACCCCCCTGAGGTCCAGCTCATCTGTATGGACTCACACACACACACACACACACACACACACATTTTTTATATGTATGTGTATATATATATATATATATATATATATATATAAAACCATATAATCTCTAGCTACCTATCATAGCTACTTAACTGTATTGTGTATATTCTAGACTGTACTGGTTAATCGTGATTTTTCTCTTTAGCAGCTTTCTGTTGACCACAGTTACTCTTTGAACTTTTCAACTGTTTTGAGTGACAGAAGCCGGCGTAGGGGCCCCAAAAGAGCCTGCTGAGGCAAACCTTCTATTGAATAATTATTGAGAGACTGCAAACAGTAATAAAAGAGGCAATTTTTGAGAAACTGTCTGCTTTGTTATTGTACCGCATCGTAAAATCTGTCATTTTGATCATCTTTCTCTGAGAGGAATTCAACACAGTTACTGTAATTTTCTTTACAAAGCTCTGTAAGTATAACCATCAGTTACAGTATAAGGCTTCATTAATTGTGTTTGTGTGCCCAGACAGACATTGGAAGTCACATTATAACACGAGCAGCTCTAAACCTAGAAGGTTAAAAACAAACAGTACGGCGAACATTTAATCAGTCCATTTATTTTATTGTAGTTCTTCAGTTCAGTAAAGAGTTAACTGATTCAGTAGGAAGACCGTAAGAACTGCAGTTAAATGCATCAAATTGAATATTTGAATACTTCCAGATATAGTAGACGACGTGTCAAAGATTGATTCATAACACTCCAGAAAAAAGACAAGAGTCTGTTCGGATGGTGACTTAATTAGGGCTCTCTATATCCAGATATTAATGGTATAATATGAAGGACACAATGTTGAAAGACCAGTATAACTGTCCTCTATTAAATGCAACAGTTTAGGATTGGAACATATCAAGGGTTGCAGTAAAGCGTTCAGTCACAGTATTCAGCCTAAATGATGTAAAATGTTATGTGTCATCCCCATGTTAAAACATCAAGTCAAAGATATCCCTAATCGGCCAATTAGTATCCATCTCTATGCTCATCAAGGCCAATTAATTATGAAGGCTGGAACCAAAACAACGATACACAGCGGGCCCCGCTGGAGTAGCATGTAATGCAGCCCTGATGCACTTAGCGCCCTGATGAAAGCGAGCGGCGACGTGGTGAAGACAGGGTCAGTCAAGGTGACGCCGCTTTTAACTCTGGGTTTTGGGTCATACAACAACCCACTGATTCAGAAGCTGCCCCAAGATAATCAACGCCATGAGAGCTCTATCTTTGCACGGCTGTAACGGGAGAGAGGAAAATCAATAGAATCCTGCCATGAGCAGTACAGACCACACATATTAATGGTTTTCACATCTGCTATTGTACGTTAGTCCACATCCAAGCCTCTCTTTATTTTCACATTCATTTGGATTCATTTTCCACCTACAGTGGGAGTTTCTCATGATATTGATCTAGAAATGCAGATAGTGGATCACTGGCGAGAGTCGTACAGCTGTGAAAGTGTCACATTCACTGCTACCCAATCATATTCCAGAGGCTTCTTGCTGCTTGAGTAATAGGCCTTGGCTTTAATTTATGGTTAAATGTTTCTGCAATGAAATGATATGTATGCCATGTACAGTGTTGAGTGTTTTATTTATAAAACTAAACTGAATGAAAATAAAATCAAAACTGAACCAACCACGCGATCAGAAACAAGTGACAGAACATGAGAATTTGAGGGGAACCAAAAGGCTGCAAGCTGACGAGGATGACTAACGAACAGGATACTGGTGAGGAATTCCAGAAAATCCAGGGAAAAAAAAGCAGGAAGTAAATCAAGAAAATTATTTTGATTGTTTGTCGCCCTCTGGGATGAGGGATGCTTTCTCTCAATACTTTCTACTTTTCTAATTTAAGTTAATGAATAAAAAAAACGGGGCAGCACGACTCAGAGGTAGCGTGGCTGTCTAGCAACTGAAGGGTCACTGGTTTGATCCTCCCTCCCCCCAGTTACCATATCGAAGTGTCCTTGAGCAAGATAATGAACCCCTAATTGCTCCTGATGGCCCTGCTGTGGATTGGCGACCCGTCCAGGGTGAACCTTGCCTCTCACCCAATGTCAGCTGGGCTCCAGCCCCCCCACAACCCTGAATGGATAAGTGATAAAGAAAATGGAATAAACAAAACCATTTTCTTTGTCTCACCCACATTGTGATTGTGCATTCAATGACTGTCAGGGTCAGTCCATACACACACACACACACACACACACACACACACACACACACACACACACACACACACACACACACACACACACACACACACACACACACTTTTTATTCCCCCCCTGTACATGATATATGGGTAGTTTCAATTAGCCAACTTTTATCATGTCGTCAGACGGACATCTTCTTAGGAAAATGAACAGCGTGAGTTCACATGCTATAATCTTATGGTGATCCGTTAAAATCGTTCCCGGCTAAACTTGTAAGTCAGTTACTAGTTAGTCATGTCTCTTAGTTTTTTTCAAGTCAACATATGTTTTAAACACCATATGGTTACAAATGTCCCAAATGTTGTTTCCCCCCCAAAACACTATTTAGCTTACTGAACATAAGTTAGCTTGCGCGGAAGCTCTTACTCATGCACATTTCAGAATTATCTTTGGCAAATTTTGACTGTTAGCATACGGAAGCATGTGGCTGCCATGTTTTTGATGATGTGACATTTGTGTTCCCTTGTTCTCCTTCATCTGTTTATCTGTCCTCTGTCCTTCATATTGCTGCTTTACAAAAAATAAATGTGAGGGAAGGCATTTTATGTGGCAGCAGAGGACAGATGTTGCCCAGTGTGAGACTGACAGTTTTGCAATATCCAGAGGCAGCAGTGCATTTTAGCCGGTGCTGAGTCAGACGACTGAAAGCTGTGAGTTTTCAATGGGTTAGAGGTTAATGACAGCTGGCTGTCACATTATTGTTTCAGTATAGGTTTGTTTATGTGTGTGTGTGCGTGTTTTGCACATGAAATGTTCCTTTAAGGAATGTTTGTATTTTGCATATCACCACATATGAGCATCATATAATATGTGTCAATTATACAGAGTACAAACCTGCAGTATATGGCAGTAGGCGCATTAGCTTTTAGCAGCAGCTAGCACTAACCCTGTTGAGACAATATGACTTTATATCCTGTAGTGTAGATGAGGCTAAAAGTACCAGGATATGAATCTTGGTAGGAGAGCAGCGCACGGGCCAAGGAAGCACCCATTACATTTTGGGATGCCTCCAGACATTTTGATTAATTTGTCAGGGATGGACCTTGGCAGAGGGCTGCACTCTATGAATGCCTTTCTCGTTCCAAATAAAATCTTCCATCATTATGCAAGAGAAACTATGGTGACCCCACTTCAGAAATGTCTACAAAGGGGACCTTTTTAGTTGAAATTGTTTTGGAACACATACTGGTCCCAAGGTCGAGAGTGAAGTCCTGTGCAAACTCCAATTTTATGTCACCAGGGCCCCCACAGCCACTGGTGAGCTCCACAGGGGTCAGTTGCTTTGACTTTGACACTTTTTAAATTAGCACTCATGTGAGGCTGTTCTGTTGACCTGCTGTTATGTTTGTCATTCAGATGTGGCATCACGGATAAAGAACTCAGAATCAGACTACAGCCACTGACAGGTTGTATGTTTCATGATTCATCTCATATCATGTTATATTTTGCTCATTTTTGCAAGCTGGAAGAGAGGTTTGCGATTTGTCTCGACCTTTCAGTCTGGAGATGTTGACAGCATGCGGGGCGCTGCTTATGGCTGAGCCTGCAAAGAGTCCAGCGACCTGGAGTGGTACTCTGCTGTCAGGTCAGCAGTTCTTCCTCCAGGCTGTCCAGGGTCTTAATGTACTCTGAAGCTCAACTGCACTCACCAGCTCCAAACATGCCACACAGGTCGCTAATTCCTGTTCTTTTTTGACCCCACTGTTCCAACCCTTTGTGGTTCTTTACCTGAGGCCAAATGTACATTACACTGAAAAAACTGACTTTTGCGCATCGTAAATTATATAAAATTGTCTGTAATAATTCCCACATCATTAACCGAAGGACTACTAGAAAATTCTAAGTAAAAGGATCAATATTTACAAATTTTATTTGTGTAATAAATGCACTCTGCAAGAGAAGTACATTCTAATGCAGATTTTCTAATAGTTTTTAAGCGTTTCATAGTCATATGACAAAACCTGAAAATATAAAGTAAAAGTTACCCAGAAAGTTTAGTGTGCTTGAATCCGCGCATGCGCAGTACATGGGACGAAGAGCGCGGAGACGACGGAGAGACGAGCAGAGGGTCAGCGCCACACCGGAGCTGCTGCATTCCTCAAAACGCCGAATGAAACGTAAGTTTTTAGAATTTGAATTTGACCTGCATATGGGTGATACTTTGGCTGTGGCGTGTAGTGTGGACGACAGTTGATGTTACATTAAAAGTAAGGCAAAGCTCACATTCAGCTGTGATGCCCCAAAAGTTGAAATAAAATTTACAGCAGGATTTTGTTAAATCCAGAAAAAACACGAAATTGATACTTGTAGATTAAAAAAACGCCGACTTGCATCTCTGCTGCATTTCCCAGGTGCTAATGTCAGGTTTCTATTTTTAGTTTAAGTTTTTGTTTTTAACAATTGTAACCCCCCCCAACAGCCTTGCCTTGAAGGCAACTTTGCCTACATGCGGGAATGCTGCCCAGGCTTGTGCACTGCTAATGGGACTGATGGGTGCCCTCAACCTTGCATATCCCCCACGACTGTGCTACACTTTTGAAGTGTTTCAAAAACTTCTCTTGGATCTGGATGGACTTAAGTTGTCCCCAAAAGCCCACGCATTAAAGGTGAAATTGTCTTGAAATAAGATTTGAAGTGACATGCTTAACAATGCAAAACCTATGAGGTCAGGTTTGAATGGATGAATGTTGCAGTTGCACAAGATTTGAAAGCACTTTGAAGAAGCATTACAGCAAGAGTTCTTGTCATGCTCACTGACTGTTACACACTCACACGCTTACGTTCACACACACTCTCGCACACCCACTTTACGGACGTGCAGTTGCACTCACATTCAAGATGTTTTTGCTAAGAACATTTTTGATTTGTTTTTGGAACAACATTTTGTTTTTTTTGTTTTTTACTGAAAGTAGTTGTAATACATTGATTCTTAAAAATAAATATGTATTGACTGTATTTTAGTTGTGTGATATATATATATGTGTGTGTGTGTGTGTGTATGTATATGTGTATGAATCTGGTATTTATTTATAGAAAAAAAAAACCTACTTATTTCATAACAGTGAATGTTTAAGATAGATTAGATTTGAATCATATTTTCAAATCGATTACATACCTGCTGCTGGAAAAAATAATTGATTTTACTTAATATATGTGATTAGATTTGACATCCAAACTGAATGTAACAAAATAACATTTTCTTGATATTTTGGCAAACCTTAAGGTCAGGGGTGAGTAAAATGTACTTGATCGTGGCAAGCGAATTGTACTCAATATTGCAACAGTAAAATGTACTTGAAAAGAGTAAGAGCAAATTGTTAGGAGGATTTTATTAAGTAGATCACACCAGTTTGTTTTTTGAGTGTACCTTGCTGTTATACCTGTATTATTTTAGTGATAAAGCATGCCTTTTCCCTGTAGAGCCTTTCAGTGACAAAAGATCAGACACCCCTACAATAGGAATGCAAGGTAGCACCAGCAAAAAATAACTCTGCACAAAGCATTCATCATTCCTCTCTTAAACTTCTAATAACCTGTGATTAATTCAAAATATGCATCATTTTCACAAAGAAAATAACGATGGTCAATTAGACTAGAGAGCCATCATAATTCTATAGTGGTAATAGCCATAATAGAGGTAATTGGGAAACATTAATTCCCCTTGATGTGATACAGGCTGGTTCATGGAACCTTAAAGCAACTGGTTTCACGAAATCTGAAGCACCATTATTTTCCCAACTTAGCAACTTTCAGCAGAACTCAAGTTCAAAATAGGTTGGCTTTGTGTTTATGTATCAAAGATGTAGGAAACCAATTTCACGCTATTCTGCAGCTGGTGGTCCCCAAATTTAGGAATTAGGCAAGAAGAAGGAGAAGAAGATCTAGGTAAAAGCAAGCAGATGAATAAAATAAAGTAAATCTGCCACCTCATTTACAGTA
The DNA here is from genome assembly GCF_037954235.1 of Aulostomus chinensis. Classification (NCBI taxonomy): domain Eukaryota; kingdom Metazoa; phylum Chordata; class Actinopteri; order Syngnathiformes; family Aulostomidae; genus Aulostomus; species Aulostomus chinensis. The sequence goes on from NC_141326.1 coordinate 26,431,816, forward strand.
ACATGCATGAAGACCCAAGATGATCAGACCTCTTAAGACTTTTGCTGAATCTGAATCGCTGTTAAAGGATCATTAATTCCTGACCAGTGTCATCATTAAATGAAAGAACCTCCCTGTTTATTCACCAAACCAGATTTTTATTGTCAACTTTGGATTATATAAATGGACATTAGCGATTGTTTATGTTTAACTGCAAATATCCCTAAAAATTAAAAAAAAAAAAAAAAAAGATTATGGTCAAAAGATGGTTGAGGCAAAGGGGAGACTATTTTGGAAAGTCTCGTCTCCTACTAAGTGTGAATGTCTGCAGGCAATCTCTCCATCTGGCAGTACAGTGCTAGCCAGACTGTCCCAGTCTCTGCCTGGTGGCTCGCTCTCTCCCCCCTGCACCCCAAAGACATGCACAGGGCAACAAACTTGCCTCTTATCCAGCACCCCCCACCACCAGCACCACCCCAGACCCAGCATCATCCTCTGTCCTTTGGGTCCTCAAGGCTCTTTGATAGTCTCACAGGCGACATATGTGAGTGTGATTAGCATATGGCTGCGGGTTACTGCTTCCAGAGCCCACAGCAGGACATGCTAGGGGAGGCTGCAGGAAGGAGAGTAATTGATTTGGAGCACTCTGTCTCTCTCTCTCTATGAAAGCATGATGACCTGAAAATAGATTTGATATCTTGAACAAAACTGCATTTGAACACAAAAAAGTGTACCTTGATCGTACTCACACTTGTTTCGTCAAAGTGTTATCATTTGCAAATGTGTATTCCTACCTTCCTCATGTGCAGTGCATTTCAAATGATTCATGAAAAAATTAATTCTTATGAAGAGTTACTGTTTTTTAACTGCGGCAGGTCTCAGGCACATTAATAATTGATATTTAATTGAGAAAAACAACTTGACACTGAATCAAAAGAAATCAGAAGTTTGAAAGGAAACCTTTTTTTGCAGCTCCTCAGTCAAAACAAAAGTACTGTATGCTAGCAGTAGTAGTAGTAGTAGTAGTATATGTACAATACGAATGCAGTGAAGAATTCATTAAAAACCTTTAACATTGAAGACAGTTTATGGATATGTGTGTGCTGTAATGTTGAAATGTCAAAGATGGAGCGCACTCTCTTTTTTTGTACAGTCACTGGCCAATTTATAATGATTATTAGATACAAGATAAAGTGAGTGTTGTGTAATACGACACCCCTGCAATAAATCACCTCCTCGTGAGAATTATAGTGTGCAGTTCTGCATATGGGCACTACTTTAACAGCTACTTTATTTGACAGATTTCCAATAAAATGCTGTCTGGAATTTCCAAACAGGTGTTATTTTAATAAAATGAGCAGAAGTTAAGATTCTACTTGTTAACTCGCTTGCCAGGTACACAATTAACAGCAGGCCTAAGTCAGGTTCCATGATGTTCATGGTGCTAGTTTTAATGAGAAGTAATCCTGAAGTTGCTCTCCACTTAGACCAGGACAACTGAGACTCGTGTTTTACTGCAGGCTGAAAATGTACCTCTCCAATACCCTGAAATCTCACAATAGCACTTTACTGGAAAAAAAAAAAAAGATAACCTGCCACAGAAATTAAAATGACTCCAGAGCTCCTCCAGTTTTGCTCAAGGATGGAGTTCTCAACGATGTGAAATAATCCCCCACCCCCCAAAAAAAGAAGAGTTAAATTAAAAAAACACAGGCATGAAAACTAATAATTCTAATATTCAACTTGTAAAGACCACCGATTGCATCTTCAGACAGGTTTTTCCAGCACTTATCTTTGTCAAATGCCACCTCAGATTGTGGTTCGCAGTTTTCTCCCTCTCGTGGTTCTTACTTGGAAGAAGAGAACTCAAAATGATTTTGTCAGATGTACTAAATGTTAGGAAAAGGTCACAGCAAGTGTAACAAATCTTTTTTTTTTTTTGTATTTTAGTTTATATATTTTTTCCTGGCACAAGTTACTCTTCATACTACGGCACCTTATTAATGCAGTTATTATTACAGGTTATCTTTTTTTTTTTTTAATGATGCGTAGATTGTTACTGCCTTTGTAGGATGTAGAACTCTGCTGGAGCGATCCAGTTGCAGTATATAAAGTAGAATATATAATTAAGAATTGGACCTCTTCCCGTACATGCATATACATGCAAATGCCCAAGAATGTAACAGAAATTAAAATTGTGTTTACATTTGGAAAATGTTGAACTAGAGAAACCCACAGCATTTGCTCTTAAAATTAATGATCCTAAACCATTTAAAGTTTCAGTTTTTTCCAGACTGAGCTCAGCATTTCACAGCAAAGTGCACTCGTGCGTTGGAGTAATCAGAAACATTATTCTGTGTCAATAGCATTTACACACAAAATAGTCATCGGATTGATTGTGTGTCTAATGTTTTGTGCTCATTGTCAGACAGAATTGCAGCAATGTGTCGCTCCTCATTTAATATGCTGCATGAGGTCTTTTATTGCAAAGCTGACATCGTCAAAGCAATGTGCCTTTATCGCTTGGGAGGCTTACAGAGCCAGGATATGATTGTCGCTCCGAATTATCAGCCCTCTGTTCAAGTAAAAACTAGAACAGCAGCATAATTATAATCCACTCCATATTCTACAATAGCTCCCTCGCTTTAACAGGTGAGTGATGCTCAGCAGCCCGTTGCCCTGGGTGTGTGCGCGCCACTCAGATGAGCTGCAGTTGAAATACATTCTACCAGCATGTGTAGAACACAAATAATTAGTGAAAGGTTATATGAGGTCATTGCTATATAAATTAAAAGTTTCTAAATGAAAACAGTAAAACAGCGACACTCCAGGTTGTTCCATCATCACTCACTCCCAGCGAATATAGATTGTGTACTCTGCCTCTGGTTTTTCAGTAACCTTTACTAGTGGTGCCACTACATCCATTAAAAATCATGAAAGGATATTGTTATACATCTCATAAAAGAGCAACAATTGACATTCAGCAGAGCATAACAAAGACATAATTCAGTGTTCCATTTTCATCAAAGGCGCCAGAGCAGCAGTTTCTTTTTTTCTTTTTTCTTTTTTGTTAACACTGGAGGCAATATGGGTGCCATATTTCAACTTTTTTCTGACAACACTTTTTATTTCTTTATGTCTGGGATGCCACATACATCATAGAGATGGCAATCAAAACTCTTAGGTTGAATTAAATATAAAATAAGATGTTATTGATTCACAAAGTAACTCTAGCTCGAATAAGATCACACAAATATTAAAAGTTACACTACCCCAGCATAGTTGGTAGTTGATAAGTTGTAACTGATGAGCAAAAAAAGTCAAATCTGATGGCACTGTAAACAATTAAATAAGAATGTCGTATTTTTTTTAAACTACATTCTGAAGCTCTTAATTTTCTCCATGCCTTTTGCTGCTGTAACGCCTGAAATTTCCCCCTCTGTGGGACAAGTGAAGGACTGTCTCGTCTTGTGAACCCCATAGAGGTAAAATGTGGGAAACTTTTCCTGATAAGTACATGTGTAAGAAGTCAGGCAAATAAATGTATTTCCTGAGATTGAGCACAAAGTGCTAAGTTTCTGTAGAGTGCTATTGACAAGTGTGTTTGCTGTCGGGACAAAAGTTCTTCTTCGAACACAGTGGCTGCAGCACCTCGGGCCTGAAGCTACATCTAAATCCCCCACAGTCTGATGTGGGGGATGTGAGGTCTTGTCTAGACGATTTAACAGCTTACAAAACATTTGTTCTTATTCAAGCTGTGGGTACACCCCTGCACAGTGAAAATCCTGCCACATAACATTACCGTGCAGTTTTGGACATCGGATTTCTAACTCACAGATGAACTTGTCGAAAATCTTCTGCTCTGTGGCAAGCCACCTCAGTGCATTTGTTTGATGCAGCAGCATTTTTGGTCCATAATGTGAACTGAGGAGAGTTCCTCCTGCTCCTCAACTCCTGCAGACCAGTGAGGTGTGTTTTGTGAGCCTGCAATTACACAACTCCTCCTCAGGCATGCGAGCACCAAAGGCAGTGTGATGGAGCCGTTCAGGAGTGGAGACCGACATACTTCTGTCTGTCTGCTGAAAGGAACATTTATAGAGCGTTTTTCTCGCTTTAAGGCACTCAAAGCTCTTTACAATGTAGCCTTAATCACCCATTCTCACACACACACACACACACACACACACACACACACACACACACACACACACACACGCACACACACAAACACAGACGCACGCACACACACATGGTAGAGCCGGTGGTGGCATGCAGGGTGCTAACCACTTTGACACTCAAGCCACCAATTTGTCCAATATGAGACATCTACTCCTGCGCCATGTTGCCCTGAAATGCTAGCACAGTGTGCATGTATCCAGTACAGCTCACATGATCCATATGGACTTGTTAGGACATTTAGGCTCCATCACAACCATGCAAAACTTCCCCAGGTCACAACTGGCAGACAGTGTGGTTGGCGTGCGACAGTGGATAAGCCCCTCTTATCACAAAGGAGCTTCTGCCAGTAAAATAAAGGATTCAGATGCTACTTCAGAGCATCAAAAACTCATAAAATTGAAGACCAAGGTTTTGAATTGTGGCTGATATCCACCACCTCAATGAAGAAACCAACGTGTGTCATTGTTGGAGAATGCTGGAATGTAAATCAGCTGTTAATTCGGACTTTCATCCTCAGCTCAGCTCTAAAGTTCAGCATTTCTTAGCTTCCCTCAGTCATTGATAACATTTGAAAAGATACCTGTTCACTTAAATGCACATGGAACAGCCCGCAAAATTGATTGAAATAAGTCATTTTCTCTTTATACATTACACATACATACATATATAGTGTGTGTGTGTGTGTGTGTGTGTGTGTGTGTGTGTGTGTCTCTCACTTACACTACTTGGTAAGCTGCCACCAGAGTTAAGTGCATAATTTGTTGTATTGTGTAAATCAAATTTAATCAAAATACCTTATTTCTGAACAGAATTTTCTTGAACAATAGAACATTTTTGCCTCAGTCTTTCTTCCCTTCTTTTCAGCAGACATGTATTCTTTCGTCCAGTATGTATTTTTTGGTGTGACAGTACCTGTGCTAACCTTGCTCTGCTTACCTCACACCTCAGTAATTCTCCAGGTGGATGCTTTTCCTTCCATGCCTTCTGCACGCGTCTCGCCCCTTTTGGCAGCGCCTTTGGTCATTAGAACTAGATGGCTGCGTTGCAGAAAAGGCAGCCCCCAAACTGCCACTCTTCCTAGATAACAGGCTTTCTTCCTTCATCTGTTTTGTCTCTATCACCCTGTCCCAGACCATCCACTCCCTTCCCTCCTCCCTCTCTCATTTCATCTCCTGCCCACCTCTGTCGCTGACTCTCCGGGTGTCTCTTTTATTTCCCCTCACACGCTGTCATCACCTCTATGCTCTCTGGCTGTATCACATCCAGGATCTAGATGTTCTTATGGACCAAAGAGGTTGTTGTACAGCTGCAATAACATTTGTATGAAATCTGTGGAAAGGTTATGCGGGATTATCGGTGAATATTCCTTCAAATCTCCAGCAACACAAGATGTCAGTGTCCCTGTGTAATGGAAGCAATGGAATAGAAAGGTTCGGGTAGAAAAACCACTTGTTAAAGAGAATATCACGGTTGGGTTAAAGTCCAAATAAACAAAGATTGAAAGTGTCCCGACATCTGACTCCTGGCTCTCAATTACTCGTAGGTTTAAAGAGCCTTACTTTTCTAAGAATGTGCTAAGAATCAGCCTGACTGCTGACACCAAAGAGGAGTCCAGAAAAGGACATTATCTCATTTCGGGTATATCCAACAAAACCTGTTAACGAGTAGAAATATGAAATGGCTCGTAACTATGTTAATTAACGTTATTTCATCTACGGATCATAAAGACCACGCCACATATTGTCCATAAACTGGATAATCATGAGCTGATGTTGTTGATGAATCACTGCTCCTTGATGAGCTGAGTTCTGAGGTTTAGATGAAAATGATTCTTGGCTGAATGCAAAGGAATTCATGTGGCACCACCACCACAAACATCCCATCATAGCTAATCCCTGCAGTAAAGGGATTATAAAACTGGCACTGCAGTGTCTTGATGGTTACACTTCGAAATTGACTGTATAGGCAGAAATAGCAGAGCTTGTTGATCTGTGGAGCTATTTTCTCCAAGAAACAACACCAAGGTCAAGTGCTGTCAAAACATTATGGGTAGGCAGTGGAAGAACTCCAACATGCTGGGTAGTGCAACCGGTATCAGTGGTCTTCTAAATAATGACTGCACCACTGCTCTGATCCATCACCCTAATGCTAATCAGGCAAGTCCCCATGGCAAGAAGCAGTGCCAAGCCACATTACTTGAAAAGCCTCATATGAGCCAGCAAGCCATTTAGGCTTAATTCCCCATGAATTAGGGTTTGATTTAGGAATTCTTACTTTTTTTTGGGAGCTTTTAGATTATTTAAAAATCCAAGAGTAATTACTCAAACACTGGGCAACACTTTGTTTTGCTGATAAATGTTTGATGAAAGTTTGAAGTGGAGACATTGATAGTAATATTCAGCAAATATCACTGACACACATGGGGAGCCAGTGCACTATGCCAGCAGCATGCAAACCATTTATCTCTCTAACGCTGTGCATGGCATCTCCTTTGGGTAGGCAGTAATTTATACTATTGGCGATGACAAGCAAATATCTCACATGTTTTCAAAGGCGATACGAGAGGGGCTTGTCTAAACGTCCCTGTCCTCCATCTGTCTCCATTGGCCTTTTGATATGCACACTTGAATCTCTTCATCTGAAGCTCTGTGGCACCAGCATCCTGTGGATGGCCCCATAGGCAGACAGGCAGAGAGCACTTCACTTCCTCCCACTCTCATCTGCAGATTTGAGTGGAGGGATGCACCGTGGGACAAATCATTTAGAAGCCATGGATCACGGGGATATTATCAGTAAGACTTACAGGAAAACAATATCGGTTAGCGCTTGATGCTGCTCCTATGCGTTGTTGATACTGGATGATGAATTTAACGCTATTATTGTTTCGGTTGATATGCAAAATAGACAAATTTTCCTTGTAAAAATGAATGAGGGGAAAGATTGGGGACATGTAGCACTTGTGCTGAGGGATACGTAGAGGTGACACTTTTCAAAAAAAATGCCTGAACCCACAGAAAGGGAATCTGTCAGCAGGTATGATGATAAAAAGAGCCGTTGCCCGTTAACAGCTTGTCAACAAAACAGAAGCTGAACAAGAAATGTGACGTTATATGTCTTATATATAAGCAGGAGTCATGCAGGGCAAACTCACTGTGTAAAAGGTGTTTTAAACCTTTTCGACCGTGGGATTCAACACATCAAACCTGGGAAAAGCATCTCGCTGACAGACGCTCTGACCTGTTCAAAGACTTCAAAGAGCAACAACTCAGCGAACACGGAAGATCACATAATTACATCACGCTCGTGCCCCCAAATATAAAACGTGTGATTTATTTTGTCACAGGCTGAAATTTCTCAAGTTTGCAGAAGTCACAAATCTGCGCATCAACACCAGGGAAGATTAGATTAATGAGGTGCTGATTGAATGACTTTTAATAAATTATACCATATGTTTTCTCTTGATTTTCATTGTGTATTAAATCTCAAATGTGTTAAAAGTTTAAAATATTGTAACAAAAAGTAAATAATTGCATGAATTAAAAAAAAAACGATGTCGATGAATTGTTTATGGCATCAACCCATGGCCCTTCAATCAGAATCGGGCAGGTGCCAGAATCCCACCCCAGTACAAGCGTGTCCTTCTCCAGTCACACCCCTGTCACATTGCTGTCTTTCTACAAGGTCTAAATAAAGCAAACAAATGTGATCAAGCTGTTGTGCTCTTTGGGGGCATTGATTTGTGTCAGCACACTAACAGGACATTGGCACATGCTGGCAAACTGGCACATCAACTGTGTGTTGAGACACTTCCAGTTTTTAGGCTTAAATTGAAAACAATGGACACAGGTGTCTCTAACATCACCGCATTTAGCGAGATAAACCTAATGGCATCGCATTCCATCTAAAATAAGATATTATGAATTTGCTTTTATAGACTTAATTCTTTTGATGAGTTTACTTTGTGCAACGCTTCATTTATTAAGCAGCAGCCATTTGGTTTTACCTTGTACATTTCTACAAGAGATACAGAGATAAAACAACACTGCATAAATAAATTAGATGAAAACAAACTGCAAATCCGTTAGTCAACAAACTATGACAACAGAGTTTTTAATCCAAAGCCTCAGGCATGTCTGATTGAGACCTGCTTCTCTGCACAAATGGGCTTTGTTTGCGTGGGATAAGAACTGGCTCATCTCTCTACCACGCTGAAATATCACCGGTAGTCGTTAATTGCAAGTGATAAGGTGGAAGGCCACGTGCTGTTTTCTGTGTGTATTCATGGTTTTGAGTCATCACTTTTAGTTACCAATGCTTTTGATAGACTGACACTAACTCGCTAACTAACTTTATTAAATTTGCAGCCTGCAAGGCAACGAGGCTGAGAGCTGAATGCGCTATGTTTAAAGATGTTGTCCATCCGTCCGTATAACTGCGCTTCCTCTCATCCCATTCTCATGACGACAAATAACAACTCAAGGGAATTTCCTTCTGCAAAGATTTTGGTGGTCAAAGGTCAAAGGTCTCAGGAAGGCCTGGAGAAAATGTCATTATATGTCAGGCTTTATCATAATAATTCAACTTAAAAAGAGTAGACTAATATGGAGCATTACAATAACTACAGCCAGTTGTGCTTTTCTTTTAATGGGAAGTTGAATTGTGTGTGTTTGTGTGTGTGTGTGTGTGTGTGTGTGTGTATAAAATGGAACAGGAGTTCCAGGGGATGTGCACTAGAGAGTAAGCTACAGCAAAGTTTCTGGTGCTATTGTGGATGCAGGCCAACACCCAGGTCTCCACCGCAGCTTCTAGCTGACTTTTCAACCTATATTCTCGTCTCTTCCCCTATAAAGGGCTCATTTACACTCTCGTTCGAGTGACCCAAACTCAGCGGTGCCTTTTGAAGGTGTAACCTCTGGCATCCCCCCATTGCTACCACACTGACTGGATATACATTGTTTGAGTGTACTTGTAACTTCAACTGGCTACTTCCTGAATGTGTGTGTGTGTGTGTGTGTGTGTGTGTGTGTGTGTGTGTGTGTGTGTGTGTTTGTGAAAAAAACTCTACTTGAAGGTTGAATATGAAAGAGTGCAATCATCCCTGCTTGTAGAGAGTAGCATTGCTGCTGAAGTGCTACGGAGCTGTTTGATTCAAACATGCTTTTGCACTGTGGATTGTTGTTCATCTTGATTTGGTTGCTACGGTTGGTTGAGCCCTGCTGGGGCCAGCCATCCTCACAATATATTCAATTTTAGCATTGTAAGATGTTTTGGATGAAAGCACCCACTAAATGAAATATGTTGTCATTAAAGAGCTCCCAACAGTGTGGGGGGGAAATCTATCACTCAAAAATGTGGAGTTTTCTAAATAATATATTTTCACATCTTTTGAACAATGCAGATTTAACGATAAATCATTGTACTGCATGCACCGCCAGTCCCTCACATGTATTTTGATTCTTCCCTCAGGTGCATTTATGAGTATAAACACATGTCTTGAACAGTATGATGGCAGTTTACTGTCAGGGGGTTATCTTGCACACAACTGTTCTGAATAGCATGCATCAACAATAGAGAGCAACAAGCGCCCAATTGGACAAGGCTTCTCTTCCTATTGGGGTTAGCAGAGAAACAAGAACGGGGTGATACGACAGGTATCTTTATTCATCTCAGGCACAAGAATAGAGCTGCCAGCCAATGTGACAGGATAGTCAGTTAACATTCAAATTCACATGCATGTGTCATTTCCAGTTTATGGAAGAAAAAAAAGGAGGCATCACAAAATCACCTCACCGTTCATCTGATGGACAGCGTATTGATGACCTTTCATGCTGAATTTCTTGAGAAAATGTGTGTGACGTCTTGAAAGTGATGCACAGGTGTTTTATGCACACAAAAATTAAATGAAATTCCATGTTTCGAATTTCATGTGGTGGTTTTGATGTGCTGTTTATTTCAGCTTTAGGAACTGATTGCATTAAAGTCAAATTCGTATTTTTGAAGTGAAGTGCTAAACTTCTGTCAATAGCCATTTAACAAAGTCTTACTTTAAAGCAATGCACACATGGATTCTCAAGGGCGAGCAAACTGCACTTATACCTGCACGACGACATTTGCTGCACTGTAGAACTGTCAGTGAGGAAAATCACACTCCAGACCAGAACAGAAATGCATATGGGTAAAAGCAAGACGTGTTCTTCAGATGCAGTGTTTCAGTAACTATGGCAACAAGGCATTTACTGTTTGCTTTCATGAAATGGTGACCAAGCTTCAGCTTAATACCATCATTTTTTTTTTCCCCCAGATTGCACAACACCCCACTTAATCATCAATGCTCGAGGGCATGGATCAGTTTGAGGATTTTACATTCGATGCAATGACTCTTTCAGGTTTTCAATGAATAAAAGGGCACATTAATTTAGAGATGTAACTAAATCCATCCACCCATCCATTTTCTTCCACTTATCCTGTTAAGGGTCACGGGGGGCTGGAGCCTAACCCAGCTGCTTTCGGGTGAGGGGCGAGGTTCACCCCGGACAGGTCACCAGTCCAGGCTTGAAACTCCTTGCAAAGCACAGTTCTGCAGCGTTCTGACACCTGCCAGTCTGTCGCTGTCACAAGCAACACCCCCATCAGGATGCAGTTAAGTTTTAACACTGAAACTCTCCCTGCAACTGCTTGGCTCATCAGTTCCCTAAAGTTCTGTGCTTGAACTACTATTACAAATCCTTGGTATATCATTAGGAAACATTTCTTAGAAAATTCAGTGTTATGCAAATGCTATCCAATTATATTTATCAGTGACGCCAGATGAAATCAGCCATGTAAAGTGTAAGAAGGCCTTCTAAATTGCCTGTTGTTAAATTCAAACCAAACTGAAGTTACAGTATTTTGCCCTAAACACTTCAGAAACATACTATCGATCTGATATAGTTAATATACAATAGATGGCATTACTTAAGCCTCCTGCACCACCAGAATCATCTTTAATAAAGATATGTCCTTTAACTCCCTCTCCAAACCCAAAGTGCTGCATTCATTATTCTGTTATATTGCAGAAATAAGACACTTCCTGATTCAAAAATATGCCAAAAAAAAAACAAAAACTAGTTAGTTCTTGCTGCTGTTGCCAAGTGCTGGAAGAAAAGCTGAGTCTCTGTACATCTGTAAAGAGCGTGATCTCCACCCAAGGGATAATAATGCAGGTTATGAACTGGTGTTGTTTTATAAACTTGAAATGATTGGAATGGCAAAGCAATATAAAGAAGAAATCTTAATGTCAAGGTATGATTACATACAGTGGTGTAATCAAAATGATGAAAATGAAATGTATCTCTGCATCCTCGCAGCGGCAATTTGTGGCCCACTGGGGTCAGATGTGCTGCCGAGGGAGACTCATAGAACAAGAAAAAGTATGTGATTTTCCTTTGCAACAGCCAGCTTTTACTCTCAGAGGAGCAGGACATTATACTAAATTATATACTATTTGCACTTTACCCATGAGTACAGAAACTATTTCTTCCTTGAAAAATTAGATATAAGGAAGTTTGGAGGTCAGAGGATTTTAAGTAAACAGAATGGATCAGGCACCTGGGGTCTATATGCTTCTCTATAAAGATGGTGCACTGTATGTAATGATGCTTTAGTCACCCACACTATTTACGCCACCTCCTGTAACAAAGTTTGACAAATGAGCCGGGGTTTGGCTGCCAACAGTGCTGAGGTACTGTAGGCCAATGCTTACAGCAGCCGGAAATGATGAGAAGACAAAAATGGAGGTGAACAATCTGTTCCTCCGGCTGATTACGACGCTACCTACTGAGAGCACGGAGGTGCCAGAGTCCACCTCCAGTGTACGCTGAATCTCTCTGCATTTCTAAATCACCGATTCAGCAAGGATACGTGTTGGGACAACAGTTTTTGTTGTTCTGATATTTTTTTCACGAAGTTTATTTCAGCTTTTTAATGGAATGAGAGCGAATCCCGTTTGTCTTAGATCTGTTCTTAATGTCATTTAATTTTATGTGTTTAGTGCATTCATGGATATAAACACACAAAGACTGTCACAGGATTGTATTTATAACTCATTTAAAGTTACGTGTGAGGAGGGGACAGAGGTACACTTTTTTTTAAAGAAATTTCATTTTTTGCTCTCTTTCTTAGTTTTTAAGTTTATGTTTGGACCTTGTAAAATACAACTTCTCAACATCAAGTTATTACAGTCGGTTAATGAAGATAGGTTTGGCGCATCTGCAACAGTTTTGAAAGATTCATGCTCACTCATGCGTCAATGAAGTTGTGTTTAATTCAGAACAAGTTTGGTGACATTTATTTATATGACGTAATACAGTAAAAAGTAACATTAGCAATTAGAAAACCCACTTGCTAACTGATCATTAAAAGCCTGTCAGAAGTTTTGGGGATGGGGGAACAGGAATTTGACCAAACTGTCTCTAATTTGACAATATTCAAAGTACATCGATATTTTGTATGTGTCAGTGTAACCTTTTAAGTATTGTGATTAAAAGTACACACACGGTACAGAGCCTCTGCTTAGCTTTCCTGACAGTCTGACAACAAGCCTAGCTGGTGTCAAACCCTGATGTAGTCCAGCCTCATATTTCTGAGGGTGACAGGGACGAGCTGGAAGGTCGCGGCTCGTCTCCCTCCACAGCCGACCTTGAGCAGGAAACGACTGCCAATGAGCCGGCGATATGCATACAGGGCATGATGGTTCTATGCTTTGGCCCAAGATGCTCGCCATATACTAGAAGTCTTACAGAACATAAGGGTAAACGCAGCATACGGCATTAATTTGTGTTAAATTAATAGAGAACCATCCTGAAGTCCAAGTTTTTAATGTGGACAATAAATTATATTTTAGAATCTCAACAGGGCGGGATGGCTCAGAGGTAGAGAGACCGTCCAGTCACCGAAGGGTTGCTGGTTCGATCCTCACGTCCCCCGGTAACCATGTTGAAGTATCCTTGAGCAAGTAACTGAGCCCCTGATGGCCCTGTGACGGACTGGTGACCCGTCCAGGGTGAACCCCGCCTCTCGCCCAATGTCAGTTGGGATAGGCTCCACCCACCCCCACCCCCCGTGACCATTAACAGATAAGCAGTATAGAAAATGGATGGATGGATGGTGATTTTTCAGTTGATGTTGGGTTTGATTAAACCTTTTTTTCCTGGAAATTCTACATTGGAAAGCAGAAAACAGAAGCAACTTCAATTAAGGCCAGTTTCACCCAGAATCAACCCACAGCTCCCATCCCAGCAGCAATGTGTTGTATATTCTCTCCGTGGTACAGAATTAAATATGCATGTAGACGTTGCGAATTGAGTCACATGACACACGTTTGTGTTCGCTTCCAAAATCATCTGGAAAAGCCTGTAAATCATATTTATTTCCTAATGCACATCTGTGTACTTCCTTCTAGTGGGAGCTTCCATGACCTCAGTTTGGTGACACAAGCATGACACGTGTTCACTGCCTTCAAATGAGTGTTTCCACGCCATGAGCCACTCAGGGGGTCCTCACCTGAAACTTCCTATTCTTTACCTAAATGCTGTCTTTTCAAACCCGGTCCCCCAGGTTCTCCCTCCTCCCCAGGGAAGTCTCATGTCATCCAGAAAAAGACTTGAGTTAGCAAAATACAGGCTGTGTGTTTAACTTCAAGGTTGCATTTCAAGCTAGAACGCTTCTTCTTCAGATTGTCTCCTACAGCAAGACGCATAAAAATGGGGGAGCCTTGCGACTCATTTGAGACAAACCTTTCACTGACACACTTGGTATTTCTCATCTCATTATTCGGGCTGATTATAATTCATAGGCTATATTAAATGTCAGAGAAAGGCCAGGGATTGTTATGCAAATGTTAAGCATAGAATGTGTTCTTTCATTCAGTTTTTTTTTCCTCCAGTTGGTCAAAAAAGAAAGAAAATGTCATACGTTATTGAAAACACAGACCTCATTCAATTTTATCAATCCATATCAACGTGACAGTTTGTCATTTAGCAGAATTATGTTTTAAATAATTAACTTAATTAGGCAGAGATCGAAGAATTGTTTGTACAACCAATACAAGTATGGTTTACTTCTTCCAAGTAAAATGTCCTGAAAATCTAAATCTTAAGACTTTTCTCTTGCAGCCTGATGTTCAGTCGATCCAAGCGGGAAGTCGGGAGAAAGACAGTTTTTTTTTCTTTCTTCATTCTTCTCAGTTACACTCAAGCTGATAGATAAACATAAACTGTCAAAAGAAAATTCATGATAACGCCGCTTATCAGGAAAACAACAGATTGCTTCCATCTGTACAAACTCTTATAAAACTTGAGAAGTATTTGTTACCCGCGTGTGTCAGTTGTGTCCAAAATCTCTCCTTCTGATCCTTTACTCTTTAAAGAACAGACCCCCACTAATGTGTGAATTATTTCAGTGTAATCAGGCAATTTTAGAGGCGAGCAACAATATTTTCCAGAGCTGTTACTTTTTGTTTCACCTTCCTCAAAGAGTTTCTCCCTGAGGTCAAAGCTTTCACCGCTGACCAATCAGAGAACACTTTGATCACGTTTACGTCTTTGGTCCACTGAGAAATGTTGCTCTGAACACAAACAAGCCACGATTGCGACAGTATCATTTCAGAACAATCAAACTTAACAACGGCTGGAAAAGCTCACTTGCATCTCTTTCCAAGGTTGTTGTTTCATAGCAAGCCTGCAAATATTACAAAGAAATAATCAGCTCTCATTGTTTTAATTTCAAAAGGCAAAAATCAACGTGAGCAGGTGAAGCCTTCGCCTCCCTGTCAGAAATCAACAATCCTTTGTCTCAAACACTAATACTTCTACTCTAGTTATCAATGTTATAAAAAAAAAAAAAGTTGTAAAATACAGCTAATGTGTGCAGCAGCGCTCTCATGGTGTAATAAATGGGTGGATGAACTTTGAAATTGGCAAAAGTGGGTGATGGAATTGTGGGAGTGTGGTCACATTTGATGAGCAGCATGTGCAGTACCTCGCTGTTAGATGTGAGGAGGAGGAGGAGGAGGACGGTGTCACTGCTTGTCACTGGTCTGAACTGCCATGTTGGAGCTTTGCAAACAACTGAGTAACTCACACTTTAGCGAAAGTGCAGGAATGGTCATTGGAGCCTGATAGTTGATTTAGATAGACCAGTGCATCACCTTCCCTCGGCTAAATAAAGGTGAGCGAAGCAGCTATTTTGTGACACTTTCCCAATACCACTCCATTGAAATTTGCCATTTCTCAACTCTTCACTGTGTGATGTTGTTAAGTTCATTGGCTGGCCAAAGTTCTTAATAATTAGGCCTGTGGATTGGAGAGTTTGAGATGAGCAATCTGCTGCCTATGTGATGCTTGATTAAAGGCAAGGCCGGGGGCTAATTCACTGGCCTTAAATTCCAATGGCAGACTCATTAGTTTTAAGGAGGCAGAGAGAAGTCACTGAGGTTTACAAGCATTGTTCAGCTTCATAGGGGGAGGCTGCAAAGACAGATAATGCTCTTTTGGTATGTTTCCTTGGTACTTTCTCCGCATCATTATGCAAGCTTAATAGAGCCCAGATGAACAATGAAGGCTTCGGTTGAGTTCCATTCAGCGTAGTCATTGTAAAGGTCTTATTTCTGCTGTTATACAAGCAGCTGCCAGGAATAATGGCTGAGGTGGGGCAAACAGCAAAACAAAGCTCACGGACAAATTTCATGATTCCATCAGATGTGATTTCGCTTTGACCATGAATGCCAAGGGCTGTTGAACAATTGAGGAGTATGCAAGTAGCATCTGGTGTATTAAACCTGACCTCACCGTTAAGTCGTCTCTGGACCGGTGCATTAGCAGGTAGCAGCTCATTGGGTGAATAGACTTCAACGTTCATTAAAGGCCTTTTCACGGAGATCTATGCATATTTTAGCATAGGAAGGAATGAATAAGTTGCACTCTTAAGTGGTTGATGAATCCATATGGTGAAAATGCAACTTGGAATCGTAAAATTACCTACTTTACACGCGTGTTTGGTTAAAGTTTCATTTTGAACATAAAACATGAAAAAAGTTTTGCTATAAAACCGTCAGGTGGTGATAAGAGATCTAGTTTTCCTTAAAACATGTATAATCAGACTAATCTTATGAAATCTGATAGCTGGAACAATTTCATGTTAATACTACCACTTGTGATCAATTACAGAATAAAAGTACATTTAAATGAGAACTGACGTGGTTGCACACCCGATTGTTTTATCTCCAGTCTGATACAATGAGGGTTGGGGACGGGCTTAGAGGCTTTCACTGCCTTGTGCACTGTGTTTTCCTTCAGGAGTGGTACAACAAGTCACTTTGAAGCTATTTATTTTTGCCATGTTTGGAAAATGTCATGACTAAATATCACTGTGATATGCCCCTGTAAGAATGTATGTCCTGCGCTCTCGCCATCAGCACACGCATTAATGAGTTTCCCCGGGGTCACTGATGGTGGTATTATATGACTGATTGGATCTGGATTTTATACATTTCATGTACTGATAGACCCAGAAATCTGGGGGCCATGGATTTGTGACTAAGAGGAAATGTCTTTTCTAGCAATACTAATAGATCATCAAGAGTGAAACAACTGGCCCTCAGCGTAGGTTGGCTTGGGGTGTTTTTGGTACAAAAGGAGGTGATAGGTATAAATGTGGAGAAAAAAAAAGAATCCACGTCACCCAGATATGGAGTTGTTTATCTGTCTGGCAGCGGAGAGAAGAAGTACGAAGAAAGAAAGAATGAAACAAATAATACGAGTTTTGACGCTTGAACTGGATGAACCATTTCAGTTGTGTTTTCTACCAAAACACGGTGGATAGAGGAGTTCAGTAACAGGTACACCGGGTCCTGGCATCTGTTAGGAACACTCATGAGTGTCGTTGTCATCATAACCTCACCGTTTGTAGCAAGTACTCAGTGTATTTTGTACACAGTTGTGCGATGATGCGACTTTCACAGGCTGGGTAGAGACGCGCAGAGGTGACTGTGTGATATCGTCCTTTAGAATGTTGTCATATCCCGTCTTCGCTTTGACTTCTCAAACAATCCCAAAAACTGATACCTCAGGACTCGGTCGACAGTTGTCTTTGTGTATTAGTGGGAGTTTTATCATCAGCATATTTGCAGAAACGCAAGGGCCCGACTGAGATGAGACTTTTGAGCCCCATTTGAAAGCAGGAAAATATGCAACCAATATAGTGAATATTTGACTGAAAAGTTGTCTCAAACATTAAAAAAAAGTTGTTGTTTTTTATAAAACCATCAGGTGGTGATAGAGATCTAGTTTTCCTGAAAACATGTATAATCAGACTAATCTTATGAAATCTGATAGCTGGAACAATTTCATGTTAATACTACCACTTGTGATCAATTACAAAATAAAAGTTTCATTTCTTTTTTTTTTTTAAATATGGCTGCATATGAGAAAACTTATACACTGATACATTATATAAGGGGCGGCGCGGTGGTGCAGTGGTTAGCACTGTCGCCTCACAGCAAGAAAGTTCCGGGCTTGAGCCCCTTTCTGTGTGAGTCTCCATGTTCTCCCTGTTCCTGCTGGGTTCTCTCCAGTACTCCAGCTTTCTCCCACAGTCCAAAGACATCAAGAGGGGACAAGGTTAATCCAGACTCTAAATTGACCGTAGGTGTTGCTGGGAGAGCCAATGGTTGTCTGTCTATATGTGTTGGCCCTGCCATGGACTGGTGATCTGTCCAGGGTGAAACCCGCCTCTCACCTGAAGGCAGCTGGGATAGGCTCCACCCCCCATGACCCTTAACAGGATAAGCGGTAGAAAATAGATGGATGGATGATAAATTTGATCTCTGATAGCCCAATAACGACCAATACACTGACTGATAAATCCATCAGGCCCTCATACACTTTTGGTATATTACAAGTTTTTGCAGATTACAAGTTATTACTTGTATTGCTGTTATTGTTTAATCATCTTACGTGATTTTCCACACCCCACATAATGGCAAAGTGATTGATAATAGATCAGAAGATGGAGGTTTGGACTAAATTAAGAATGACTTTCATTTTTTTCCTACCTGTTACTCATGAAAGAACAAAGATTCAGACTTTTGCAGTGTCATTGCAGTTTCTCAGTGTTCTTTATTTACCTGATTGCCACCTACACGAAGGAATGACTAAGACGACAAGCAGTTTGGTGGCAGTTCAAAATTCAGAATTGAAAAGGCGGCACCAGAGACCGTAGTGCTCTGAGAACCCCCTTTTTCAGGGCATGAAAGTCACGATGAAATGCAGAACAATTTTGGTGTCTCTACACTTGACGGGTGCCGTCTTTAGTGGATCGCTATGCAGCAAAAGCAGTAATGAGGTAAATAAATTATTCTCGAGACACATGAGCAGACTATAGGGCTGTAAACGATGCGGCACCTTTTGCAAGTTTAACCATGAAATTCACTGTAACGTCATGACTGGATGTTGTATTCACAGAACAACCCAGGGACCATACAGGCCGACATGCACATATGTTTTATGATGACAAAATAAGGAGTATTTTTAGTTTTGACATTACACGTGGTGCCTAAAAATCCACCCTGACTTCCTGTCCCTCCTCTCTGTGAGAGAGCTCATTTTAAATACTAATGTCATTGCATTGTCTCCACTCACAAAGCTCAGAGTGTTTGCACCGCTAAAATTGACTTTGCTGTTGAGGTTTTGATTTCGGTCTTTGCAGGTGAATTTTAATGGAAGGATAAAGAATGGACTATTGATCGTCACAGCCAGACAAATAATGAGATGAAGCAAAGATTTTCACAGACATCCCTCCTTCGTCCTCTTTTTTTTTTTTTCCCCCTGTAGCACTTCAGCAAACATACTAGTTAGCTGACAACTGCTATAGAATTCACACTCCTTAGAGACTATAGGAGTCACGCTAACTGCTAATTTACGCCACATATACACTCTTATATTTATAGTGCTGATGTTATTGTTGTGTCAGTATAATTAGCTCAGACTGAAACACAGAGAAACTAGCCCACCAGGATCAGGAATCCACCTTTAAAAGCAAACGTTCAACTTAAAAACCTCACATATATTGGGATGTTCTAATGTTTCTGCCCTGGTGGAACTTGAAATGTTTCACATCATGAAACTGTATACCATCATGATACACACTGTTATGACATGATAAACATGGTATGTTTGTCGAATGACATGGTAAATTGGATGCTGCATAACATGAAAAAAAAGATCTTATGATACAGACATTTTCTTTCTCTAGCTTTGCAGCAGCATTCTTCTATTGATATGGAATTGTCTGTAGCGTTTTCAAATAAATTGAAATAAGTGGGAAAAAAATGACCTTCACCACAGTGTTATTAATCCGGTGACTGTGCAGATTACATGACATGTGATATGTGTAACAGGGACTGGTTTTCTGATAGGATTACTAGTAAACATTGACTGAAATGAATCTGCAACCATCGCTGAGCAGCTGTGATCAGTTTGGCACCCGGCGTGCAGGCCTTGTATGTCCACAGCACAGGAGGCATCACTTATCTCCATTACATTACCACACTAGCTTGATGTCAGCACAAACTTATCTTAACAACATCTAATCCATGTTTCGCTTCCTTTCCTAGAATATAAAACAAAATTGCTTATCAAGAGTACTCTCGGAATATTTGTCTTCACAGTCATGGGAACAAAGCCTGCAGGGTTTTGATTGATTTGAAAGTCTTATCCAGTTTTGTATTTGTTGATTGTTTAGCCACCTGATGATGAAGTGCTATTTGTGCATGGACCTGCAGGTCTGCCGCCTGCAGCATGCAAACATTTCCTTTGCTTTGGTTTTTCTTTTAAAGCTGTGCTGTATAATGAGTGTAAACTTGAATTAACCAGACACCAGATTGGCCTTTTATGCCATTTTAAATCAAATATTTGATACCTTGTTGTCTCAAGGTATACACATCTGTACCTATGAATACTCTGAATGTTTCCATTAATATTCAGTGATGATCT
Source organism: Aulostomus chinensis (assembly GCF_037954235.1). Taxonomy (NCBI): domain Eukaryota; kingdom Metazoa; phylum Chordata; class Actinopteri; order Syngnathiformes; family Aulostomidae; genus Aulostomus; species Aulostomus chinensis. The sequence continues at coordinate 26,452,002 of NC_141326.1, forward strand.
GTGCCTGTAACAGACTTTTATGGCTTTATTTAGCTTTTCTTTATTTAGCTTATTAAGCAGGACTTAAAAAGGATACGATTTAATGCATCAGGAGAAAACACAGCGGAGACTAAACAACAATGCAAAGATCAAACTTAAACTTTGTGATGATGCAAGTCGATTACCCCCCCCCCCCCCCCCCCAAAAAAAAAGAAAAAAAATCCACATGATCCAGACTCAACCGTGAAGTATGGTTCTGTCCTGGGACCTCAAACACTTCCATGAACATGCGTTGAAAGTCAAAACCCCACAAAAAACAGAGTTCGCAACAATGACATCAGAAATGACATTGATGTAAGTGGAGAGTTGGGCTGCAAGTGGAACAGGAAGCAGGAGGAGTACTGAAGCAGCTTAAGTATGGTGCCTTGAATGACATTTGCCAAGAGGGTGTGCGGAAAGAGTCATTTTTTAATGTAGTGGACTCAGAACAGCTGATCACTAGCTTAAATAGCAGGGTCTGAGCTGGGCTTGACTTCATGGCCTGCCTGAACTGATGCTCTGCTCCATTTATGGACAATTGAAAATTTAACTACAGCTATAAAGTCTGACATTGGCAGGTCCACTCCCACACTTCTGTGAGATCCCTTGCAGTTTAGTATGTGGGTCACACTTGCACCAGGTGACAAAACCAGTGAAGTACGATAAAGAAGGGGAGCGGAGCCTCAGGTTAGCATTTGAAAGATTTGTTAAGGTGACTATTTGCAGCAGGTGCAAGAGGACAACAGCCGTCATCAAGGCTATCCTACCTGAACACGTTCCGAGGCCCAGCCTGCCTCCGGTGCCTGCCAGTTGCCCCTCCAGGATTTCAGTGTCAAACTGACATTTAGAAGATGCTATTGGAAATGGGATAGGCAGTAATTAGTTCCCCCTTTAGCATTCGTTGTATGAGGCATTTCATCACTAAATGTCAATTATCATGGCAGCTCTATTCAGCGGCTAACCTTCAGTTATTACTGGAAGCATTAAAAGGAATGGTGCCTTTAAGAGTAAGCTGACTTTATCCTCACTCTGACGTGTCTCTTTGACTGTACTAAAGGATATGGAAGAACATTCCGATCTCTCAGGGGACCCGACTACTTCAAGGGTTACCTATAAAATGTTCCCTTTTATCCTTTTAACAAAATTGACCTCGTCTTTGTGACAGTAATTAAATAAATGTTTACATGTGTTTTAAGTGATGTTTTGCTTCCCTGGAAGGCCTTGGGGAGGAAATTCATAAGACAAAAGTAAAAGTCTTATTTGGCACCCATGGCATTGACACAGCATCACTGCCAGGTTAAAAGTCACTTAGTGACACAAGTGCGTCAGTTTAATGGATACTTAAAGTAATGTATTAAATCAACTGTTACATAACCGTAGGCCACAAACAGACGACACACTTACATGATTATTTCCTCCATTTCTTTGGACATATTCAAGGCGTTTTATGTGTATACAACTCACGCAATGTAGACACGCGCAAATAATGTCACAGTCAAAGCCCTCGTCCTGTAACCAGTTAATGAACTTGCACTCTCCCTGTACTGGCAGGTGCTTAAGTATGTTATTGAGGCTGGTATGGTGTAACCATGGCGCTCTGCTACGATGGGACACCAGGAAAAGTTTGTGCCATAAACCGAGAAGAGGCTGGTCTCTCCCGCATTTCTCCTGGAAACCGTAACCTCACACAGACTTAGACAAACTTTAAACCAAATCCTCACCCTCAAATTTTATGATTCATGATAAAGAGACTTACATTTTGTGCCTAAAAGAGTTCTCACAACATAACTGTCCCCAACACATGAATAATACAAGAACGAACACACACACACACACATTAAAACCCAGAGAGGGGTAATCTGGAATGGCTCCAGGTTGCTGCTCAGCGCATCCCTTTTGTGACACACACTCTTCCAGTCCCCAGAGGCAGACATCCTCTGGCTATGGTGCAGCTGAATAAACACTGGCGCCACATTAACCGACCCTCTTCAAAAGCTCTCTGAAAAACCCTGCTACTCTAGTAAAAATATCTCATCCAGATCTCTCAGACTTTCTGCTGTTTTTACTCTGATATATATGTGCTGCCGAAGCCAAAGAGAAGTTTGATTTCGGCACCTTAAACCAAGAGGTAATCTGGTTCAAGGTGAGACTCTGGACTCCGTAGGCCGGATCTTCCACCTGGCACTACACAGGGGAAAGAGTGGGGCATTACCGTCACGACTATGTTGCGGACATCAAGTAAAATTAGTGCATGAGACTCACATTCTGAGTCTCATGCACTAATTTTGGTCACTTACAACAAAGAAATGGTAGTGGATGAATTTTTCATAAACCTTTGATAGATGTGGACTTTGAGTTTGGCCAAAGTGAAAATGGTATGCTCAGATCAGGCCTGTAATTAGAATAAAAAAATAGTGCTGCATAAAAATGGTTTTCACCTCACAGAGTTGTCGAAAAATGCAGAGCAACAGCCCAGACACAGATTCAGGCAATGCTAACTGCACATGCAGCAACTGTCAAGTCTGTGGAAAGAAACTCGAGCAGCACCGGTGCTCATCAGCTTATGAAGCTGTATGACATAATCGTGGGGATATGGCAACCACTTTTCCAAAGGTATGTTGAGCAGCTCGCCACAACAGCAGCAGTTACTAAGCTAAGATTGTAAACAGCATGGTGGATTTCTCAGTGAGCAATGTGGAGGGCTCAGTGTGTGGTACCACAGCTTTGGGGTTGTAGCGGTAAAATTCAAGTTTTACGCAGGTGCTAATGTGCTACCACTGGTCCCTATCTGACACATTCCAGCTGCACCTGTGAACACGCAAAGCAGGTGTGGATGGGAGCCTGCTGGAAGGATGAACACGCTGCTGAACCACAGCTACCTGCAGGAGAGGCTCCATCTGAGGAAGATACAGCCACATTTTTCTAAAGATACTCTCAGGGTTTCCACCCCCCCCCCCCCCCCCCCAAACAAAAAAACAAAACAAATCCACAGACACAGCACCAGTAGCCTCCAGCAAGTGCAGACAACTCTTCTCCTGCGAAGCAGAGGTGGCAGAGCTGTGATACACAGATGATGTCCCGGACACCTGAATGTGAGGATCTAGGCTAGCAAGTATCATTACTACACAAGACACCATGTGATAACCATATAACATTATAAAGTGGACAAACTAGACACACTTGTTTTTATTGCATTTTATACTACGTGTATTTTATATGAATATTTTCATGCAATATTCATCTTGGGACGCGATCAATGCTAGATATTATGATTGTTATTAGACCAGAGAATAAAAACAAAACAAAAACACACCTCTTGGTATTTCATTTTCCACCCTCTTTTATCTTGTATTGACATTTTAATGTAAATGCCATCTTTTTTGTTTGTTTTTTCAATACTATTTTACCAAGAGACTCCAAATCAATACCAGATATTAACACTCGACTGAACAAATAAGGCATTTCTTCTGGATTCATTTTATGAGCTCCAATATTTTATGTGAATGTTTTTATGTAAAATACATCTCGTTTTCCAACAGTTCCTCGTGACCCTGGGACTGCAAACAGTAGCCTACTTGTTATAAAGGATGTTTGGATAAATGGGATTTATGAAACATGCGGTTGTAGAAAACCAAATTCAAATTTAGATCCTGGTCAGATTTTGTACCACTTCACTCTCCACTGGGCATCAACCTTGGTTCCAGTGGCTGAAGGTTAAACTTTGTCTGAAATAGCAAAAACTGTGTCACTGATCGCACAATGTTCTATTGTGTAAGACACTGCCACTTCTAATTTAATCAGCCTTTCTATTGTGAAGCAGGTAATTCTCTGAAGAGCTTTCCCAACAAAAACCTTCATATTTTTGAGTAATTTAATGAAAAATGAAGTCCCTTCTCCTACCGAGCTTGTTTCATTCCACTCTGCGGTGCCTTTCATGTGGTAACTGTGAGGCAGTTTCCCATGCAACTCTCCACTCTTTTTTTCCCCCCCTTTTGTTTACAAGTTGTCTTTGTGATTACACAAAAAGATGTTCTGGATTCTGGTTTACTTCATCCACTTGAAAAATTCCGACATTAGCTGGAGTATTAGAGGTTGGTAATATTTCTATAACTCTTACGCCGAAATTTATTTGGAATCAAGACAGCAACAATTGGGATCATCCATGCAATGAAACGGGTGTGTCCCACCCAACAAAGACACCCAAAAAAGACAACCACATCTGACCAGAGGAACAGGGAAGTCAGAACCAGTAAGAACAAAGCAACAGGAGCACAGCTGAGAGCTGCGCTGCACAACAAACAAGGTAAAAATCAGCCAACACACACTAATACAAATACAAACAACATGAGCACCAGGCTACATGGTGGAACAACAACAGACATCATATCTTTGACTCACAGACAACAGAGGGAACAGGAGCAATCAATACAAAGCTAAAAGAAAATAAAACAAACAAAAGTAGCACTGGGGAAAAGGATTGTTTGTGCAGGTATTGAGCTGGAGAGCCAGCACGTTTGTGAAAGGCTCTTTTGCTTCCTACTGGATAATTTCCGAGTTGCAGGTATATTTTGAGCCGTATATCACACACTGCACTGTTTATTGTCCGTCACTCTTTAAATGGCGTCTGCGATCCCCGTGATCCCCCAGTCTGTAAAAGCCTACCATGCACACGCACGTTTGTGCTGTGTCATTGAAAAACAGTCCCGTGGTGTATCGTGCCAAAAACTTGCTATAATAGGCCTCTGGATAATTATTACTTTGAGTGATGGCATAATGAGGGCTTTATAAATATGCATGGGTCACTAGAGATAGTAATATGGTGGATTATTAAAACTGTAGGGTAAGAGGTCAAGCTAATGAGAGCAAGCTGAGGGGCGTACACAGCCATGACACAGGAATTACCTAAACCAGATGTCCACCTTTCCCCTTTGTTCTGGTGGCACTCGCTCAGTGTTTATTGAGATTAAGGGACAGTCATCACGCCGGGCTCTGCACCAAGCTAGCGAACTGGCTGATCACCAGGGTTTGAGATCCTCCAAACAGACATCTTTCATTATAACAATCCTAAGTTGGATATGAGAGACGTGTTGCTCTTTTGATATAATTTAATTCAGACATGAGACAGCTCTTTTAAATACGCGCAGCAATCACAGAGGAGTGTGTGGTCTATGGACACTTGGAAAGGTCGTGCTTGTATTTTATTTCACAGCATCCATCCATCCGTTTTCTACTGCTTATCCTGTTAAGGGTCGAGGGGGCTGTAGCCGATCCCAGCTATCTTCTGCCTAAACCCTGGACAGGTCACCAGTCCATCACAGGGCCAACACATAGAGACAGACAACCATTCACACTCACAGTCACACCTACGGTCAATTTAGAGTATCAATCAGCCTCGTCCCCTCTTGATGTTGGACTGTGGGAGGAAGCTGGAGTACCAGAGAGAACCCACACAGGAACAGGGAGAACATGGAGACTCACCCAGAAAGACCGCATGTCCGAGCCAGGGCTTGAACCCAGAACCTTCATGCTGTGAGTGGACAGTGCTGACCATTGCACCACCTGACGCCCTTTCACACCATCTACATTGAATAGATGAGTCTCATATAATTTAGTTGATGGGGAGCATTGTGATCATTTTGATGTGACACCCGGTGCAGTGGGGAACTACTGACTCAAGCCGTGTTTCACATCGGAGCAGAGTAAACATGGCGCTTGAGCTGACCACATACTGAATGCGTGGGCTTTTTCCTTTACTGCTCAGCAGGTATGCAAGATGTGGCATAAAGCAGTTAAAGTCAAGTCAGGGTGTCAATTCGGAGTACTCGTGTACTCAGCTAGATTTACGAGCAGAATGAATGTTTGAGCTAAAAGTTAGGACGTAGTTTGCCGTTTAGCTAGTGCCCTACTGGTTGATGTGTGAGTGAGTGAGTGTCAGTCAGTGTGAGCCACCTCAGCTCCTCCTTGGTTGGGCAGTAAGATGTGAAATAACCAGTGTCTTTGTTTTCCTTGTTCATTTGAAATGCAGCCACTGGACCTCTGAAAGCAGACCGTACCACTTCATGGTCAGTGTGCATTGTGTTGTCACCATGTCAGGCTGACTGTTAAATGTAATCAAGCAAAAATTAAGCACTAGGGTGTATATTTTGAAGTGCTTGTGTGTTTATTTCTGATACAGGAATGTGTTCTGTTGGGGATGTTAATATTGTATTTGAAGAATACGATTGATGTGTTTTTGATTCTGTTAGCAAGAGCAGAGTAAACAGGGCGCTTGAGCTGACCACACACTGAACGCGTGTGCTTTTTTCCTTTTCTGCTCCGCAGTTTTACGGGCTGTGCGACAGAGTTGGTTCTGGCCCAGACACCCCGAGGTCTGAGGCCGTAATGCATCTGTGTGTGTGTGTGTGTGTGTGTGTGTGTGTGTGTGTGTGTGTGTCCAAAGTTTTAAAAATGCTTCAAGCAGTGAACTGCAACCATTGTGTCTTTTGCCCTCTAAAGAAGTTGGTGTGGTGTGTTTTGACAGGGCAACAGCAGGGAGCGACTCCAACGGCATGGCTACCATCTGCAGCTCACTGGAGGGAGCTGTGCCTTTATAGAAAACACAGTTTAGCTAACTACATGACAAAGATGAATATCGTTCATTTTGCTAACTAATACAAACAGGTTTGTTTTTCTTTTTCTTTTTTTTTTTTGCCCAGGCTATTTGACATCATAGTTGTGATTTTGTCAAAGGAAAATGGAGAACATTAAAGACCAGTTTCACTTCCTCTCTGTTGTTTTCAGAGTCAGGTGTTTAAAACCTGTTCCATTTACTGCCTGCTGGCCGTAGTTTCAAATGAACCCATCAGACTGCACCAGTGACCTGTGTTTTATCTCTGTTGTTGTCTGAGTCAGAGGTTGCTGCTGCTCAGAGCTACACAACGCAGCTGTAGGTGGACAAAGTCAACAACTTTAATTGACAATGAGGAAGACGGATGACTATGAGCAACAGAGCAGTAATCTAATATGGCAACAGAAGATTTTCAATTTGCCCATAAATACTTTGCACCATGACACACAAATTCTAAATTGTCCTTACATCCCAAATAGTTCATTAAATACTGAATGTATTTGCTGAATTTTTGGCTCATAAATTCAGTGATGCTTGATAGAATTTCTCTTTGCAAAAGGAGCACAAATTCAGTGTGCAAATCTACAATAGAATGTAAGAAATGTACTGTAGGTACCAGGGAATCTAAAATTGCCATGGCTTATTTTTATTCTACATTTATATTAATGCGTCTGGTGAGAGCCCTTAAATAGCACCCATTTTATCACATGCAACTGTATCTCGAAAATGTGTTAACAAACACAATTTCATCTTCATTGTTTTGTGAAGTTGCACCAAAAAAATCTAATTATTTAAACATTATCTCCCAATGGAGAGACTCGCCGAGGGGTCCAGACCTCATGTTAGTCTTTTAGGAGAAACAATGAGAATCGTATCCAAGATTCTTACAGCAGCTGATACGAAAATTCAAAGACCAAAGTCTCCCCTTTTCACGTCTGCAGATACACAACAGATTGCTTCAACGCTCTCACAAATTGCTTGTATACAAGCAGTTGTCGTGCGCAGGCACACGCGTATCAATTCCACAGTCTTCTTTGACACGGACATGCATGTGCTACACTAGCTAGCTGATCCGCAGGGAAATTCAGGGGCTGAACACTTCTTGGGGGTGACAGTGGTGTTGAAAAGAAGCAATGCTGTCACACACCGATCTATGGTTTCATGTCTGCATTACCCTTGGGGTTACGCTGTGAATCTTAAGCAAGGACAAGAGCAAACGCATGAAAGCTGCGAAGAGTTTGTCTGTGAACGGACAAAAAGTCTAAGCTTTCATCAAGGTACTGTTAAATAATTCATGGTTGTGTATGATTGGCTGCAAGCACCAACCCTTTTTCACAAGGTGTGTGTTTGCCTCACACGGAAAAACTGCAGATGCCACAGTCATTGTGGATATTTACTGCAACTTCCAGGAAGAAGGGGATCGGGCAGATATCTTCTGTTATTTACTGCCACATCACCACAGCTGTACACACACACACACACACACACACACACCTGAGCGATGGAGCGCATGGAGCAAATTCATTCCCATTATTCAACTGAGGGGAGAGTTATGGTTTTGCTGTATTAGTTGTTGTCTTCTCACAAATAATCACACGATCAGACACAGCCTACATCCGCTGACCATTTTACTATTTTTAGCAACTGGCACAACAAAAGCAAATATTTAAGCTCTGCCTTTCAACTGGAGCCCACGTTTTTGCTGTCAATCCACAGAACACAGTGACAGATTTGACGTCACAGTTGTAATATATCCCACCAGGCTGTCATTGCTCCACCCCTTTCTGTCACATGAAGTCGTTGGCCTCATCTTTTCACCTGATGATGAGCAGCGTCGCCAGGAGGATGTGGCGTGAGGGAGGATCGAGCTTTGAGTTCATCTCCCTGGCTGACCAGAGGAGGAGTCAGTTCAACGTCCCCTCATCACCTGGCCTCTAAACACGCAGAAACGCCCAGTTGTCCCATGAGCATGATGTGAGCATTTTGAGTGCACAGACCAATAATATCATAGATGGGTGGTGAACACATTCGATATAGTGGTCGATTTCGACTTTCCGAATCACCCGTGTCATCCACAGCCACACATCGGGCCTCAGTGTTCATATGCGCAAACTCCACAAGAACAAGTGGGATGGGTATTTGTGTACCTCTTGTAACAATAAAGTCTTTGTAAGCCACTTTGTTTCCAGTGTGTAAAACTAATTTGAGGGCTGAAAATAATCCCAGGACATTTTGTGAATGAGGCCCATTTATGCAAGAACAAGAGCTTTTATTGACTCTGTGATGAACTGAAAGTAGATAATATTGGTATAGAAATGTTAAATCTCATTTCTATAATATCCCAAATAAATTACTGAACTGTGTATTAATCCATCACTGCCAGCTTGAACACTTGAAGTGATTACATCCAAGCTAGCTGTGTATAGAAGAACCAGAGTTTTTATCCTCTAAGTCCAAGCAAGAGGAGCCACAAACATGCTTGCTCTGAGGAGCCAGATATCCTCCGAGCTCTCCCCACTCGCCTCCCATCCATCCACCTCTGATTCTTAATCCTGTCTGTAAGCTGAGCGCAGCGGGTTGTCCTGACCGCTTTTGCCACCCATACTCTTAACCCATGCCTCAAAATGTACGCTGATTTAGAGCATGAATCATCAGTGTAGGATTATATTGAATGAGTCATGTCAGCCCAGGGATGCCCGCTGCGCTTTTCAAAGGATGTGTTGGCTGAATTTTTTTGCAATGTACGTGGTTGGTTGGACAATATATCGCTGTTGGGGCACAGACTCAAGGATAAATATATCAGTTCCTATTTCACTTTAACCATATTTGCTTCAGGACCAACAACAATAAAAAAACAAACAAACTTGCAGTTTTGTGCCTTTTTGCTGGATTCCACAGAAACAGTTGGCTTCTTATGACATAGTTCTGACACGAACATAAGCTGTTCTATACTGAGATTCGACACATATATCATAGACATTTATCACATTCTGTGACCTGCCTTGGTGTGTTCGCTGTGCTCATAATGGTGGATTATGGTCAGGACCTAAACTGGACTAACCAGATGATGTGAGCGTTATCCTTGGTGTGGTGTGATTCTTGTTGGTAAAGTTAGTTGACATGCACCCAGAGGGTTCACTATCCTACACATGAGCTTGGTTATCTGCTTTGTGAAGATAACCATCATCTTCCTCAGCTCCCAGCTTGCTTATCTTCTCAGCTCCGTGCACAAGCCAGGAATATGACTCAGTTTTCAGATTGAAAAGCAGATGTGACTGTAACAGCTCCCCTCGCCTTAGCTGTGTATTATAACCTGCACTCTTTTCAGATGTAGATACATAAAATAATGCCATTAACTCCAACTGTTATATTTGTGCAGACCAGACTGCAGACAGAGGGGGAAATAAGGAGGGATGGAGAGATTCTCCTCTCCTCCCCTCCCCTCTCCCAATCTCTCATCACATACTGCAGCTCCTCCCTCCACCTTGCCCTTCTCCACATCCCCTCCCTTCTGCTGTCTCTCTTTCTCTGTCTCTATCCCCCTTTCGTTCTCTCTAAATCGTTCCACCTAGCATCGTTTTCCCTGTGCATGTGTGCATGTGTGTGTGGCTGGCTGTGTGAACTGCATGTGTCAGTGTGTATACACATGTGGCTTTACAGCTGACGGGAAGGACTCATGAAGTGCTCTGGACTTGGATATCAGATTCTCCTTCTTCTCCATATGCACGTTTACCACCTTTTTCACAACACTCCAGTTTCCTCCCATTGAAGAATCTAATTTTCCTCCTCTCAGGGGGTTGCATCTTCATGGAATCTTCAAACCTTTCCCCACTATCTTGGATTTAATGAGCAGCCACCCTGGAATGAAGCAAGCAATTTCTGGATTGTCTTCGTTAAAGCTCCGGTAAGGATACCTTTTTCTCCTGCCTCCTCTCTGCAATCACTCTCTTTCTGCATATCTGTCTGCTTCTCTTACTTCTCATAATGTATTGGCAGGTGCGAGCTGTACACATCACGGTGGGAGCAGTTAAATGAAGCAGAGCAAGGACATTGAGAGAGAAAATGAGAATGGGCTGGCGAGGGAGTGTGACAGAGAGAGAAGCAGGGAACAGAAATGTATGCCAACACCAGCAGGGCTGCTCACGCTGTAGGCTGGAGGGAAAAATGTCCCACTTGGTTCTGGCTATTGATCTCCTGTTATTTTCAGCTCCAGTCATTTAGAGACAACTTTCACTGACAGTGATGGTTTTGGCCATTTGTGACAGCTGACAGGATGTAAATCCTGAATGTGCTTTTAGTGATGGCAGAAGTGAATAAAGGAAATCATGTGCCTGGACTTGTGAGAGTGTGTGTGTGTGTGTGTGTGTGTGTTTACTGTATGTGAATGTAGGTCTGATGTGACTAGCAGACTTAATTTCCCTATTTTTTTGCACGGTTGTCTGCATCCATGTTCCTCCTTGACTGATGGATTAAATTGCAGCTTCTAAAATGTGTCTGATTACCTGTTGGGGCCTTTTGACAGCAGCCCCAACGTGACAGACACCATTTCAGAGAAAGTCCTTTCATTCTGATTTTATTTTTATTAATAGTTTTTATTTGCTAGGGATGTTGCGCATCAATCAGCATATGTATATAAAAAGTACATTCTGTCATTGCACCCAGGTTGGCAGGAATGCTAATTTACATCCATAGTCCTTTGGAAGGTAGGACAAAGATATAAAAAAAAAAAAACCAAAATTATGTACAATACTTAGAAAACATAACTTAAATGGATTGAAAATGAGAAACAGGCTGAGCTATAATAATCAGCGTGAGTGATTCAATAAGAAATGTAACTCCAAGGTTATAAATATTAAGAGTTTATTTAGATTTTTCATTTTGTCAGTTGGAAGCAGGAATCTAAGATGATGTTGCTATTTTGGTCCTCTGTGCATGCTGGATGAGCCTCTTTCCTTTTATCTTTACTGCTATCATATTATCAATTCTCTGTTCATCTCTCTTTCTCTCTGGCCCCACCGAACTCTCCAGGGAGAGAGGTAAAAGACAGACTGCTAAAAGGGAGATGGTGAGAGATGTTGGGCTACGGGAGAGAGAGAGAGAGAGAGAGAGAGAGAGAGAGAGAGAGAAGGTGGGGGGCACTAGCTGGTACTAATGAAAGCAGAGAAGAGAACAGGAGAAAGATTGCTCGTAGAAGCTGAGGTCGGAGAGAGAATACAGCAGTGAAAGATTGACAGGAAACCAGAGACCAGAAAGGGACACAGGGAGAGAGGGAGTGTGTGCTAACAAACTCCAGAAAGGGCTTTTAGGCAAGCTTTTGGTGGGTAGGTGGTGGTGGTGGTGGTGGCGGTGGCGGTGGGGGGTCATCTTACTCTCTTCCATTTCCATAGCTGAGTCCGGGACCTGCGTCTAGCACATGCCTGCCTGGATGCACTCTCTGTCAAGGACATCAATATTTATCAAATTTCCCATTTCAGAGAGGAAACCATGATAACGCCAGATGATGGAAAAATAATAAAAGATAAATCAAATTACCTCACCTTCACTACGCCCTCCGTCTCAGTTTCATTTATAATTCCAGTGCTTAGGCAAGTTTGGCTGATATTGTCGCAATTTGAAAAACAGGGTCGGCCACAGTCAGAGGCTCAGGTTTTCATGGGTTATATTTTAGAGATTCAGACAAATTGGGAGGGTGATGGAAAATTATTGCGAAGCACATCTTCAAGAAAAGACCAAGTATCAAATGGTTCCTCCTCATTTTTATATGCATCTTGTCAGTGTTCTGTTCTACAATTTTCTCATTCCATCCATGATTTTGCTGAGTCCCCAGGCGCCGCCCGGTCATTACAGGAGGAACATCTGATGTAATCAAACATCCCATCTATATCAAGCTCCCATGCTAGTGTCTTCACAAGATGCACAGCTACATGAAATAGTACGTTTACACTCTCTGGCACCACCTAGTGGACACATGAAATGATATTTGCATCACGGTGCATATTCATTGCTCCTTTGTCGCAATTCCAAACATTGTCAAGTTTCTCCTCCTTCTCACTCTATGGAACAGTTACACACTGGAACGTGTGTGCGTGTGTGCGTGTGTGTGTGTGTGTGGGGGGGGGGGCAATAATCACAGCTTGCAAGAGATTTAATAAGGGGCCAAGCATGAGGGTGCTGTCGGGGCCCAAAGTCCACTTTGGCAGAATTATGCACTCTGAGGTCTTTTTAGTTCTGACAGTTTAAAGAGTATGGATATTAAAATATTACAATATTTATCTCTCTTTACTTGATGAAACATTTGTGAGGGTTTTAGTGCAGTTAAAAGTTGAAATGAATAAGGTATGACTTGATTCATCACTATTAAATTGAGGTCTAATCCACTGCATTTAGAACCAGAGGTAGTTTGCTAATTGATTGGTTTATTTGCTAATTATTCTCTGATCTCTCTCTCTCTCTCTCTCTCTCGCTCGCTCTCGGTGTCTGTTCGGCACACTCACAGGATGGGGCGTAGTGTGGCTATCACAAGTCATTTCTATCCTACTTGGCTGCATTTAGAGCTTGTCATGCAGTGGGTGACTTGCACCCAAGAGTGACTCACAGCACCCATGAATGCCCCTCCAGCTGCAGCCAGGAAGCAATGAGACTGCCCATTGTCGAATGAGAAGTTAACAACTCATTTTTTCCCCAACTTCCAAGGCAATTATTCTCAAGGCTGTTACAGCAAATAGTGGTCATTATAGATGTGGTTTCACAATTTACCATGATGCATGAAATGAAGTTGGCAAATTTGTTACAGCAATTCACAGCTAATGGTGTCCGTAGTGTTGGATGTGAGCCTCTCATCCCGTGTATTCTCTGGCTAGACTCATTATCACCTTGCTAATATGAAAAGTCCTCTCTGACCTATTTTGATCACTAATTTAAAGTCGTCCTCTCTTTGATTCAAACCCAAATGAAATGCTTAATAACAAACTTTTCATCCCTACACATGAAACACGGTGAATATGAAATTAAATAAACTTCAGTGAAGTTCCGGATAATTGCGATTTCCCGAAAAAGGGGATGCCAAGTTTATGCAAGCATATGTTAATATTCCCAGACTGTAAATTAAACTGTTATTTGTACAACTTAAAGCTTAATGATAAAGCTGTGTGAATATGGAACAGTACGGAGAGCTGGAGGGAGAATTGTTGGTCATTGTTAGCTTCATAATCACTGAATGATGATCAAAAAGAAGCTCCGCGGAAAGCAGACGTTTATGAGATCTGAGCTTTTTTTAATTTTCATAATTACAAATAGTTGCATTCTCAAATGTACCATTAAAAACATTTCTGAAGTGCGAAGGTATTGGACCGGGTGACCTTGACTCTGAGTGTTTCGGAACTGTATAAAGAAAAGGGTAAAACATCTCATGTTTATGATAACTTGCTTTATTTCAAGCATTTAAGCAGAAACCCATAGACTCTGAGATGAAGGAACCTGATGACGAACATCGCTGACGCATCGGTGGGTTCAGGACTCACTCCTGTACCACTGGTTATTATCGAAGAAAGCCTAAGAAGGAGCAGGTGAGGCAAAGCTGGGGTGAAGTTGAGGTTTTAACTCAGACTCTTGTGTCGCGTATATCTGTTCAGCATCAAAGTGACCTCCGCTGCTGCAGTCCTGAATATGGATCATGTTAATTAATATTGTGTCAGGAGACCAGTTGGTCTCTCTGATATGTGCAAACAAACAAGACAAAGAATTACAGCAAATCCATGACTGCTGGTATTTTCATGATGGCTTTGCTACAGTCTGGCTACCATGATAACATTTTTTTTCATTGTTTCGTGTTAAAGTTTGGCGTCTTTACAATAATAAGACATCAGTTAGATGTCTGTGTTCTGGCTTTTTTTTCCAGGACTTGGGCTCAGGTTGTTGGGCTACGTGGTGGAGACGTGGCAAGGAGCAAATAATTTAATGACGTTATATACAAAAATGGACAAATACAAGGTTCAACTTTGGAGAAGACAAGGGACAGGGTGGTGTTAACTGGACGATCCATCATTGACACAATACAAATTCAACTGTCAATCAATGACTCCACAAGACACAGGTGACCGACCAGGACTGATTCACAGACACGACACTGGTGGATCACTTGAAGGCGGGAACCAGACAAAGACAGGAAGTCCAAAGCAAACACAGACACCGAAGGAAAGGGAATTCAAAATAAAACAGGAACTGATTCAACTCCGACCAAAACCAAAAAAACACAAACAACGAAACACAATGAATCTAAACATTCAAACTATCTCAACTGGAAAAACTGAATTTAATGCACGATGATACAACTAAAAATCCATAACTCATCATCCCAGAGGGGACCCTGACAGTGTAGTCCGACTGGCCAAAAGGGACAAAAAAGAAAACCCAGACAAAAAATAATGTTGACTAATGCAGGTGAGATGATGGATGAAAGACAACACACACACACACACACACACACACACACACACACACACACACACACACACACACACAGGACCCCTAAATAGAGAATTTGGTTTTATCCATAACGGAAAAAGTGATGCTCGAGACATTTTCAAAAACTAACGTGTTTAAGCAAAATAATTTGTGGCATTCAGGTTGTGGCTCCTGACCCGAACGGTGTGAACAGCCACCTGTAAATGTACGCCACCATCACGGGCTTCCGCCTCGCCGTCGAGTGAACGTTTGTGTTGTGATCATTAGAGATGCTGGTGATATAAAAACAAATACTGTGGAATATTTGCACTTGTTAATCAGATGCCTGTCTTACTTCCATAAAAGAGCTACGAGTGCTTTTGTTGACACGGCGCCGTCCACTCGTTTACGTTCCTGCCATCTAGGATTGTAAGTCAACAAGCCATGTTTACTTCCGTCATCAGTCAAAGCCCTTGATAATCAGAAAATTTCAAGTCCTATTTAATCTCAACAATAATGTGCAGCTCACTTGTTTTGCATGGGCTTGCACTCATTTATTTGAAAAGCCCTATGTATTCGTGCGTGATGTCATTGCTGCCTGTTCAGTGCCATATGGAAAATTCTCCACTCACTGTATAAAGTATGGTGTATTATATAATTCAGATTAGTAATTTCATTTGCATAATGCATTTTAGTTTGGTGGTCTGCCCAGGGTGTAGCTTTCCTAAAGGAGCTCAGACAAATGTCCTATTTGTCATTGTTAATGTTTACCAGCTATAAAGGTTCTTCAAAATGGGAGTGACCAGCACCACTTGCATGCAGCCCATTAAGGTCCATCTCGTTCTATTACCATTACAATACTGCTGTTTATGGCATGTATTCACAATGTGGCCACCTCTTGACACCCCTGGCACTCTTGAGCAACCACCAGTGACTCAGTGTATCCCTTCACTTCCATGGTACTTAAGCAGCTGGCGATGACCAATTAGGATGGTGTGTGTGTGTGTGTGTGTGTGTGTGTGTGTATGATGTACTATCATACACAGTGTCTACCTTTCAGACCAAAGACTCAAATTTAAAAACTAGTGTGCAAGTAGTCAAGAAGTCCGCAGGTACTACCTGAAGTTCACAACTGCCTTTATAAGAGTTTACCGTCTTCTTCTTTCCGTGGTCCTCAGCAACACAAATACGGACAAGACAAGAGTGATTATAATAATTCAGTATTTACTTGTCACAGACAAGGACAATGTAATTGCTTTTCCTTTGCACGTGTTGTTTATGTTTTCACAGTTGTCATCCAAGCATCATTTTATGTCTGCGTATGTGCTGACTGCAATTTGATCGATTCAAGACGTCGTATAAGAGACAAATGTTATTTTACTGGCACTTTCTGACAATCAGTAAAAAAAAACAGCTTGGACTGTGTCACTATCACTTCAGAAAACTATGAGGCAGTGTTTTAGAGACTCCAAATGACAAATGTGCAGTGTGTTAAATTGTCTTCTACTGTCTATAAACACTGCATCATTCATATGTCCTTCATGGGTTTTTATCAAATCTAACTGTATTCTGGCGGTTAAGGGAATTACTCAGCACTTGTTCTTCAACGATGAGAGAGCAATATTTTTTTTTTTCACTTCTGTTGCCAATATTGTTTTGTTTTGTTTTTTTCCAGCTGGCTGACCAAATCGGAATGGTAAAAATAGGAAATTGTACAAAGAGAAAAAAAAAAAAAAATCAGGAACTGCTTTTGTGTTCTGTATTTAGATGTGTTATCAGGCCAACACAATAGAGATCCTTCTAAATGAAGAAGAATGGAGTCACCCAACTCTGACCTTTTGTAAACCGCCTCCTCTGTTGCCCTCGTTTCATTTGGAGGTACAGTTCATCTGCGGAAACCTTGTTTTAGCAAACATTTGAGATATTTTGTCCTTCCTCATCATAGAATATGGCAAATATTATCTGCCTGCATTTATTCATATTCATTCATACCAAAAGAACAAAGGCTGATGCGACGAGAGAGTTTGTTTGGGGACAAGTGTGACAAATGAAACATTTCTGATGCCACTGATTAGATTACAGGGAACTTAGGGAAATAAAGGCATTTGCCACTGCACTGCAGCATTTTCAGAGTTAGAGCTGGAAGGGGCGCTCTGTGTTTGCAGACCTGCACCAAGACCACTTCTCCATCATATGGAAATCCGCAAATAAACCCATATTTATCTAGATATTCTTCTACAGTATGCCTACATTTTTCCAAAGCTCTTTGTAGGCAGATGTATGCATGAAGGGGCAGACTGTGTCTTGCCTCACAGGAGACCAAACAAAAGGAGAGGAGGAAATGACAGGGCTCACCATGCTGCATCCTAAAATGATGCATTTCCAGGTTGTGACCCTACTAGTCACCTCTGGTATGAGGTATTATTCCATGGACTCTCACGAAAAGGCGGGCATGCAGGTTGCCACACATAACACGCTCCGACAACACCTTCAAACAAATCTAAAACAGAGGGCAGTCAACGACAGTGTTGGGAAAAAAAAAAAAAGGCTGACAAGAGCATGTTAAGTGATCACTTCAACACCAAACACTTCCTGTCTCAGCTAAAGCAGGACAGGAACCAAAAATGTGAGTATAGGCCAATGATAGCTTTATACAATCTGGCCCAGATAAGGTAGGAGTCAGGCCTGGGGCTGCGTTCACTGACACCACACATGATCGTGTATTCATCTGCTCCAGGGTAGACTTCCCCACCACATGAACTACACAATAGAGTTTGGAAGCTGTTGACCAGGATTATCAGCTTCTTCTCCTTTTTTCTTTCTTTTTTTTGGAGTATTTTGAAAGTCATGAGTGGTATAGAATGTCTCCCTTTCACAGATGTCAGACCAACATAATTGTCTGCTGTTTGCTCCTGCCTTCCTGTGTATATTTAATTGTATCTTTCCTCCACATCCACACCACATCATGTGGCTGGGCACCATTTGCATAATGGTGGGTGGGGAAAATGTGTCCAGACTAGGCTGTCACATAAACATAAGCATTTGAGGTCTTTCAAATAAGTGCTGTTTACCGTATAGCTGGGAAGACTCTGTCTGTATTCGTGCCATTTGCTGCTTGAAAAATCAGATTGAAATATTCCCTCAAACCATTGGTGTGTCCCAAATCGCATACTTCCGTACTGCATACTTCCGTACTGCATACTTCCGTACTGCATACTTCCGTACTGCATACTTAACATTTTCAAATTGAGTATATTAAGCATACTATGTACTCATTAGTTTCGAGGGTGCAGTGCTGTCCCAAATCACATACTGCCACACGGCGTGGCGCAGCGCACATGACGACGTAAAGTCTTCGTCTTCTTCTACGCTGATTTGTGACCGGCTAGCGCCGCATCAGCATCAGCTAATTACCGCCGCCTTTTACCCGTGCTTGTTTGTCGATTTTTGAAGCAGTAAAACAGAAAAAAGAATGGTCTCCGCACATTGTTACACCACAAACGGCGCCGACAATGCAATGTCCTCCTCCTATTGGCTGAAGATGCAATGGTATGCATTGTTTATTTGTGTGATCTATTTAGCAAAACATTTTGGTGACAAGTCATTTTATTTTTTCAAACCCGTGTCCACACAGAATTTTAAACTTGTCCCCGTTATTTAATGTAAAGACGACTCCATACAAGTCAGTGTCGACTGACTCTCACCACAGCTGTCCGCCGCCATTTTTATCAATGAAATGAGTGCGGCGAGTGTCCACAGTCGCACTCTCAAAATCTTGACCGATTTGAGTACGTCGTCTGGGTTATTTTGCATGATCAATTTTCGCATACCATCCATACTTTTTTTCCATTTTGAGTTGAGTATACTCAAAACTTTAAGTATGTAGTATAGAAATATGCAATTTGGGACACACCTCATGACTTTCTGCAGCAACGCTGTTATCTTATTTTTGGTAAATCCACACAGCAAGCTCTGGGGCACAAAAGTCATGCTGACACCGAAGCGCCAGAATCTGCAGGTCTTAAGAGTCACCACTGGCACCAAAAGCAAAGCTTCATAGAATCCCCCCTCAACATTACCGCAGAAATAAACATGGACACCTGTATTATGTAATGATGTTTGACCTGAATCCTGCTCCCGTTTTCTTCCACCTTTTAAAGATAAGATGATCACGTCCAGGGGATAAAACGCAGTAGCACCTGACACGGTTACTCATGTCTGTTTCTCAGTTACATCCAGCACTCTCTGCCCTATAGTTCCACTGTGTTGTTGAAATAGTTCCATCCAATCAATCAAATCTGTTGCAAACGGCCAAAATGGCACAATCCTTCAAATCTATACACATCACACAACAAATGGATGTGCACAATTTGACAGTGTGAATGTGTTCAGGGACTAAAACAGGCATGAAACAGGCATTTTCCTGTTCCTCGTTTAAACTGCAGTACAGACAAAACCTCACATCAGGCTTTTGGGTTAATCGAGTGATTGGTAACCTGATGTCATCTTCTAATGAGTCTGAGCCTCCTTTTAAAAAGACGGCCCTCAAACACATCATTTGCAGAGATCGTCTTGGAAGTCCATTTTGATGGAAGTGAAAATATACATCCCGTGCTGTATTTACACCTAGAAAATGGAAGCGAGAGCCACTGCAGCCTCTGGTCATTTGCATCAGCTTGTTTTTTTGTTTTTTTTTTCTTTTCAAAACACAAACCTTTTGGTTCAGTGGCCCACAGTGGAATTCAGTTTTGGACACTAAATCACTGCAGAGTGAAACTGGTTATCGTGTTGAATCGGAGGTCCATCTTAATTATCTGATTAGTCTTTGGCATTTTTTTCCCTCTGATTTTCAAAATAGTTTGTGCCAGAAAATTGGCTAACAGGTAAGTAGCGTGTAGCGTTCTGAAACTGGTCAGACCGGAGCAAGATTTGTCCGGATACTCCGGGGTTTTGAAGAATGTAAACGCGAGATGATATTGGGGGTTTTAGCTGCTAGCTCTCATAATTTAAATTGTTAGCACCAACATTAATAATGGTGCTGTTTGCTATTTATCATAATTTCCCTTGAGTGTGAAGAATAAAAACAACAAAGAGCAAAACAAACATATCACCATAACAGGGTTAATGTCTTGCTCACTTGCAAATACTATGCTGTTCTTCGGTTGACAATTAGCACAGTTTATTTTTAATTCCCTCTACCGTGATGCTTGGCTTTCCTGCAGTCAGTTTCCATCGGCCAAAAAGCATGGGACAAAATGTCAGAGGCAATTTCTCAGCTCCCAAATGCTGGAACTTGTGGGGGAGAACAATGTGCTAGCTGACCTTGTATGAATATGTAGTTCAGGATCTCTTGTGCAGTCTTAACGTGTTACCATCTCAACCAGTGCTCGGCCTTAAAGTGTGAAGAAAACCCATCTTTCTGCAAGATGGTACATGGCGAGTGAGTCAGCACCGTTGATGACTTACAAGTGCTTATTAAGACAAGCCTGCATTCTAGGGAGGATGACATCATTATTTAATCATGACATCAGTCCTACCCCCTCCATGCATGTGCGTATACTCACAGTTGGAGATAAATTAAAAATAATGATACACATAATTCAGACCTTACCCTCAGCCCACAGTGTGTGGTGCTACTCTGATACCCTGGAACACTGAGATCCTATTTATTGAGAAATATTTCAAAGCTGCGAGACTCACAGCTTGCTTGGAAACATGCTAAAAAAGATATAATCACACCATGAAAATAGTATTTAGTTGTTTAGACTAATTTCAGGCTCAGAAGAGCTATTACATAAGCACAGCTGTGGGAGAGGTGCCTCTTCCATGAACATCACTCCTGGATCGTTTCCCAGTCCTGACTGTACTGAAGTCTCCACTATGATCAGCGTCATTTGAGAGTCAAAGCACAGGCTACACGAAGCTGCCAATATTTCTAATTATCATGGATGAGGCACCCAGAGGTCTATTTTTGGATCACTGTAGCAGTAGAAAGTGCACATATTATTTGAATCTGGGAAATATGTTTGTGATAAATGCCAGACAAGGTGTCCGTTATCAGAAATTAGCAGGGAGGCCAAGCTATAACTCTGCCTTCTTGTTTACACACAAGGGTTTGATGAATACTTTTAAATTCATGACAATACTTGTATGCAGTGCAAATGTTGTATACTACTCCAGTAAAAAGGACAGACCGTAGGCACCACTTGGCTCCCCACCCTGGGCTGATTATGTTTATCTCCCATTTCCGTGACTCAGCGACAAGCCGCAAAGCTTACATTATGCTAGCAAGATTCAGTAACGATTAACAAAATGTAAATTTACAGTCATTGGACAGCAGAAATTAACAACAATAATTCCAAGCTTGCTGTCTGCAGCCTGTAGTAGGGGGCTGATCCGTGAATAGTACTTTAATTTATATAAAAGCAGGAGTATGTTCAACTGGGCAGTGGATGTGTTTCAGCTACCACTAGGGATTGTGAGATATTCAGATAGGTTTTTTTGCATTTATTATTTCTTATTTTTTCATGTAATTTGATGTTTTAACACCGAGATGACAGCAGAGGTTTAAAGCCACATTTCAATTGGCCACACGCATTGAAACATGACAGTAAATCATCATCATGACTCTTTAGGGCATTCAACCTGTTCACCTACCATTTTTCAAAATGTTGGTTGACTGCTTTTTCATGTTCTGTGTGCTTGTCAAACAATTGCGTTTTAAAAATGGGTTGCAATTTGCCTCTATAATTGACGTAAAGTGTAAAAATAGAAATTTTTCATATTCAGTCGCTACTGTGTGTGTGTGTATATGTATATGTGTGTATATATATATATATATATATATATGTGTATGTGTGTGTGTATATAATATATATATATATATGCCCCAAACAGGTTAAAAGAAATTTTATATCAATTTTATATCAATCATTTTTATAATTATTTTTATGAAATTGTATAAAGTACATCAACCTTTTCTGTTTCCATGTTGCTATGTTACACGGTGCATTGGTTTGGAAGGTGAACAGACAGTTTGGCTGGAACTACTCAGTGGGTGTTAGCGTATCAGAAATTAAAGGACGCCCTGAGGCCAGTCACTTTAAAATATTCATCCAGATGATGATGTAAAAAGTTAACATTTTTTCAACTGATATGAAACGTCTAAATTAAAATAAAACTGTCTCCAGGTAATGAAAGAGATGTACCAGACCGTCCAAAAAGAGCCGGCGGATGTAACTTTGCTGTATAACAGGACAGATGTATGTTTTTCACTTTCATGGTCAAATAATCATTTGTATTAGTTTGTTAAGCAGCTGTGCCTGAAGTGTGATATTTAAACAGGCAATGAAAACAAGACAAACAATACCAACATGAATAAACCTGATTATCAACTCAACCCTTTGGGGAAACAATATGAAATGATTACACCATTCCTATAGAAATGCACACATTTTTTTTTTAATCTTTTGCAAATGTGACCGATTGCTGCCCCCTTTCATATTTCTGCTCCTTTTTTTATTGTGAAGGCAGTAGAGGATTTGTTGTGATTAAAAAAGTATGTCTTGTTGTCTTTTCTTCCCCAGGTATCTGTCATCATTACTATTCTGGTTAGTGCTGCCCTCTCACACTGGAGCGCATGCTGGCCTTGAAGCTAGGTTGGCCATTTTCAGTCTGATTTGTTTTGTACCTTTTGGCCTGTTTTAGTGAAAACAGTTCCTACCCTCCATAATGACCCTAAAACCAACACGATTAGCTGCTTCTCTTACTTTTAACAAAGTCCAGCTGAAACGAATATGAGCCCTGAACAGTCCAGGCGAACCTGATACTCTGAAGTTACAGTCGATCTTGAAAGTGCCGGCTGGTGCAGGGATTCATTGTTGCAGCTAGCAAGGATGAGTCGGTGTCGGCTACTTGGAAGCGTGATGACTGCTAGCACATTTTGTTTTAAGTCATTGGTAATTAGGTACCACAGCATCTCATATCATACTGACACAAACTCTCAGGGTGTATTTATGTGGTAGTGTCTGAATGTTTTGTAGGAGCGATCAGTTCATCAGCTCACTTTTAACAAGTTTCATTTGTCTAAAATCTCCCACAGGTCTTTTCTATCTCTCTGCCTGTTAGGCTGCTTTCACACCAAATCGGGCACTGCAGCAGAGACTCCACTTCTCTCATTTCATCATTTTTTTCCCCTAAAAAGTTAAGATTCAATTTACAGAGAATCGCAAACTGATGTCATATTGCAGCAGCAAGTCACGTAAACAGAGATCAGACTGGAAGACACCATTGGCAATAATACGCTCCCTTTCCTGGGGTGCAGTTATGCCCAAAGAAGGAATCACATGCATCATCTTGGTATGGTCCAGGTCAGGGGTCAAGATTCTCCGGCTGTTGGTGGAACGCTTTTAAGTGCATTCTAGTTTTAAGTTCTGGAATTGGGGGCATGACGGTTCACAACAGAAAACACAAACAGGCAACATAGCGACATGCCCACTCCACCACAGCACCAGATTCTGACTGCATCCAGCCCCTAGATCTCAATTCCTTATACTCCAGATAGGAGAGTTGCACCTGTGGTCAGGACTAATTGACTAAAGTTATTAGTGAATGGATAATTTTGGCTTTTGAAAACAGTAGGAGACATTATTTGACCAGATATCCTTTCTCGTGGCGCCCTGTGGGAGACTCCAACAGTGTCTAGACGAGTCTGTCATGAGATTTCACAACTGAGATTCTTTCCTTTGGAAGATATACTTCGGAGGAATCTGCCTGATACCTTATGCAGTTTGTAGCTGGTACTCACCACCTAAATTTAGGCTCTGTATATGCACTTTGTAGTTAGTAAGCAAAAACAAAAAGTAGGCCAGTTCATCAACAATCTTGTTAACATGGAATGTGCGTCATGAATGCAGTCATGCACCTGACTGCTGCCATCTTTTTTCCTGTACATGCATGCTAACAATTAGGAGTTATGCAAACAACTGTTTTTTTAAAGCCATACATTCAGGTTAATAAGAATTTGTGTAAAGGCACGTCGCTAGCAATTGTTTCCAAGTAGGCATCAACAACATCCATCCGTCCATTTTCTATACCGCTTATCTGTCAACAGTTGTGTGGGCTGGAGGAGCCTATCCCAGCTGACAGTGGGTGAGAGGCGGGTTCATCCTGGACAGTCAGTCTGTCACAGGGCCATCAGGAGCAATTAGGGGTTCAGTATCTTGCTCTGGGATACTTGGACATGGCCACCGGGGGAAGTGAAGATCGAACCAGCGACCCTTCGGTTGCTTGATGGCCACTCTACCTCCGAGCCATGCCACCCCGCATCAACATCATCTGATCCATTTATGACTGCAGTGCAACTCATCACCTGCTTGAGCAGAGTGCAAACTGTCAGGAGTAGACAGGGGAGAATATGACAGGAGGGGTTGAAGCAGAACAACGCTCCCCGTAGCTCACTCTTCAACTATAATGACCTGAAGTGGGACAGGCTCAGGTGAGCTTTCCATACTCAGCCAAATTGGAGAGACCCTTGGATGGGAGTGCTAAGTGGCACTGGTGAACTGGCAATGATCTGTCTGTAAAGGCTTTTTGGGGAAGTATTGTTAAAAGCAGATCCTCTTGTGGTTTCGAGGAGCAGAATAGAGTTGTGAAGTGGATATAATCAATTTTAACAATGTACCCGACAACTATGTGTAATGTCAGGACTTTTTTTTCCCGTTAACTCACTGCTGCAGCATTTCTGATCTGCAAATCATTGTGATAAATGCATGAGGGTTAGCCTGTGCACTACAGTTAGCCGTATGCTAACCCCCAAAAAAGGACAAACAGAATACAAGATTTAAATTACAAAGTTATTTCGCTAAAGTTGAGTATTTTAAATTCCCGCTATTTATCCTGTCCTTGTCAACAAACATGCTAGCGTTTCAGCCTAGAGGCCTTCATCCTGTTATTTCCCTCAGGAGTTGTTCAAGCGCAAACATTGACTAAGTTAGGAGAGCGAATATTGGATGTAATTCTCCGGGTGAACATAAATTGGACTCCAAAGGAATTATAATGTTTTGCTTTGTAATTGCTGGATGTCTAAATAAGCAACCGCTAACAAGTTTGCCAAAAGTAATGGTAAGTACTTTTAAAAGTTGCACTGGAAGGTTTAGGGCCGGTATTCCTCCAGGGACGACATACTCCACTGTGCAGTCACGATAATATACTCCGCTTTAGATAGAAACATTGGCAATGTAATCCAGTAATAATCACAATATTTTTATTGAAATAACTGCCAGGGAAGCCAATCTCTCCCCTCCTGGGTAAAACAATAGTTAGTGAGGCGATGGCCCACTGGCAGCTCTTGCTTTTGCGTGACGTGGGTGTTGGGGGCAATAATCCTGGAGAGAAAATTCACAAGCGACACAAGGTCAGAGATGTGTTTTGTTTGCATCCCACTCTTACTGAGGGCAGCCAAACAAAAGCAAAACAAACAAAAACACTTCCTTTCTGCTATGATATTTTGCTCCTCAGAGAACAGGCCTGGGTTATTAATTCTGCCTGTGACGTTCTGTTCTCTCCACCACCTGTCCAGGTACACAGTGTGTGACAAGTTAAAATGCAGTACATTTATAGTCTCAGTCGGAAAAAAAAAAGAAGAAGCAGTAAATGTATGATCTGTTATCGTGTTCTGATAGCTGTGATGGTTAAAAGCACATAAGGACAAACACTGAGAATTTAAAACAAGTTATGTGTTAGCAAGAGGTTTAAAAGGCTAAGTGTTTATTTGACATTTACCAGAATCTTTATTGTTGAATTTAAAATTGTAGTGGCGTTAACCTGGGATCGGGAGAGGTCTGGAGGTCTGTGTGAAAATTAAATCAGGAGGTTTTTGAATAATCCTGTTGACAAGCAGACAGCAGTGAAAACAGCACCTTGTTAGCAAAGACACAAGAATCCACTGATTGATATTCACCATGATATCAGTTTAACTGATGATTTGTGGAATCCCACAGGGGGATTACCTATAGACTGCCATGTCGCCATATTTGATACAGAAAGAATATATACTGAAGGCAAACGCTCGGTTGAGTTGATTTCATTAAAACAACCCTACAGGGATTACAAAACCCATGTACAAGAATGGCCCGGCATATTGATATTCTGCGAGGGCCACCTGCTCGGCGCTCGAGACCAAAGCCGACATTTAATTTGCAACCAAAATGAGGGGAACTTTGTGTGAAGTGGGTCATTTTACCGCTGTAATCGAAGTGCCCTCGCTCTGCTCTTAATCTGACTTCCACTGTATGGAGACAGACAGACGATGGCTGTGTGTGTGTGTGTGTCTGTGAGAGAGACAGTATGGCAGAAAGAAGGTGTAACACTTCATTTTAAAGACAATGAATTTCATACTTTGGTCCCTTATCCAGTGTCTCGCAGTCATGTAAGTGAGGGTATTAATTGAATCCAGGCTTTTAACTTGAAGCCACATTTGGAGTGTGTCTCACTTTGCTATTTCGAGTTCAAATAGAGTGTTGTGTTGAGACATAATGTGTGGAAAAATAGTTGTGACAGCAGCACACATTAAATGAAGCCCTTAAAGCGTAGAAAGGGGGGGGGGGGAGCAGTAACATTTTGCTCCTGGCAGTTTTTGTCTCTTTCAAAGTGGCGCAGCTAAAGTCTATATGATTGGGACCGTGGATGTCATCTTTAAGTGACTGTAGTGCTAACTTGAAAGGTGAAAAGATGCTTCAGTGTGGCTAATGGGCCTCTCATCTCCATGTACACACACACACACACACACACGCACACACACTCACCTTGGATAATCTGCCGTTCGACTTTGTATAAATGTCTTAAGACATACTGAGACCATGAACGTTATCTACAACCGTGAAACATTGTTCTCTTCACACTACAACTTTTCAAAATGAAATAAAACAGGAAATACAAACAAGCCGTCTCTTCACTTGGTTTTACGTCAGGGAATTAGCTTATTTTGGCTGTTTAACTTGTATTCTGTTGTATTATTTCAATGCACCAATGATCCCTGATGTTTTTGAGATACTGCAATATTGGCTCTTTCAATTCTTATGTGTTCTTTATATTATATTTATATATATATATATATATACACCTCTCATAACCTTTTATACACACCCTCTTAATTGTTTGGGAAAACTTTATAGAAATAACATCAATGACAGCATAAAGTGTGTATAACTATACATTTTCTCACAGAGCATTTAGCTCTCTTGTGCCCAGTTACCATGTGAGATCAGTAATGGTTGTTCTGGTTTGCCCTCAACCACTTAGTGGTAGGGTATTAAAACACTTAAACTGGTATTTCTCAAGCAATCGAATACAGAAACAGTACATCAGAGCAGCCCAGAGTGTATCCGGCTCCTGGAAGCTGAAACAGAATAAGTACGGCATTTAATTTAATGGAACATTAAGCAGTGTTGTTACTTACTGTAATCTCCTCTATAGCTGAGGAAGGAATCGCAGCAATAACAGTTTTGTACGTAGCTCTGGAGCCTGGTTACTGGCAGAAGTTCCATTTAAAACAAAGTTAGGATGTTGTAAGCACTGTGGTAACAGTGGTCCATCGTCTTTTAACGCTAAGTTGCTGCAACTGGTCACACGGAGTCTTTTTCAACTCTGTAGAACATCAAATTTGTGAGTCGGCATCAAATTTAGGCTGTGACCTCAACTCTTTAGGTACATGTACAGACATTTTGAGAATTTTAAATGAGGATTGCGAAAAGAGTTTCGTCGACGAGGGAAGTAGTAGGAAGAACAATAAAAAAAAAAGGACAAATACTGTGTCTTCGCAGCATGTCAAAGAAAGACAACATGCCCAGATACAGATTTGAGTCATCTCACTCTGCAGAGACTGCATGAACGCAGCCATGATCTCGCCGCCTCGGCTCTTTCCCCACACACATCTGTCTTTGGAGGCACTGTCAGTGTCTCAGTATCTCTGTTCGTCTTTGATCTGGAAATAGTTTATGATATCAATTTACCTGCTGTCCCAGTTTTGCAGGAATTGTTAACATCTGCTTAAAACACTACTCACTAAAGCTGTTTTTTTTTTATTGATGGTGGCACAGGTGCACACAAGCAGAGGGGAGATATTTTATGAACAGTAAGAGAGTTGAAAGACAGTCAAACACAAGCAGCAAAAAGAATATTTATCACATGGTTGAAATACTTACATGCACCCAGAATAGTTTTTCAAACAGCATCAAAAATGTCATAATGGAAGCTGCAGCTCCCGTTAGGGATGTACAGAACAACTGGAATTATTCATGTGTGAATAAAAGTAGAAATGTGCATTTCCAGAGAATGTAACAGCTGTATGCTTACATATTTCATTGGGATGAAATTAACTGGAAGTTTGGTCCAAAGACAATTGAAACGACAGGAAGGAGAGGAAAAACAAGCAGATGTGTTTACTCAACTAATAGAACTAAATATAATTCACTAAAGTTTTGTTCTGCCCTTCTTCATGATGGCTAAAAGAACGGTATAACTGAGAATACATCTGAAACGCTGACCCACGTCAACCGCTGCACCGCCCTTAAATGTTTATCTGCAATACAATATTGCTGTGGTGTTCATAAAGCCAACAGCAGACATATGCAGCTTGATCATAAAAAAAAAATAAACTAAAACATTTCATGGGGGTCCGAGGCTCGATTTATCATTTTAACTTTGATACCAAAATTTCTCATGGTCCTCAGATGAAAACCTGCATTGCTTTATATTTGTATTTATATTGTATAGTTGCATTATTTGGTGTGATCAGCTTTTTCAATAGAGATTTTTTTTTTTAAATGACTTTATTGCTGCATTTTATACAGCAGTGCAGCATCAGGCGAAGTTATGGGGACCTTGGTTACGATGACACCCGCTGTGTGTTAGCATCCTCGCTCTGAGCATATCACTTTCCCCACTGGCATTAGCATTTGGTTAGAAAGCTTCTGTGCCTGAGTGCAGCCTCAAAGACTCTCGGACCAAGTATCTTAAATTGATGAGAGATGCTTTTTTTTTTTTTTGTGAACCACCACTATGACCAACAGACAACCCCCACTCGCTTTAGTTTCACTCACTCTGTGCCCGTGGTGGGTTTCATAGTGCTCGCTGCTTATTTATTTATGTGTTCCCACTATGCTCATCTCCAACTACAGTATACATGCACCCATTTAGCTATCAAAGTACCACCACCAAGGCTAAATGGATGACTTTTTAATGCACTATATGCTCATCGGTGACCCCAGGCTAACTTTTTGATTTAGTGTCCTTGCGACTTTCCTCACTCAAGTATTTCCTCTTGATAAACTCCCAGGTAAGCCTTTATGGATGCATGCTAAATTCTCCTTAGCTTTGTAGGACATGATGCTGTTGAGGGGATCTCATTAGGATGCACGGGTGATCTGTTGGTTTGTTTATAGAGAAGTCCACCCCTCAGGCTGTTGCTACTTTGCTGATGGCAAAGCACAATAAATTATACAGAGTGCAGATTTCAGATATTTTTGATTCGCACCTTGACCAAAGGCCCTTGACCTTAAACAGAAAAATGTGCTGAATGGATGATTATTAATCAATCAAAGCCCAGAGATCCCTCTAATGTAGGTTCCTTTAAAATTAATATTTAAACACGAAAAAGTCGTTTTCTGAGTATTAACAGAGATTTTTGTTCATGCATCAGTTCTGCTGATGTTAAATTAAAAAAAAAAATCATAACTGAGGAAACTGATGGAAATTCATAAAAAGTATCCATGTTTGGGTTATTAAATGGTGAGAAAACAGTCATTTGAGGACCAAAAATAAATAAAATAATCTATCTTCGCCACTCATTATCCATGCACGAATAAACCCGTCTGCTTGGATGAATGACAGAGGCAGCTTGTCAGTCTGGCTCCTTCAACACTGGATAATTACCTACCTGGGCTACATGATGAATTGAACATCCCAAGTTCCATAACAATCTAAAACTTTCCTGCAACTTAAAACGTTGTCTGAAATGTATTGATTGGACTTTGTAACATTCACCTTACTCACGAACACAAGTTGTGTTGCATTTTGAATATTTTAAAGATTAGCATGAGAAAAGGTTGATTAAAAACAGGAAAATAAAAAAAACAACAACAAAATAATGTCACAAAAATGTTGCTATTTTGACTTTAGGTGGTTGGTTGTTGTTGTTTTCCACCTTTTCCAAAAGTGCAAATGAGCAATGTGTAAATTTGCCATCTGAACTTGAAGACCTCTTTTCATTTTTTCAATCATAAAATTGATGGCCAAGGACAACTCTTCCTCCTCTTGCCTCTTACAGCCATACATAATGTTGCTAGCCATCTTCCGACAATATCAATTGCATAGCCTAGCTTATTTGCTCCGAATACACTTAATTCATATACATTTTTGTTGACAATTGAATTGACACAACTGCAACCAATAATCTTCATCGATACTGCTCTCTACCTCATACAGTTACAATTTTTTTTAAAACACTGTTTTGAATCATGGTTGGAAAATAAGCTCATGACTGTCTCCCCATACCGATATAAAGTTAGAAAATCACTGGATACTCTTCCACGATCAATAGCCCAGGGCGGCGAGCTAACGCTAACACTGCCACCACATAGTAGCTATTAACTGCACAAAGTGCTTCTCACACTGTGAGCGTTTGTTTCACTCGTCAGTGTCGGAGAAATCACAGCACACTGGTGTGTTTGGTTATTTTGAATGGTGGTAGCATAAGCTAATGAGCGGTAGCATAAGATAACAAGTGGTAGCATGAGCTAACGACTGCTGGTTAACATGTAGAGTTAACGATCTGTGCTGTGAAGTCGCCATTTCATAATGTTTACTATTTTACAACAGAAATGGAAGAACATGTACCTGAGAACATATTTATTGTTTAGTACTGATTGTCACAATATAAATATTTAAAGTAGCATGTTGGTGCAAAATCAACACAAGATGGCAAGACAAATCATGAATTTTAATAAAATTATTACATTTTTCAAAAATGACCACTTGAATGTATGATGTATTTGCTCATTTTTGTGTGTGTCTTGGACCCCACAATTTGTTCCGTTTGAAAAAGTGACTTTTCTGATGAAGTCGATATAAAAAAAAAAGGTGGCGCTTTCTATTTGGCTTGAAATTGATTTGTTTCCTTCACCAACAACTAGCCTGTTCCTTCAGGGCAAACACTTTTATGTCATCCTTTCTACATCTTACTACGCAAAGAGACTTCGGGCTTTTACTCCTCATACATTAACTTCATCATAAACTGACTGCTTTAATGTACCATGAAGAGTTTTATGACCCTAAAATCTAGAGACGTATTTCTGTGCCACTAGCACACCACTGGCCCAGTCTAGAGGGTTGAGCAGCCAATTAGTCTCACCTCATTCAACTGGCCCACTCAAGGTTTTTTGACTAATTATCTGCGGGGGATCCTACAATCCTACAATCTAGATTCCAGTCCACGCCACTCTGCATTGAATGTCACTGCAGTGAATGTTGTGTAGCAGCAAGTTGGCATTTCTCTTCATAAAAAAAGTATATCATTACTATTGCGTAAGCGTAATGAGTCAATGTTTTAAAAGTTTCACTTCAGAGTCGTTTATGGTCAAGGGAAGAAGGAGATGACTGGTCCCGAAATATCCACGTCACAAAATAAGGCATTACTCATGAGATGATGTCCTCTCTTTTCTTGAACTTCCCATGACTATAAAAAAGAAAAAAAAAAACCAACAATAAAGGCAACTGAATTACTGCA
Organism: Aulostomus chinensis; assembly: GCF_037954235.1. Lineage (NCBI taxonomy): Eukaryota > Metazoa > Chordata > Actinopteri > Syngnathiformes > Aulostomidae > Aulostomus > Aulostomus chinensis. The sequence goes on from NC_141326.1 coordinate 26,483,852, forward strand.
CACCTCTCCAACTTCATTTGTTCTGTCATGAACTTATGCTTACTTTGTTTTTTTTTTAAACTTTAAAATAGAATAGTGATATTTGAAACCACTCTGTATTTTAGTTATGCTGGCACATAAAAAGGGAAAATAGCAGGAGGATTAGAATCTGCTCTTGTTTTCTGATACAGTAATTCAGTAAAATGCATTTAGAGCATATGAAGTATCTCTGCTTTTCACTGCCAGTTCTTTTACTTATTTAAAATAACCTGATCTTTTTATTTACTTGGTCCAAATGGCCTTTTAAAAAAAAAAAAAAAAAAAAAAGTTAGTTTTTGCTTTTTAAGCCCTTAAATCAAGGTGTCTGCATGAGATGCCTAAAATGAATGTGTCCTAACGATGACATGATTACATCGTAAACCATCATGTTCCTTTACCCTTCATAAATTAGTTAGTAGTTTGTTTTTTTGGACGATTTTCTCACAGGTACCCACATACGCTGCCCCCCTACGAACATCAGAACACCAGCAGACCTGCGGGTTGTTCTGGATTGCACAGATCGGCCGTTGTGTCCTTTTGGTGCTAAATTTGGCTTGAATCTTCCAAGACTGGCGTTTTCTTGTGCGACATTGCTTTTAAATAAGAGGTAATGGACCTGCTCATCCTATAGCTCTTTCGTAACAGAGACCAAACCATGTCGGAGACAAAACAGTGGAACGGGAACAGATTTTCAATTATTTATGAAGTGCCGACTCGAAAGCTTCACCTCACCCTCTCAGACATGCAAACACACATGAAGGAGAATTTCCCCTGCGCACGGCAGAGTGATGTGGTTGAGACAAGTGCATTATTTCATGTCAAAAACAACTCAGATGAGTGCAGGATTCCTCGCGATGATTCACATGCTAGAACGTCATGCATGATTTTACTGTGACACCTCATTACGTTGCGCCAATATTCTGACAACATAATAGCTCTTTTCTGTTCTGGACTATATGCACTAAAGGGACTGAATTGTGTCGACCATAAAACATTTTTGAAATGAGATAAGATGGTTTTTATTGTCCCGTTGGGGAAATTTGTTTTGGACTACGTCCTCCAGTATCACAGAAGCCAAACATCTCTAGACAAATACAACAGTTTACAAGTACACAAATCCACCTGCTGACAATGGCGGCGTGCAGCATTACAACAACCTGCTTCCATATGAAATAACTCTGACAAGGACATCTTTTTATGGAAATTAAATACAAAACAAACGCTTCTCACACTAAACACTTAAAAAATGAAATAATGAATAAAATACAAACAACTGAATCAATTATAGGAGGGTGTACATGTATATATACAGTGTATACACAAACACACACACACGATTCCTTTGTGTCTGAACAGAGGTATACAAAACTTTGTAATAAAGGGGTCCAGTCATGCTATTCATTTTCTATTTCTTGCTTTGCGAGGTGTTTGTTTCCTTTTATTTGAAATACAGCAGGACACGATCACTCAACCCGAGGACCTGACTGGTTCTTGCGCTCTGAGAAGGTATACATCAATTCACTGTGTTCCCTAATTCTTCCCTTGTTTCCATGGCAACCTGGCAGGGAATGAAGGACAGTCTTTTGGCTCTGAAGTTTCTGAATGTGCTAATGAAAAGGCTTCAGGAAGTATGTGGTCTGTCACTTTGTTCCGGTGTTTAGAGGAGGTGGGGGATGTTTTGACTCATTATGAAGCAGAATCGTTGGAAATATTTTTGGAGCTCAACATTCCTTTTTTGAGCCTCTTGAACTGGAAATATGCAAAACCTTGGACATCAAACCTGGTGGTGGAAATATTTAAGTTGGTATACACAATCTGAAAGTCAACTTGATCACTCCTGCAGCTTTAGCTTTAACTTAGGTAAAATAATCAGCTTGGGTCTTGTTTTTTTGGACAGAAAATCATATTTTTACGAGAACGGGCGGTTCCCTCCCTCTGCGCTTCCATGGTACAGCAGGCCAGGAAAGTCCAAGTTGTCACACTGATGCAGGTAACAAAATCCTTCTGCAGCATCTGAATGGAAAAAAAAATCTTACCAAAGGGGCTCCTGAAGACTGGAACAAATTAAAAAGGATTCTATATAGTATTCATTTTAAAATTATTTCCCTCAACTCCAAGCGTGTGTAGACAGATCAAATCTATTTGCAGAAACTTGTAACAAGTTAAATTGAAGACTGATAATGAAAAAATAACAGTCCTATTTTATTTTACGGTTTATATTCCTTTCAAAGTCCCCGGCAGATGAAACACCAACTGAACTATTATTCTTCTAAAAGAAAGTATATGCACCCAGTAATAGGTGTATGGTGTCAGATGAGAGTGATTTCATCTTTAAAAATTGAAGGCGTAACCTCGATAGAATGAGATTCTTATCTGCGCTGATTCCATTTCAGTTTCAAATATTACAGTCCTGCAATTGAAAAAGCTACAGCGGGCATTTTACCCCATCTGTTACACTTTGCTCTGCTTTCCATTTTTATAGCTGCATAACTCTTGTGATAAACTAACAAACATCCATACGGTGGAACTGTGTGTACAAGATGTTAAGTCTGATAAGAGGAACGGCTCATTCCTACTGAGTTGGGATTTCTGGCCACTTCTCCTTTTGCTTTTGGAAGGAAATAAAGTCGGAGGGAGAAATAGCCCCATGCTACGCTGTCACTAACGTGCCAATCAGATCCATTGCTGCTTTTTGGATTTAAAAAAAAAAAAATCATTGTTGCCGGGCGATGAGAATCAACTAAAAACTGCTGACGTCTGAGACAAAAACCCAAACTGAAATATGCAAGGACACGGTGTCAGGTGCTAATTATTCGCAGGGTTGCTGTTATGGGCCTTTCATATTACACTTATTGATTATTGTTAGCACGACAGGAAGCTCACGGTCGACCATGGCCGTTGTTTCCCCCCTTTCTGGCTTTAATACCACTTTGAATATTGCATGACTCCCGGCCAATGTGGCCTTGCTGTCCTGCATGACTGCCTTTTATTCTGACGATGTAACTCAAAAGGCAGACTGCCTGTGTTGAAAAGTTGTTTTTGGCCCACTTTTGCATCAAAGTGTGCACAAGTTATAAATTGCATTTATGTCTGCAAGGATTTGCCTTATAGACGTAAACAGAAGTGGATACAAACCTCGGTGGCTTGATTTCTGTTCACTGGTGTTTCAGTTGATCACTTGATTAGTGACTGATGAAACCCCAAAGTCTAAACTTCCCACAACCAGCATGGATGTCCAGATGTTGAGCCTCAGCTGGGTCCCATGGTCGAACCACGGTGCCCTTGCACGTGGCCTTGGACACCTTAAAAATTGACCTGACGATGGCCAAGAATGAAGATATTCCGATATGGATTTGCTTTTAGATTTGCTCATGACAGTGTGGCATACGTCCAGTGTTTCAGAGAACATAATTAAATGAAAGGCTCATTAAAGCTGTAATATGCAGTCAGTACTCAGTAATATTTCAGTAAGCAATGACTGTGACTGCCGATAATGTGTTTTAAATTTGTTTTAAGTTGCTAACAGGCTGGGTGTTGCCCTTGATGCAAGGTTCTAATATAATAATTATAGCTTTTTGGACCTATAAAAAAACTCATTAAGGGCAGAGATAAATAAATAAAAGTCTAACAGATGCATTTATGGAGAGAGAGAGAGAGAGAGAGAGAGAGAGAGAGCGAGAGCAAGAGACAGAGAGAGATTTAATTTGTTGTTTGTTACGTGTCCAACACTTTCAGATTTAAAAAAGAACTGACTTGCAACAACCACTGCATAATGTGTACTACAACAGCACACAACTACCCGAGAAGTTTGCAATGTAAAAAAACAAAAAAATCCAGGCCATGAGGCAGGATGAGTTCCTGACGATGCAGCAAATGGTGCTCTAGTAGACAGTGGACCGCGAAGCCATGGTCACATAAATCTTGGCTGGAAACTGTCTTCACATTGTTCCTCCACTCCCAATTTCAGATGTTTGTTTCACTTTTGTCTCAAGACTTCCAGCCAGCTACTCGACTAGCTCGTCCTAGACTAGCTCGACTGAAGTCACCTTCAACAGTGCCACTCGGTGATCCATCATGCCCATGTACAGTATATCCTCAAGTGTGTATTTGTTCTGATTGCTTGAGTTTGTGGTAGTAATTTGTTGATATAAAAAGAGGGATAGACAGCTATTTGGGAGACGTGTGTCCATAGGGATGTAGTACCGACCTTCCATAATCCTCATTTCCCATTTTTAGCCAGCTGCACCTTTATCAAGGATTTTTGGGGTATTACTTTTGTGCGGCAGCAGTTATGTGTACATTTAGCACTCTCACATTTCTCACTCCAACTCAATGGGGGGTACATAACCAGAATGTTGAGTCATCCACCTTTATTCTAAGAAACAAGGGAGAGCTAACTTATTTAGGATGAAACTCAATTTATTCCTCACTTAGCTTTGTTTAACAATAATGTCAATAATTCGAAAAATGGTGGCGAAATAATGGTTGCTGATATTATTGCTTTCATCGGCGCTTCGGCCCTGGCTCAAACGTAACTCGAACCGAGCCTTGTTGCCTTCGCGATCAAAGACGACTAAAGGCTATCTGAAATCAATAGAGTTCATGTAAATACCACAAGTCGAGGTTACGATATCACTTCCATATCGCTCCAGGTGACACTCTCTCCCATTAATCTGAAATATCGACAGCTGTAAACTTTATTTAATGTTCCAAACCTGACCCAAGGACAATGTCGGGCTGTATCGAGTCAGAAGACAGAGAAATGTTGATACAGCACTTGGTACAACTGTGAATCAGGATCCCACACAAACATGACATGAAATCAATATGAAGCAAAGTAATCAACAATCTTAAGAACAGCCGCACTTTGGTCGACATCCTCGAATACATAATTCTGTCGAGACATGGCATTGGCACAGCATTACCGGTAGCTAAAGGCCACGCTGCATTTAGCAAAGCTAGTTTATGCCGCAAGGAAGACGATTTTGCGTCAAGAATGGTTTGACTCATTGTAAAGTATAGCAGTGAGCAGTGCAAAAAGCTGCTGATGTGTCCGAGTTCATACCTGTGAATGGATACACGAAGAAAGCAGATAAGAATCTTCCTTATTAATGAGACTCGGGAAAATGGAGCACACAGGTCGCAACAGTGCGCTTTATTTTATTAGTCAGGTAAACAAATGCAGATGTGCTGCTGCAGTACACACACACACACACACACACACACACACACACACCATCTAATTAAATCAAAGTAAAATCCCTCATCATATCTGAAGTTAGTAATAAATCCAGATATTGCTTTGGGGGAAATAAATGAATCAAAGGGTATTTCAGGATTTTGTGTAAAACTGTGCCTTGAGACGAGATTTAAATAAAACAATAGTTGGTGTTAATGAGACTTAATATGTGCAACACACATTTCAGATTGCGTGTGACAATAAATGCTCTATGTTCACTCTTTGACCCATCACTATTTTTCCTTCAGCTTTCATGTTGTTTGGTACTCAACACTGGTCGGTTGAGTTTGTTGTTTTTTTTGTCTTTGAAGCCCAAACACTGCTGCAGAACTCTCATAAACAGACTACGTCAAGCATTAAGATTTGAACCTAAAATGCCACTTTGTCTCATTTAGCCACCACAATTGATAAATTAGAGCATCATATGTGCATACGTATATCATAAAGTAGCACATTAATCCTGCTGTCCAGGTACTGTTTCTTCTTTTTTCCCCTCCTTTTGATCGTGTAGTACTGTAAGTGTGATGTTTTTGCTGCCTGCTGGAGTTGGACGCAAGGTTGGTGGGGCATGACTATTGATATGAAACCAAAACAGCGGACTAAAAGAGGCTTAAAAGTCTGGTAGAGCAGACGGAGCTGATGCTGCAAAATGGCACATTCATATCAAAACACTTCCACTCTCATCTGCTCGCTTTGGTTGACAAAAACAACAAAAAAAGCTGTTTTTATTTCGGGGAAATAAAGAGCCAATCTGTCTGTCCATGAAGGCTGCAGAGGTTCAGCAAGCCCACGGTTCATTAATGCTGCAGTTTTGGGGTCACGGTTTCAGTTTGTGTTTTGCTGCCATTTGCTGGGGGACATTTCTTCTTCTCCAAGTACAAAATAAACCAATCAATTGAAATGAATAGATGAAAAAAAAAAATCAATAAACATGTATTGATGATTGCCATTACACCAGTGGCTGTCTCTGCACCTGTCTGTGGGCTGCACATGCAATGAATAGTGCAGAAGATTGTGGTACAAATGTGCAGATTGAGTTTGAATTGTTTTTTTTTTTTACGCTTCAGTTTTGCCCTCTGTTTATTGCAGATGGCAATTCAAAAAAAAATTACAGTAACCCAGCATTAACAGTCCAACAGTCCGTCTGTTGCAGGACAGATCAAATGGGAACTCTACTCTCGGTTCAGGCAAGATGGAGGTGAAGTTAAACACATTTGCATATTCTACCACATAATAAATACAGAGCTGGTCAAAGTTGCCATTTCTATGTAAAAATGTTCAGAGGTGCAGCTCATCAGCTGCTTCTCATTAGAGTTGCTGTGAGAACCTCTACAAACACATGAGGGAGTGAAGGACTCAGGAGAGTTCATTCAAGCATGAAGGACTGAAATACAGATTGGTTCAGAATATTTACTCACAATATTTGCTCATATAATCAATCAGGGTTAATCAGTCAGAGGCTCTATTTGATCGCAGTAAATAATTCTTCCAGAGCAGCCTGATAATATAATGTGACAGTTATTGCCATTCATTTTCTCTCAGTCCAAACAAAATATATGATGCCAACCACTGCCTGTTGATATAATTGTGTTAGATAATGTCATTTGAAATAAAATGGCGCATTGACGCAGCGTCACGATGCAAACAAACACAGCTGATAAATTCTAAGACTCATCCTCACATGCTCTCAGACAATACATCTTAATCCTGGTGATGGAGTTCTCCCCAGCTCTCACTCTCCGTGAACACCACCTGAATCATTACGGAAAATATTGGATACCCACCAAGTGCAGAATTTAGCTTTGTGCTGGTGTATTTGAAGCACTATTCCCTTTCCACCTTTCCTAATGGCATGATTGACAGACGTTTGTTGTTTGCCTTCTTTCGACTGGAGTGAAGTTATCTACATTCCCCTAACTCTGCCTCCCTTGCACAAATAATCTTAACAACAACAGCGACATCACGTCTTGAGCGTGACACTTTGAGAGAAGCTGGCTACAGTGCAGTGATAATGAGAGGGAGTGGGAGGGAAGGAGGGACAGTGAGAATTGCTTCTAGTCTTAGATGTTGTGCCATCTCTTTATCATCCTTCCATTTTTTTCCCCTCTCTCCCCCTCACGCACTTGACAACCAGCTCTTCTCCTGTCTCGCCACCTCTTCCCTTTTTTTGAAAACAGACTAGGCCTTCTCTCTCACTTACTCTCGCCATCGTTCTGTTCTCCCCTTGCATCTTTTAAGCTGCTTTCACACATGCATTGCAAAATGTGAACTTATGTAGACACGAGCTACCCAGTGGATCTGAATGTGAGAACAAATCGGTTGGACTGGACATTAACAACCCTGCCAGCACCCCACAAGCTTCGTCTAGCATCCCATCGAGTTCTTATGTGAACACACTCCGACCGATTGTTTTTCCTTGCAAAAAAAGATTAATTCAGAGGAAGAAGTTTTGTTAAGTTGATGCCTGGAACTAAAGCATGTTCATACATGCATTCCATCATTTATATGCTTCGCGTGATGATACATACATGTACACCTGATGAAATCATTGGCACGACCATCACCCAGTCAGTGTGCACGCAAGACATATGGTAACAATAATGCAATGAAATAATTCACACAGGAAGAACAATTACAGAAAGCATATTCACACACATGCATGACTGTGTTCATGCTAACGGTGTTGATGGCATTTCTAAAAGCCACAAAATCAGAAGGCTGTTACGCACCCATGGGTGACTAGAACCAGGTTATTGATAGATAGTTAGGTTGATAATGAATAAAGGGGACTGGTACTGACACAACATTCAGTTTTGTCTCGAGTATTCCTCAATCACACCGGCTGAGGAGTGAGAGACCTGCATTCTTGAAAATACCCACTGTTAATGCCACTGATCTCTTTTTGAGGCTTTTGTGTCAGCACACACCTGCTGTGGCTTTTAGAGAGGTTTCAGTAGCAGTAGCATTTTAGCTACTGCTGAAAATGTATCGCAGAGACACTTGGATGTGTAAAAAGCCACAGCGTGTAAGATTAAACCCTTGATGTGATATTCTGCTCCAAATCCATCCTTCGTGTATCAGGGCCTTTAAAGTTAGATTCTAAAAGTTTGAAGTTTCTCCCAGCTAAGAACCTGACACCGAGGTGACAGGCAAAAATAACAAGTATGTCTATACCATGAAGTGACATTTTTTAACCTCAAAATACACAAATATAAAGTAGACCGAGCTATAAACATACCCACAAGGTAAAAAGTGGCTGTCGAGGAACCTGAGAGTTCCTGGTTCAATACCCGTCTCCCCCAGAGACAGAGTCTAAGTGTCCTTCAGGAAGATAACCGACACCCTAGTTGCTCCTGATGCCCTCCCTTCCCCTTTGGAAGTGTGCGAATGCTTGACAACTTGCCAACACATTCGCAACTCTTGTTAGCAAGTTGTCACCTTTCATAGCATTCTCTGCTAACAATGTATAAAGTGTGTGGATGTGTTGTGAAGGGCTTTGAGTGGCTGGTAGACAAAAGCTCTATACAGATGCAGTCCATGTAGCATTTACATATTGATGTACACCTACACACTCGTCAGGAGATTTTTTCCACATCTCATGCATGATCTGGTTCAAGAACAAGATGTCTGAAGAAAGGCAAAAAGAAAAAAAAAATCAATAAACTTCCCTTATGATAATATAATTGCTGCTTTAAAAAAAAAAAAAAACGTGAAAAACCGCCACAGGAACGGCTGAATAAAATCACAGAGATAAGGCGACTGTACGGTTAAGGTTTGAGAAGCACATTGTTACTTATTGCATGAGGGTGTGATGGAGCTTGTGCAGTCATGGCATACCAGGCCTCAGTAGAGTGAGAGATGAACTGTAGTACCTACACCGCACCACAGAGGTTGTCCTAGAAAGCTGGACATTTGCAAGTCAAAAACATGCCCTATCTTGTTTTCTATTCTATTTGTATGCAGCAAGGAAAAGTTTTAAGAAGTAAGAACTTCTGCTGAGAACAGCGAGTGCTATTTGTTTAAAATGTATTGTTTGGCAGAAGAACAAAGGCTCCCAAGAGTGTCTCAGAGGATCCTATCAGCCAGGAGGCAAGAGGGTACCCCATCAGCATGATGCATGTTGAGGTCTTTTACGAGTAATCCCTTTCAATGACTGCACTGTTTAAATCTCCTGGTGGTCACCTGGTCTGGAGATTTTAAATGAGGGGGGGGGGGGTGGTGAAGAAAGTTGGACAAAGTCAAAACTGTCTGCTGTTTGTTGAACTTCTGCAGAATCAGGCGTGTTTTAATCATCAAACTGGTGCCAATGAGCAAATGCAGTACATGATGTTTCAAAAGGATGAACTTACTAGAAGAGAAAACTATAAATCATTTCCAAGTATATAGATTTCATGCCAAGATAGTCCCAAGCCTTCTATCTTCTCTCAAAATATGACAGCGTAACTGCCGAGTGAAGCAGGAGAAGACTCGAACCACAAAAATACATTTTGACATTTGCAGTTATTTAACAGCATAACAGCGTGAGTGACGCTGATCTCTTTCTTACTCTTAATCTGCTTGTCGCTCAGCTATTTAACAGTGCAGAGTAAAAAGAAATGCAAAAGAAGAGTGGAGATGTCTTCTAAACACTGGACGGAGTGTGTCAGTATGAAAAAGTATTGACATGAACCAAATAAGATCCGGTCAAATGTGAACCTGGAAGCTGGTTGACCTTCCATGCAGGCCAGTCCTTCAATTGCCAATGTTCTCTTGATTCAATTACGACAGAGCTTCTCCTGTAAAAATCCTGAGCCAAGCCACCATGTCTTCCCAACTGAAGGCAGTAAAAAAGGAAAAATCACCACAGTAATCGCAAAAATCTAGTTTGAATAAAAATGTTCAGTTTGCAGAACTTCAATTTAAATCTCTTCAGAAGAATGAACTCCCCCAGGTTTTTTGGGAATGTTCTGGATAAAGCTGTCAAGTGAGCTGGACAAACAAACTCTCAGAAAGAACGTTTGGTTCTCCCGGTGCTTAGCAAAGATGGATTGTCCAGGCTCACGGGGTAACGCTTTGATTCGGGAAGGTTTAGACAGACAGCTGAGAAAATTCTTTTCGACAAGTAGTTGGCAGTGGGTATTGAGAGGTAGTGACTGATGTTACCCATTTCATAAGTGATCAGATAAAGCAGGTTCACAGTTGGTACATGTCACTGGAGGATTTGACATTGTTTGGCCAAATTAGATTTCTTTTATGCAGGCCCAGAGGATATGTAAAAACCAGTGCATTGCCTTGCACAAGGAAAGAATGCAGGCTTCACATCGAAGGAACTGAGGCAGCGATGCAGCAGTTACTGCTCAGGCAGCCTAAAAAAAGATAAAAGGCAGATCGTTAATATCAGTGACATCACAGCTGATGGTGAATTGCGTCAGTTTCTTCAAACAGTGCTAATAAAATACCAGAGGAGGGCTGACTGCCTCTTCGCCTCAGAAGAGTGGGCTTCTTAGACTTCAGGGACAGCACGTTTGTAATCGCACTCCTCCCCTTTTGGTTCAGAAAAAGCCTTTCGGTTCAAGCCTGAGTGACTATAAAGCTTATCAGGGAGATAAGATGTTTCTCAAAGAGAACATTTTTCCTGTTGTACCAGTCAGATTCAGGCAGAGTATTATGTCTATTATGCACAGCAATGTCCAAACAGCATACAAACTAGTGCCTGACTGCATCCCTTCCCTCATGTAAGTGCCGATGGAACCTTCCATGTTTTGATACTTGAAATGATCTCCAACGTAAAATACAACTCATTTTTCTCCAATAACAGTAAACTACGTCTAAAATATGAATTTTACATTGTAGATGAGCAACAAATGTGAAGTCAGTCACATTTCTGTGTCATGTCGAATTTTTGTAATTTGTACATAAAGTACGTTTGCATGGGAATTAAAAAAAATGAAACATTACAGCAGAAACAGGTGTTGGTGCTGATTACGTGGTTGTCTTACTTGCACCTATGGAGGAGAGGACACAGTAACACGGCAAGAGGGCCTGAGCCGTTCCGAGTCGAATGAGGAAAGTCTGATTCATGCTGATGAGTCTGCTGCTTGATCTACATACCGTAACTTCTCTACATTCACGACAGAACTGTTGTGCGGCTTCCGTAGCTCCTGTCTTCATGCTTATACGAAGCTCGAGGGGAAACCACTAATGACTACTTTTGCAGCAAACATAAAAATAAACGGACACCACGAGTAACATCACCTCGATTGACTCTTCGCTATCATTAATTAGCAGCATTGTTGCAGCACAGAGGACAAACATCTTGTTGGAGTCTTTCATCTTTATTTAAGCAGGAAAAAACTTGGCTAAGATCAAATTCTTGTTTACAGCCAGGACCACTGGGAGAAGCTACAAGAACAGGGAGGCCTACACACATTCACACCTGGGAGCTGCCCGCTAGAGTCGACTGCAGCTCCATTACAGACGTCGGAGCTGTTTGAATGGTACTACCCCAACATTTACTCTATATATATTCATTATACATTTACACGTCATCCCACAGTCAGCAGATGGGTGCAAAAGCTAGGCTTCATTTTCATGCATCATGCAAACTGTTGTGGAATGTTTCACCCAGTGCACTTGATGCATTTAGGATATGTTGGCGTATGTTCTTCTGCTCAATCGCTCCAGAACGTCGCTGGTGGCTCGATGAGAAACTAGGAGTACTTCCCCAAAGGTTGGCACGGATGTGATGCACGTTTGCTTTATTTTGACTTGTGTGCTCATCCATTCAAATCAATTGACAGCTTCAAAAGTAACTGGGATAATTTTTTAGAGGAAGGATTGTTAAAAACCTGTCCTCTCTCAACGTTAGCTCCCTCAAGCTCTGACAAGACAGGGGGGAAGGAGTAGTGACGAGGGGAAGGCTGTGAACAGGTTTAACTCATTTTATATCCTGTCCTCCTTCAAATGTCTGGAATTAACAAGGATTCATTAACATGCCTTTTAAGACAGATGCAGACGGTCTAAAAATGTCTGAGATTATTTAGTGGAGAGGCTTTTGACAACCTTAGAAGAATTGAGTCAAGTGTCCACGACAAATTTGCCAGGATTCTCTAAAACAGCCGCAAGAACTCAAAAAGACTGCTACTGATGAGGGCAGTACACATTTGAATGGGACCTGTTCAAAGTTATGCTGCTTCAGCTCAAAGAGGTGGCAGGTGCTTTTTTATTACGTCCTCATCTGTTTGGATACGCATCGCTTCTGCCCTGACGCTGCACCATGACTGTGAGCTCTCCAACTTCCAGGCTAAATAGCACAGCAGGACCTGCAGGTCATTGTGGAGTAAATGAATGCAGGCTGGAGTTCATCGATCAGACTGCAATAAAAGTATTGGTCAGGTATTGTAAAGTACAATTTCAGGCGCATTGATGTGTCTTCTGAAGTTCCAGTTTGTCAGACTAACGCTAGAAACTCAACATGTGAGCATGGCGGCAGTGAGTGTGGTAGCCTACCAACCAGGGTTTCAGCTTTCAATTCATCATGTTGCCAAACCAGCATGTCGAGTTTACACAAGCAGCACATGACAAGGAAATGTGTCCCTTGTTGTGTATTTGCAAGTAATTTGGCAATAACAAAACCGTAACCACGACTCCCAAGCCAATAGTTATGACTGGCAGTTGCAATATGAAAAAATTCTAACCACATTTGTTTCATGAAGCAAAGGTTCTGATAGAAAAATACAGTGAATACCAGTCTGAGGGAGGAACTGCATTGATCCGCGGTGTCGTAAAGCGTCATCATTCCAAATTTGATATACCAGGTTTGTATTCATGGGAAAGATCTCAAACAGACGGTAAGAGGGAATGTCGTACCGAACTTCAAATACACAATTTTTGACAAATGTATGATTTTCTGTTTTATTTCTCATTTGTCTGGAGTGAGACAACTAATCCCATAAAAGCTCGTCTGAAGTTATTTTGTTCTGGGCATCACCTGCTTGTAAAAGTAGCTGCTTCTCCAGTTCCTTCATCCCCGTGGCGGTGCATCTGCTTTATCACACGTAATAGCATGTCTTGTTGCAAAGACTGTGCATTTTGCATGTTGTCATTACTGTATAATTGTATCTAGCAGAACAGAGACATCCAACAAAACTGCCCCCTTTCCCTTCATGCATTCCGTGCTCTTGTTGTCGCTGGTGTTTTTGCAGTCAAGTACTTATGAGAAGTCAACTATGAAGTATTGTTTGTCTGAAATACACACAAAAGAGAAAGATTATCATTGCATCATGGCAACTTTACCACGCCTTCAGCGACATATGCTGTATATCCAGGTTCAATTCAACTTAAATTGCCAGTGGTCATGTTTTTCAAACTGGATTTGTAACAACAAAAGAAATGTGGTTCAGAACCCGATTTAATTCAAACGCGACTCAGTTTATCTGTAGTGTAAAATTATCCGATCACTTTAGTAAGTACACCTAATACACTAACAGGCTACGGGAGTGCGGATTACACTTAGGAAATGTTTTACCACGATCACGGATGGAAATGTTTATGCCTCAGCGGACAAATGAACCCAGACACAGATCTTGTTAAGCAAAGCGTCTGCTGATTGAGTGAACATGAGAATACTCACAACTGCATCACAAGACTCATCTGTAACAAACCACTTCAGGGCAACCATCCATCCTCTTAACACAAAAGTGTAGTTGGCTAAAATGTTTTGTTTTTTATTTTAAGTTATTGCTGTCTGATGAATGGTGCCTCCAAGTCTGGAGTTGAATTTCCAATTACTTCTCCGTAGCCTCTCCAGTTTGGCTGGCTGGTATGAGAACTGCTTTTGAAGGAAGCAGAGGTGAATGCAAAACAGGCTCAAGTGATTTTCGGCAGCCTTGGCCCCTCCACTCTTTGATGTATGAAGCTCTGTGTGAGCCGGCTGCTGTAATATGAATAGTTTGTTTCCCCTTTTTTCTTGTCCTTGCTGTAATGTAATTTATTGTCAAACAGGAACAGACAAGTCAAATTTGGAACACTCATTGTCAACTTCTGCCAGCTAAACCTCCTTGGCAGCGGTGTGATGCCGATGCGTTTCCTTGCAGTACAGTCAATCCATCAGGAAAAATACACCCCAGATTGCCAGATTGCCGTTAATGTGCGGAAGGTGTGTGTGAGTGTGTGTGTGTGTGTGTGTGTGTGTGTGTGTGTGTGTGTGTGTGTCTTCGCTCCTTTTTTTGGCTTAATAACTGAAGCCCCATCTGAGCCGGGTCAATCAAGGATAAGGGTGTTTTGGAAAACTGCCTGCTGTATCAAAGGATAAAGCTGATCTGGTTGAAACTCTTACTCTGCCTCACTGCATGACAGTCAGCCTCTCGGTCAGTATTAACAATCTTTTATTTACTCCGGATGCCTTGAAGTCAGCAAGCCTCTGCAGTTTAAACAACCCCCCCCCCCCCCCCAAAAAAATGGCTTCGATTGATACTGGTAACTGAAGGGCTCCTCAGAGCTTTAAGACTCATCATATTTGTTCATTTAGTTAATCAGTGGCTACTTTATCTCTCATTCCCACTGTTTCATTGACTGAGTGTGAAATACCGATAATCCAGTGGTTTTGGGTTATTATGAATCAGTCGGAGCAGGAAGTCACACTCTAAATTCCATGCATGCTCTCCGGATGCCGAGTTCACCACTGAGGCTCAATAAAGCTTGAGAGTAGACTCCATCTTTTTGTAACCTGCTATTAATACTTCTGCTCATGTGACTTCCTCTTTATTGCTAAAGCAGGCATGTGTGGCTTGTTTACACTGGAAACCAGCCGGGCAAAGGGCGGACAAATCCTATCGAGGAGTCAAGTCCCACCACAATAGCAGAGGCTGTCCCTCTTTGATATGTCAATCACGCTGACAGACGGCGCTTATCTCCCCGTGAGAGCGAAATGGATCAAGCCCCCCTTTCCTCCCTCAGTTGATCCATCTGGGCAAAACCCAGAGAGTCTTTCAGGAGTTTATCGGTTGCACATCAGAGATAAGGCTATTGAGATGGGGATGAAATCTCAGCGGGGTTTCCTGTGAAGGCACTGGTGCTCAAATCATTTCTAGACCTCACCTGTGGTACGATTATGGACCATTTGCTGAATTCAACCTGAGCTTTAAAAACACAAAAGTCACGCATTGGATATGTTTGTCTTCCTGTATTAGCTACACATGGACAAAATCCCATTTGAATCGCTCACCTCAATCTCATCTCGTTCAAAAAAACTGCGCATGGACGGAGATGAAATTTGAAGGGATGGTAGAACAATCGATTCGTTTTTGGAGATGGTCTGAATCTGATGACATGCCACCAGCGCAGAGGTGCAACCTCTAGCTTAAGGAGGCTTACGCAGTTTCAAGCTGTACGCAGCGATTTGCATTAATTATGCTACAGAATTCCAGGGCATGCATTTGTTTTCATGCTTTAGAAAAACACTTTCAGAGTGCAAATAATCAGCAGCAACTGTAAATGTTCCCCTCTGATTTTGAGCTCAGTCATTTTATACTCAGCAATCTGTGCAAGGACACTTCAAGTAGTGGAAGCAGGAAATAGTTTCAGTCACAGACAGGAAGTGTTCTACGTTTCTACGCATTCCATGCAGGGGGAGAAATTGAGAATTTTTTTTCTGCAGGGTGCAGTTGTTTTGTCAGAGGACGCATAAAGTAATACTGCAATATAAAAAAACCCACAAAGTTGAATGGTACTCTGTAGTATGGACTCTCGTCAGGGTTGGGTGGTGACACACACGATTGGTGCCAGCTTGTTTTGTATCATGCTGCCATGCTGCGACGGTGTACCGCTCTAAACCATCCGACCAGAATGTTGAGCCGCACATTTGTTCCACCTTTATCATCAGCACTTTTGCCAAAGCGATACTTTTACTGACTAATATTGAAGACTCTGCATTTGGAGTCGAGGCCACAGGGTCCCTGAATCACCTCTGTTTTCGTTATCGGAGGGGAAAAAAATGACTCAAACATTTCAAAATGTCATGTTTTGTGAAATTGTTGCAATATGTGAAGTGTTGCATTTTTTTTTTTAAATGTCATGTTTTGTGACATTTCCTGCTTAGAGAAATGCCATGTTTTGTGAAATGTGTTTCCTGCAGTGTTTTGTTTTCTGAAATATGTTTTGTAAAAATGTTTCCTGGAAGTTGCTGTGTTTTGACCCTCAGGGCGACCATAATTTACACAAAAGCTGCACACACACACACACAGTAAAAGTACGAACGAGCAGGTTGATCGTCACTTCCCCATCCATGAACCACTCTGTACAGGTGGGGGGGGGGGGGAGTGGTCACGATGTGCAAGAGGTTCTACTTTAAAAAACTAAAAATCAGTTTTCAAAAACAACAAAATTCTCATTCATGCAATTATAGAGAGGACAGTAAAAATGAGAATGTCAGCAATTTCTTCCCATCCTAATTATGAACACCATTCGTACTCCGGAGCTCCAGCCAGTCAGGAGTTGGACGTCTTACAGAATCACACATTTACCTCCGCCATTAATCTGAAGACCCTCAAAAGGTCACTCCATTGCACTTTATCTCATTTATGCCTGTAAAACAAGCTCAAGAACTTTTGGCATCATTTTTTTTTGTCAGTCAAGCACTAAATCTCAAGTTGTTTCACACCAAAATCTCAAGTCATTTCATACCATCTGCTGCACTAGAATTTGCCTCTTTTTACTTTTTGCCTTGGACCACTCCTCAGTCCGTTTGTGAATTAAATATTTCTGGGTTTGACTTCCATCTGGTGCCATGTTGTGAATACGGTATGAGGGTGAAATCATTTCAGTGAGGGAATGCTAATGCTAACGCTGACCTGTTTTGGTTCAGGTGTGTTTGTTTGGTTTTCTCGCAGAGGACGTCTTTATGATACGGTAGATGCCACTGAACGTCATCGTCGTCGTCATTGTGACACTGAGTCAGCAGCAAAAAAATGTCAGATCTTTTTGACAGCTGAAGGTGAAGTGGCAGGCGTGGATTCCAATGTATTTTCTTGCCTCTCTCTGTTGTCTGCCACGTTCAGAGCAAGCGAGACTTTACACACCTTTGGGCTGCTATGTACATCTGTAGCTGTATTTCTACATGAAACTTACAGTATTTGACTCTTTGGTAAAGTGGACGCCTTACAATCATTCACTGGGTTCGTGTATTGTACACAAACACACACGGCAGACATTGAATCTCAAAATTGAATTAAAACTCAGTGAGAGTTAGAAAAGTCCATAGATCATAAGATGCCTCCTTTGTTAGACAACATGAAAAAGACTGAATTGAACCTTTATACTGTCCAAGTGAAAGTGATGCGTTTTCCATAGAAGGAACTTTCCTCTGAAAGTGGAGGTAATAGATTCTGTCTCACAGCTGGTTTTTGTTGTTAAACCTTGGACTGAATGATTCATGAAACCATTTAGGCATCTTTTCTTTCGGGCTTCTTAACGATATTATAATTATACACTGAAGATGAATTTGCTTGTGAGAAATAAATCATTTGATGGATTACTTAGAAATTGGTGTTGAATGTTGCTGATGGTGACTCATAACAATGGAGAGATTTTTCATCGTGCTCAGAAATGACCACAGCAGTGGCAGTATACAGACTGTAAGTGGCACCTGGTCGCATGCGTACGGGGAAAATTACACCAAAATAAGATCATTTTGTATCCTGTCTTTATTTTGGTAAATTTCTGCTTACAAATGAACAAGATAATAGGTTCTACATTGAAGTGGACGTGCTCGCTCCCTGGACATCTCATCTGCCCCTGATAAACTGCTGCCCTCAAATTAGAGATGCAGCCAACGCCGCAGCAGCTGTTTGCGGCATTGTTCCCCTCGACACAGAGCCAAACCTGATTGTCACCCCAACTTCGGTCCCCCTAATTATCTTGATTATGTTGCAATTTCAAATTAAGTCATTAAAATGAATTCAGACTCCTCTCAGAGGCTGGAAGAGCGCAGGAGTCATGAACCATGAAACAAGGGCTCAGGGAGCCCATAATTACTTTTTCCTGTCAAAAGGTTTTTCACATCGTCATGGGAGGTTGACCCCCACCTCTTTTCCTAAGTTGTGTTTTTCCTCCTCTGGGTTGTGATAATCAAATAAACAGTCCAGAGTTTTTAAATTCACCGACAGTTTGCTGGCATGTGCAAGTAATCCATCGTCATCGCAGATGAACAACCGCTGGAGTCACACTTGCATGGACAAACCTTACAAAACAAAAGCTAGGTTCTCTTGTTTTCTGATGCGTCGGTGCCATTTATAGCCTGGTTTGGCACGGAAAAAAATGTGCTTTTACTATGGCCTTTGTTGCCATGGTCACAATAATCAATGTTTGGACCAATCCCTCCTTTGCTCTCATCACAAGGCTTCTGGAGGGCATCTGTCACTTGAACAGACACTTTGTTTTGGCGGGTACAGTCACATTCATGTGACAGTACCTCAAATCTATGCTCCCAATGACAACTGATGGCCTTTCAATGCCCTGATAAAATCCACCCGCTGGTGTGCTCAGGAGGGAATTTAATTTATGGCTTTTTTTTTTTTTTTAAAGAAAGAGAGAAAATATGCCGAACATGTAATATTCATCATTTGCCTTCTAGTCACTGTGGAACAAAACGCAGCTCAGCTGACACTGGAATGATGAGTGCGGAGTGAAAAACAGCTTCATTCTCATTTTGCTGATGCTGGTTTAATGACACATTTTTATAACCAAACAAAAAATTGACCAAATGAGGTTTTAACATTCTATACTTCACTCATGATGACATGTCACAGAAACATGAATCTAATTCTTCCCGCATGGAATTGACAGACATGTTGTACCCTGCAGCATAAATGTCTTAGCATAATGTTCAATGTGGGCATCTTTATCTACATATCTGTATGTCTCTGTATCTATATAGAGAGCGACGTCTATATCGCTCTCTCTCTCTCTCTCTCTGTATTTTTTTTAACCCATGATTAAAAATGTATGTCAGTGGTTAGAGAAGGTTACTGTTCACACCCTAAAAACACACTGCTCAGTGAAAACACCTCCAGCCTGTGAGCTCGTGAGTTCAATAGCAGGTCAATGAAGAGTCCCTGGGGTGCAGTGGGGGTTAAGTGTCTTGCTCAGAGGCACCTTGAAGCCATTGTTAATTGCAGAGAGAAGTGCAGGGAATCTTTCATTGACAAGATTTTCATACTGACACAGATAACCTGTTTGATAAATGTGACAATCTGTCAACTGACATTTCAAAATATCAAAATCCCCCAAGTGCCATTTTCCTGTATCAAATCTCCTGTTAGGTGTTTGAAAGATTACAAAAAGGCCGGAGGAAGGAGAAACGCTGGTTTCATTCAGAGTGTTTTTCTTGCATAGTGAAAGACTTAGCCATTTTTTTAAGCAAAGAACTTGTTAAGATAGCAGCTTTTGGCACATGCCCGAGGGGAAGAAAAATAAATACTCAGTATATGCTTGACTAAATTTATTGTCCTAAAATTTACAAATACAACAAATGTCTCATTTTGATGGTATTTTTCCTTTATTTTGTAATCTTAGCCAAAGACAGGAAAGGGAAGGTGAGGAGGGGGTGGATATGCATCAAAGGATGAATTTAAACGCAGCTGCAGCAGAGACTCTGAGCCAGATGTATGCATGTTGGCAAGTGGAGAGCAGTAACTTGGCCAGTATGCAGGAAGTGCACACTGTGGCCTTTTGATTTGATGTTGAATGTACTGAATCTGTGACCGATCAGTAAATCGGTGCACGTCACCAAACTCAAACCGTAACTTGTGGTGCCCACAACTGGCGTGGAAGCATTTCTTCAATGGTGCAAATAAATGAAGTCGCGGAACTGCAAAGAGACATTCGAGGGGAGCAACGTTAGCGATCAGGACGTGCACACATGCTGATGTAATGAAACAGATAATACAGGACAGTAATTGTACACACACCTCAGACCATCTGTGAGGCTGTAGCAACCAACGAGTCTTTGGTTTCTTTTCTCTCCCTTACAATCCACTAATATACATACAAACCATCCCAGCTTAGTTGAACAGCCCTTATGATGAGACTTTGTGCATAAATTAACAACCTGGCCTTTTTACCTCCATATGAACATAATCTTCTCGGAGAAGGAGAGCCGTGTTTCATAAATCAGGACTTCACTTTATGCATCTGTTACTGAAATCATGAGACCACGTACATGCTTTCAAGTGGAGTAAAGAGTCTCTGCTGAGATGAAGAATCAGAACTGCACGATCCTTTCATGCTGGATTTAATGTTATAAAACCAATGCAAACGTTCACTAACCTGCCTCGTGTTGACAGCGATGTGGAATTTTACCAGAGCAGGCCAAATTTAATGATCGATCTTTTTGTTAGCGAGTCCCGTGGAGTCCCGTGGAGTCCCGTGAGGGTTATTACGTGTCATTTACCTGGCTCACATCATCATAGTTGAGCCAGAGAAAAAAAAACTAAAATGAAAACAACCTTATGTGGCTCAATTCAAAACTTCCTGCAAAGCCACATGTAGTTCTTTGGGAATTGATGCACTCACGCATCTCCTAAGTCACCTAAGCGCCGACATGTCTTAAAAGCTTTACCGGGTTAGCTGTTGGGGCATCTTCATAACAAAATGTTTTCAAAATGAAAAAAAAAAAAAAAAAAAAGGTTCAGGGAACATAACAGTGCACTTTCAATGAGGGCCAGAAAAATACCTTGGAGGTGAATTAGACTCACTTTTACAGTCTTGCCTATACCACAAATCTTGTTCCTTCCTCCAAGGAGATCATGTGATCACTGCTGTGAGTTGATTTTTTCGCAGCGCATCAGCAGGATTAACATGTGGTGGCAATCAGGATTTAGTTGTAGATCCTGAATAATGAAGCCAGGCTGTAGCTAGTGATGGCGTTTCATGTGGAATGGTTGAATGAACATACATGATCTAGAAGACCCATTTAAGCTGGTCGGGTGGAGCATTGATGAATTGATACTATGTTCATATTCTGTGTCTACGATCTTGACATATGTACCATCTGAGTGCACTCGGTGTAGACGGCCCGAAAGGCCGACTTAACCACACATCCTCTGATGTTACTGCCGTGCAAGTTAACGTTGCCACGGAACAGCGTTTACTCTTCCCTTCCAGCCAGAGAAGCATTTACCACTTGAGAAATAAGGTTAAAAACCCCTGTGTGGTTAATGTTTCAGGCAGGTGTGGTTGAAAGATGCTGTATAGAGGTTAGAACTGCATTACCCGCCGAGCGTGCCTCTGTAAGGTGAACTCCCCAGGATTCCTGTTAGTCGGCGAGGCCACGCTGCGTTCTGCTGGGGGCCTCGGGGTGCGTGTGCCACACGGGTGATGCTTTCGCCTGTCAGGTGGCTTGTGGTGAGAGCTAATCCTGTTGAAAATAGAAAATGTTTTCAGCCTTGGGATGGAGGGGTGGGGGCACAAGAGTGACGCAAACCGGCCCCAAGGAGTCAGTCATCCATGTGCACAAGGAGAGATAGCCTAATCTTGTCACAGACACAGGGGGGGAAAAATGAAAGTCCCAAACTATCAGTAGCAAAGACTTCAGCTCACGGAGATGATTTGTAAAATCATGCTTGCACTTGATAGAAATTGAGAAAAGTTTTTTTTTTTTTTCTCTTCTCCTCCTCGAGGCTTTGCTGCTGTTGATCTGTAATTTCCTTATGCATACATTTGTGTTATTTATTATATCATATTCTTACCCTTGAAATCACTTTCTATCGAGGCTGCTGGGATTTGGCGAGATCCCCATCATCCATCACGCTCTAGTTTTCCATTTCATTTTGCGTCCCATTCTACATTTATAATGCTAAGTAAATGTTGCTCATCAGCGACTCGTCTACTTTTCTGTGAGCCTCTGTTCAGATCACCAAGTGTGCACTTTTCTTTTGATTTCTCATGTTGTCAAGGTTGTTGCTTGTTTTCAGGTTGTTCTGTTACTCCTGTTTCCAACTCTGAAGTCTTAACGTGACATTTCAGCATCCTTCTCATCTTTGAGTCTCACTTCTGGTAGTAACTACTTGCTGTTCTGCATTCTGGGGTGTGGGGCGGTGGCGGCGGCACAAGAGGGATATTCTCTGAGGTCCCGTCAAAATGGCAGGAATAATTTTGGAATGCCAAACTCGACGGCTTTCAACGGGCGGAAACAATGGACAAACTCCCTCATCAGGCTTCATTCTTTAAATACCCGGCAGCAGTTTTGATGGGGTGCTGACTTCTAGGTTTCACTCAAGCAGCTATTTGTGCATTATCAGAGGGAAGCCAAGCAGGATATGTTTGCCACTTCAGCACCTTTGGGAGTAGGACTTACCATTAATGCTTAAAACCGCTCAGAGGAATATGTTACATCAGCTCACATACTGCAGTCACACGTGGGATTGGAGAACAGTGAAGTAGAAAAGGACCCAATCCCCTCATTTTCACCAACCCTGGGATCTGACCTCATGGAATTCTGTATATTAACACACCACACGGGAGCTTTTATATGTTAACACTTTTTGCATGATGAAAAATAGCTTACCTCAACTTTGCAATACGTTAAAACAAAAACAAAAAACTTCAAACCTATAACCTGTGTATTTTCCCCTCTGGAAATCCAATGATGTCATTTGCACTGAAATTTTGCTGCACCCCAGCAATGTGGTTGTATCGTCAAGACCTTTCATCGAAAGCAACTTTAATTGGCTTTTGGATTATGGCCTCTTGCACCTTGAATTTGAAACTGGTTATTTGGAAATTCAATGTCAAAACTCTGGTATTAGTTTTAAAGCCACGATCACTCTGCTGCATTTACAGTATTTAAAGTGGATCAATTTTACGTCTGGCACTTGAAGTTGTATCTCAAGTATAGAAATGTTTGATTCATCATCTCGATTATGGCTCATAAATGCGAGTAGTTAACTAATATTTGCCATTGTACATAGATGCAACAGCAGTATGTACACGTATAAAAACTTAAAATTAAAGCTCATTTACATTGGCAAAAAAAAAAAAAGACAACATCTGGCTTTTAATTTGCAATAAGAAGCATTCAATTTTTGGTCTTGGCTCTGGTCACGAGCGATGTAAACAATTAGGATGCAGTGACACCAGCTCGATAACATCGTACGGCCATCACCAAGTTTGAATTTTGAGTGTGCCCAGGTATGTGCCTTGGAAAATGCATGTGAAACGGTGCCCGAGTTGAACATGGACATACTGAGTTCCTCGACTATTTCTGTTTCAACTAATCACTGGTAATTTGATATTTAAGAGTCAGCACAGATGCAAGTTAACAATATGAAATCAGATATCTTGCTACAAGATTAATTGTTTTGCTCGTAATGAGGCAGATGAGAAATAGAACATCTTGCAGAGGAAGAACAAGGTGTCCACATTACTGCCAACAACTCTGCAGACAAATTACACCAGCACAGATGCTCCAGCGCTTTGTTTTGGAACCAAAGTGTTACTTTTCACTACTAGAAAAAAAATCAAAGGAAGTTGAGCCCTTTATATTCAAATGAAATAGACAATTTCATGTGTTATCAGAATATGGAAGGTCAAATGCTGGCTTCACCAAAGGGTGTATTGTGATTAATGAATAAATTAACTGCAGTATAACTTAAAATGTAAGATTTAAATCACAACATTTCAAATACCAGCCCTCTAATTAATTTTATTAAAAGTGAAAATTGCCTACAAATGTCTTGAAAGACAACGTTTTCCTTTATCTAGAGCAAGTTTAGACAGATTTCTCAACCGCTGTCTAGAATCTGACTACAAACACGTCAAGAGCGTTCAGTATTTTCACAAATGGCCCATTCATCTCACACACACACTCACACTCACAAACACACACACATACACACAAGCACTAATTTAGCTAAAATCATGTCAAGGCACAGTTTCTCCTCTTGTGCATTGTTTCAGTCTTTTGTATTCAACGTATTTGCAGCAACAGCCTCATTCTAAAAGTTAATTTCCTTCACAACATTTTGTCACAAGGACATCCATGTAGGGCTCTCCACATGTACAGTAACAGTCAGATCATCTCCAGTGTAGCACAGAAAAGTCCGACGTCACACTGAATCAACATAGAGAATTATTACATAACACCTGGGGCCCCACGACCCAAGCAGGACATTGGGAAACTGAGCCTGTTCTTGACGTGAGACATGGGATTGGTCACACCTGATGGAAATGACAATCAGATGAGCATTTGCATCTGTTTCAGCTTGGAAATGGAAAAAGGATGAACTAAATGCATGATTGCATTCCCACACATTGAGTTCCCGATGTCACTTCCAGAATGTTCGAGGAGTCGGGGAGAATTTGGTGTTCATGAATCTTAACTGTTAGATTCTGTTCAGTGTTCAACATCTGTTCCTACAGTTGGTCTGGAAACTCACTGTTCTCTACCCCCGAGTGCGACTGCTGGCTCGAATAGTCAAAGAAAGCTTTTGAAGTCTTCTGAACATGTTAAATTACAATTTCCATGACACTGAAATCATCGGGTCAGTCTGGTGTTAGATGGTGATTACCTATAAGTACAGACCTCTATTAAAACAGCTCTATCACATCAGTTCCGTTCAATTTCTGTTACCTCACCAGTAAAATCCCTTCAGTATAGTATGACTGATCCAGGGTGCATTTATTAACAAAAACAAGACAGTTAATATTCATAAACATGAAGACTTGTTTGTTGCTTGTGCACAACTGATCCCAGGGAGCAGAAGTTCCTCCATGGTGTGATGTGTCATCTCTTCAGCACATGAATCATTCCAACATGAACTTATTTAAGGAAGTTCAAATCCAGCCTGATGTCTCGTGTCTCTTGAGATAAACGAGTTTTTTTGTGCCTGCTCCATGTCCTCTGTCTTCGCTGTATTTCTACGGCAGTGCCACTTAGGGCCTGGCATATATACAACATTTCCAGTGGTTTGTCTATGGATACATTTCTTGTGAAGATACAGCATTTAAATTTTTTTTTTTATTATTGTCTCTATGTGGCTGAAAAACACAATGTTACCTTGTAGAGAACCATCAAGGCAGTGGGAACAGCCCCCCACAGCCCGTATCTGGATCAAATTAGTGTGCGTTCCAAGTCACGAGTTGAACATTTCCCATCATTTTCTTGTGATTGCTTTTATCTTCACCTGCTACTTAGAAGATTTTGGGTAAATTCTCTTCCCAGCAGTGACGGGCAAATCCATTCGGTGATCCAAATCAGTAAAAATAAGTCGACAAGATTTGTTCACCATATTGTTAAATGCGGGACTGCAGCCCTGTTCTGTAGAGTCCATTTTACCGTACAGAAGCACAGCTCAACGGTTCACGGGGCTCAATTCTGAGGAAACAACTCATAATCGAGTTAACCCTTTATCAAGTATGTTGAGGATGATTAAATATTGAGTCGTCTGATTACTTGCCAACATGTTTAAAAGTTCATTTTGTGATAAATTGATTAAGTTAGGGCTTTTTGTCAGGAGTTGTGAAGCGTCAGTGTGAGAAGGGGGGCAGGAAAGGAACTGATGTGATGAGAACACAGAGCAGGGCCGTGGCTGACGAGGACCAATGAACCAGACGAGACGCAGGTGAGGCATGAATTAAAATGCGGGAAAGTGACAAAGGCAGGAAGTAACAAGGAAAATTAACTTCAAAATAATTAAAAGAAAAACAAAACAAACAGGAACTGTTAAAGGCTACAACACATTAGAACAAGCTAAAAAATGGCCGCAGTCCAGACAGAAAGCATAACATTGTGAGATATATTGATCTTCTTGCAGGATTTTCTTCCTCAAAACTGCATTCATGCAATTTGAATTCATGCAGTTTCAAGATCATTCAGTTGGGGGTCATGGAAAAACAGGACCTGTTCAAGAATCCACCGGCAGTTCTAAATATTTGAGTTTGTCACCAAGTTCTTGGTCACCCCCACCGAACGGTGCAGCAGTTGTTTTGGTTTTACAGCTCACAGCTTTACCGTTTTGGCTGAGTCTCTGCTCTCATCAGCAGGATTTCCAGATGCAACAGGCAGCTGTTTCGGTAAAGAGCTCTCATAAAGCCACCTCTCGCAGCAGACAGACAAAGTGAGGGAGTAGTTGGATAAATTGGAGCATTTAGCAGCAGAGATTTCACAGCAGTGAGCAGATACTAGAAAGGAGCTAAAACTCAAGTTAATTTGACGTCTATTTATCTGTGATCAGAACTGTGTTTACTGTCTAGGGTGGCAGTATTTATGTCCTTTACTGCATTTATTGTGTACTATGCAATATCTTTATTTGGGGACTACATGTAGAGGTTTGCTTAATCTGCCACACATTTTATTTGCACGCCACATTGTGCACCCTGTACTTAAAATCTGTATTTTAACTAATAGAAATAACTCAGATCCAACAAATCCGTTTAGAGGATTGTTATGGAATTCATATCTACCGTTGCCTTTTCACTAGAGAGACTCTCGGGGCATGGGTCACATTGTGGGAAACCAATGTAACCCTGCACTCGAGGGTGAAAGCAAAAGTGGGTCCCTTGGGTGTGTCAAAGCTAGCACAGGATTAAGATGTCCCACAGATGCCTCCTCAATCAAAGAGATATCAATGAAACAAAACTCAAGTGGAAGCCGACGGATTTGGAGAGAAAACTCAAACTTGTGCCGCAGTCACAAAAGTCCACCAAAACCACATTGTACAACACACAGCAGGCCAACTGAAGGTGTTGACCCTCCAGTTTCACACACACACACTGAGCAGGGAACGCCAACCTCCCTTGATAGCCTCAACCACACTGATTGCTCACAGCTGAGGGCTGATTGTTAGCAGCTGAGATGAACTCTGCTCATCAGGGAGTGATTGACGAAACCTTAAAATACCTGTGGCCATGCTGTTGGTGCTTTTGTGTCTGTGGCGTTACGTGAGTGTTGCATTTACAGTTTTTCTCTGCAGTTGCGATCATAAAGAAGCCAGCTTGACACAGAGCTTGATGCATTAGACTTTCTACTCTTACAGCCCTCAGAAAAGTGCAGTGCATCTTGAGACAATCACACCCACCATGAGCCACTTGATTTACTCATGTCTAAAATATTTTTGCTAAAGTTCACTTCATCCATTCCTACTACTATCTTTTTTTTTTTTTTTTTTTGCTGAAGTTATAAAGCTGAATGATAGATTTTCCACTCCGAAGGGATTTTACACTGTAGTTTGCCGTACTAGTGAACCTCTGCTGACTCCACCTTTCCACTTGGGCTGACTGACAATGATGAAGACCCCCTGATTGCACCAGTGAAATGCTGGCTGGTGTGATAGACACACTCCTTTGATTATGCGACGAGAAGAGGGGAACTTATTTTTGGTTTCCCTCTGATCCTCTGTCTCAACTGACAGTTCAGTGTTGAAATCAAAAGTCTCTCCACACAACTATCTGGGTGTGATGACGAATGTAATCACAGACCTTCTCATCGAGTTGTGAGAAGATACAGAACTGCATCTGCTATCTTCATAGATCCAGAGCCTTCAGAGCCAGCAGCCCAATTTTGCTTCCTGTTGAAACTGGCTAGCCAGAGTATCCTGGTGCACAGCAGCGCCCCTTTGCTCAGCAGTCCGTCTGCAAAACTAAACTAAAGATAGTTTGCGTGATCATTGACCAACATGTAGCACAATACCCCTTTCAGGAAACTTGCAGCGAGAGCATGTTCAGACTTGTAAATAGTGTCTTTTTTGTCTCATTGAATATCGAAATGTAGCTTTTTCTGCTTTCAAATGAGTGATTCATGCACTTAATTTAAACAGAAACCCATGTTGTAGCTAAAACCAAATCAGGGTACAGATGAGATCTCTATGAATATTATCATGACTGTGGATGTGTACATCTCTGCAAGGTTCCTGATGTGTAACCGTGTGTTCATGAGCGACAGCATGCTGATGTAAAGCTCGAGCAGAAAGTGAAATGTGTAGAGTGCTTTGAAAACAAAAGGGGTTTAAGTTGTACCTTTTGGTCGGGGATGCCATGTTGTCAGTTCTGGCAGAACACAGAGCACAAAGAAAATATCAACTTAAAGTAAAATAATGCAGTATCTTTAGCTTAAACAAGCAGTTTCAACACCTCATTAATGACACACGGACTTGTAAAACAACGAATGTTTGGTTATGAAAAGTACCTCAGGTGTGTTAGTAGATGCAGTTCTCATTAGCACGAAGAGTCTCTCCATATGTGGTTTAACTTACTCATTTGACTTTCATGGATGAAACGTAATTTAAGATTTATTAGCCAAGGAGTAAGGCTGCTAATGTTACTTTGTTCTCGCAGGTGGCTGATCTACTGAAGAGGGGATGCTGCGGGGGTATGTGGATTAAGGGGAGACGTTGCCCACCTTCCACATCCAGCCTTCCGCCTTCTGCGCAGTAAGCAGCTCCAGCAGCCCTTTAGAATCAGCAGGCCAGCAATTACTCCCTGTAAGTATCATTGCTTTATCTAAATTTTCAGACATCCCTGCTGATTGCCATGCTGTGTTCAGAATTTGAGTCGAGAGTATAAATCATCTCTGATGTCAGTGCACTGAAATGCACATAATTTGCATGCTCTCTCAGTCTGAAACATTCCTAAGCTAACAACTAGCTGTTCAGGAAAGTATGAAGAAAGCAATTTGATGCCATCTTACGTGCAGTGACGAGGAAGCCATCAACAGCCGACTCCCTTCACAGTGGCCAGAACAGGCGCTCATCTGATCTGCGTCTTATTTGCAGGATTTTTTTTATACAGAAAGATTCCTTAAAACACCCGAATAGTGGTATTCATTCATGCTAACAGGAATTAGCCTATCAGCTTGTAAAAGTTTTCAACCAGATTTTGTCATAAGTTCAGGGAAATCTTTGAAAGATGCTGCACAGGTATTTGATTCAACACTGATCTTAAAAAAAAAAAAAAAAAGATCAAAAGTTAGGGACTGTCTCTAAATTGTTAATGCAGAATCCCTGAAAGCTTCTCAGATTTTATATAGTGGCATTTTAATAGTGGAGGAGTACATCTTCTATAGTTACGAGGATGAATGATATGAAGTAGACAAATGGTCACGATACTGCAGTCTACCCACAACTAAACGCCACTCAATTCGTGTATCAGAATGTATTTCTGGGTAGAAAACAGGCCGTAAACCTGAATGATAGATTGATTCTCTCACAACAACAATACCAGACTTTGTGTACATTTTTCAGATAAGGTCTTTTTAAATGGTCCTTGTATTCAAAATACACCACCCGCTCATTCGAAATCTCTCCATACTTTACTGTATTTACAACGTCATTCATCAGCTATTTAAGCTGCCCCACCTAACAGGTGAAAAGGTTATGGCTGGTCAATAAGACACTCAACCCCAGAGGAGCAACTCTTGGATCTCAGGGATAATAAAATTTGATGAGCATTGGACTCTAAACACTGTTGACAACATGCAGTTAAATTATTAATCAGCACTAAAAAAAAAAGAGAAAAAAAAAAGAACCCCATCTTTTATGGAAACAAGCTGAGCTTTAACTATGAAAAATGGAACCGTTAACGTCAGTGTTTAAAATTTCTGTTGCAACTTAAGACTTTAAAGTAGATTTCTGCACCGGATAAGTACAAATACACTTTAGTTGGCATGATTTGTATTCCATCCATTTTCTACTGCTTATCCTGTTAAGGGTCGCGGGGAGGCTGGAGCCTATCCCAGCAGCCTTCAGGTCAGAGGAGGGGTTCCCCCTGGACAGGTCACCAGTCCATCACAGGGCCAACACATAGAGACAGACATCCATTCACACTCTCAGTCACACCTACGGTCAATTTAGAGTATCAATCAGCCTCGTCCCCTCTTGATGTCTTTGGACTGTGGGAGGAAGCTGGAGTACCAGAGAGAACCCACACAGGAACAGGGAGAACATGCAGACTCCACACAGAAAGAACCCACAACCTTCTTGCCGTGAGGCGGCAGTGCTAACCACTGCTCCACTGTGCCACCCTGATTTGTATCCATGTTGGATTATTATCAACAACACGTCATTTTATGATTGCACATCATATGAAGTGTTAAAGCGCTTTTGTGCCCCCTTTACACAACAGCTTTCCTTTCATTACCACCAATCAGTTGAATTCATTTCATATATTTTTTTTTCCTTGTAGGAAATACAAGTGCAGGTGTTTACAGATTCATATCACCACATTACCCTCATATTCCACTCTGAGATGGTTCAGTCATGACAGCCTGCTTCCTTTTGATATTCCACTCACCATTAATCCCCAGCAATCCATTTTCATAGGGATTTACTCGTCCTCATTACCCTACTTTTACCAGACCATTGTTTTATTACCCCCTCAGATGACTGCTACATAATGGTGTGCTAACTTGTTTCAACTCTCACCCTCCTAACTCCAGATTATAAATGCTACTTTTATTCAGGACATACTTATCCTATCTTTACTTTGACCCTGAAACAGAGAGAAATAGTGGAAAAAGTCAAGGAGAAAAAAAAGAGATCTATTAGGTTAGTGTACCTCAATAATATGGCCAGTGGACCGTAACTCTCCCAGCGGATCTCCGCTTTTCAGGGGATGAGCATTACAGGAAGTGCCATCACTTCAGCTCGTCTGTGTCAATTGCTCCAAAATGGCCAATTTCCTGTCCAGGATGTGTGTTTTCACATTTTTATCATCCCCTGCTGTAGTTATCTAGTTGCACTTAGGGCCATCAGTCATAAATGCTGTGTTGAGAGGAAGCCAATGTGCAGTAAAACTGACGGACGGCCTTCCGCATGAGTGAAGATGTATGAGACACGCAGGCAAGCAAGTGGACCTTTTTTATTATATTTTCAGCTCTACTGTGAGGTGCCAACAGCGAAAGTGGCCACGCTCACTGAGACTGACTGAGCGGGGCACTTTGGATGTCATCTTAATCTTTGTGGGATAGATGAGTGACAGTTGCCGTAATGTCGCAGATGTAACAATGCGTCTGAGAATAAGGCAACAGCAGCTTTTGTGTGCAATCGTTGTTCAGCCCAATAAGTTGTTTTGACATTTATTTCTGTGGTCATGCAAACCATCATTGAGGAATATTTTAGACTTGGATGAAAAATTATCCATACATCTGTCGTTTTATCCTGGACACTTTTTTTTCAGTTGGTTTCTGACGTGTATATTTACATGAGGGCAGTCGCCAACCGAATCAAGCCAAAGATGGAAAATTGTTGGGCTCCTTTTTCTTTTATTTCTGTCGAGCAGTCAGACCTGCACCACGATTCATCACTATTTGATCCCCGCGGCTCCAGAGAGCGCGTCAAAGCGGCCTAGAGTTTGAGTGTAAGAGTAACAACGGACCTTCTTGCTCTTGATGTTGCATGGCAGCTTCCCACACCGGCGCCTATGAGCATGAGTGAGGCAACACTTACAACTTTTTTTTTTTTTTTTAGATAAATCAAGTCCGTTTCTATTTGGCTTCCAAACTCCCCCAAAAACACCAAGAATAATTAGGATAATTCAAAGAGAATAAGATCTTTTTGTTATCCATACAGTAATTTGAGTTGTACACTCGTTTTGTCCCAACACGCCAAATGTCTCCAATATTCAAACTCAGTCATGCCGTGACTATGCTGAGGGGAATGGTGCAGCCCGTCTTTAGAGCCGTATCCATTTCACATCGCACAGATGTTAGAAGATAACATTTTATGATTAAAAAAACGACATTGTGAATAAGTGTGTATAAATAGGAGACTGATACACTGTCTCTGTTATGAACTTGATCGGCAGCAGTGTTTAACAAATGCAACTCCCGTGATCTCGCACGACTCCGCAAGAGCTTAAAACTCTGTTTTTCAGAAGTAATTAGTAACTCAACACATCGTCAACTTTTAAGACGTTGAAACCAAAACTTCCCTCTCTTCAAACTGGTATTCATCATGGAATCACCTGTGCCTTGTTTGTAGTTTCACGTAGTTCTCACACCTTTTTTTTTTTTTTCTTCCAGTGCTGAGTTTAGCAAGCAGTTGCTCATTAACACATCCAGCGTCTGTGTTTGAGCTTCTACTTCCTCTTTCAACTCAGGGACAACAGGTGTGTCTGGAGTGAACCAAAACAGTAAAGTAAGGAGAGAAAAAAACCGAGTTGAAACATGATGAAGCTACATGGCTACATGTGACTGGAGCTGAGGAGGTGTGTAACGATTCTGTATCGCGTCTTTTGATTGTGTTGTTGCTCAGTTATTTCGCAGCTGTCTGGCGCTTTAAGAGTGGAGCCGGTCGTGTTCTGTGGCAAAGGATAAGCGCCATGTACACCAGCAAGAAAAGGGGTCCTCATTTGCATGAGGATGATGAAGGGACACCTCTCAAGGAGCTCTAATGAGGAATGTTCTTGTTCAATGGCTTGCACTCCACCTCGCATACAAAACCCTGACGACCTGACCTTTGTGTCAGAAGCATTTTCCATTTCATGAAATGTCATGCATCCTGGGGGGGGGGGGGGGGGGGGGACTTCTTCAGGTTATCTTAAAACGTATGTTTTTTAAGAGTCTTTAAAGAAAAAGCTGTCAATACTATCCTGATAAGATTATCCGTTTTCATCTGTGTTTCTATCTGTACATAATTCAATGCACTGACTGTATCTGTCATATCTGGAAACTGTGGTTTTCCTCCACAAAGCCGAGTCGAGCGAAACAACACGTTTGTGTTCTCAGTTACCTGCCATTCTAATTGGCTTCTCGTGCTTTAGGGTGACACATCATTCTTTGTCTAATTAGACGCTTTCCCTCTAGTGGGAACCCTCAGTTTCAGATCAGTTGCCCCAATCCAATTATGCTGATTTAATCCAAGAGTATCCTTTCAACAACTGTTTACTTTCAATTTTTTTATTTTTACTTTTGAGGAACTGGTTTACACTTCTAAGTACTTCATGAAATTCTGGACCAACATTCAAGTCTGTTCTGACACATTTTGAGAGAAATTGTCTCAAATCCTGCAATCTGAAGCTCTCAGACATCTGTTTCCTTCATTCGTTTGATGAATTTCACATCACTTAAAAGATGAAAAGGAAAACACCAACATTGACAGACCCAGTTATAACTGCTTTAGTCATCTGTGTTGTTTCACTGGCCTTCTGGTGTTTTCACTGTGTATTTTTGGCCCAGTCCTCCTGACACCAGGTCAAGGTACACTACACGTAGTCATGATAGAGTTTGAGGGACTTTTTTCTTTTTCTCGTCTCACTGTTTTGCACAGACATCAAGCACATTGCATACAAGAAAAAAGGATTTGTCAGTAACTTTGGTGACTGAAGCCCCAATAGACTATAATGCAACACTGCTGTAACACACAGCCTTCACACCTCGTGCTGTTAAACTAATGCGTTTGTTGCCCCCCTTTCTTTCTCTCTGAAGTGCACACTTACAATTTTATTGGAATTTTCTTCAGATGCTATAAAGTTGCTGAACCCGACTCCAGCTGTGGGGATGTTGGAGTCATGAATCCAGGTTGTAGTTTGTGCAGGCTGCACACCTAGAATGTTTGCATTGTACTTCTAACGTTTGCAATTTACACATCAAAATGACAAACGTGGAGTTCAATTGGGAATATTATCAATTAACATACCAGTGTCATGAACTGTGGTGCACCACATGACTTTTTTTCCGTCAGATATCAAAAATCCAAAAAGCTCTTACAGGCTTTTGGTTAAAGGAACCCAAAGTGACACTGCCCCCCCCCCCCCCCCCCGCCGCACTCTTTAAACTTAACGGACGATAAAAAAAGCAGAATCTTGGCCTCAGTGTATCAACATACTTTGCTTGCGAAAGACCAATTTCACAGCACACATCGACAAAGCAGAGTAAATAATAACAACCTCTCCATCCCGTAAGTGCAAGCCATCATTCATGTCGTTAATTTCCTGCCTTGATGTGTCAAAATGTCTGCCAAGAGTAAAGGCCTATGGCTTTTGTCTCCCACAGTGTTTAATATGTGCAGAGAGGGAAAAAAAAATTAACATTTAAATTTCAAGCCTCTGGCTGCGTTTACTTTGATGACATTTTGAAGGTTAAATGAGTACAAAGATGCGTGAAAATATGACTTTGAAAGAGAGATAAATTGTAACTTTTCTTTTTATGCTCACCAAACAATGACTCTCTATGTAGTGGTAGTCCGTTCACACAAATACTGCAATATCACTTTTTTACAAGAAAAATCCTTTTGTTTGTGTGTGTGTGTGTGTGTCACTCCCTCCCACTCCCACACCAGAGGAGTGCTCAGCAGATTTGAGAGTTTGAGGAGGTGTGTTGGTTCATGTTTTGGTCACATCAAGAGTTACCACACAAAAATACCAGGTGCCAGATACCTGCCCCACGACACACAAACAAAAACTTGCATGATAAAACCTCAGTCACCAGTAAAAGTCTTTCTTTTGTTCCATAGCCTGAGGCATCAAATATTCCAGGGCTGCCATTGTTCGTCCCCGTTCTACTTCTCGACTGCTGCAGAGCCCCACTGAAAGCATCATGCCTGTTATCGTCCCATTTTACCTTCCTTTTCGTGCCACTTGGACTGTTGCTAGAAAGGTAAAAGTTCAGACACATAAATGCATCATGTAAAATGTGAAGGGGGAAAAAAATCTATTGTTCATTTACTTTGAGGTATGTCCTCGTAAAATCAACAACTGGCCCCCTGAGGAATACAGCAGCGTTTTAAGTATCACATTAAAACAGCATCCATTATATTTATAGTTGCTGTTCAACCAACTAAGTTGTCCGTGCTTAGTGTACTGTGTCTTTCATTGCAAAGCTTATTCATGCAGAATGGTCAAACACTGACCTGCCGGGACGTCTGGTGCAGATGTTCAGCCCTTTCACCAGCGTTTCACCTGAAAGGGATATCACTTTTGCACTTGGAGCTGCAATTTTCTGTCCAGACAGAACAAAACCGTTTATAGGAGTGAATGAGCGGACATATTTACTTGATCAAAAAGGGATGGAATTTATTCAGTGCACATCATCACTAATTCTGGCCTAAATATAGGGCGCTATGCCAACATCACATGGCAAGAAAAACAAAAGTTCTTTGATTTATGGGTAGGTCACGTTGCCCCAGAGTTTTGCTTGACTTCTGAAGTCTTTTCCTCTGATGGAACTGAATGGGTAAGTTTCTTTCCCTTTCAGCTTGACCTAGTTTTGACACGACAAGAAAATGATAAGAACAGCCACCCCACCGCCACCGCCCCTTGCACAGCATTTCCTTTTTCTGTCAATAGCCAAAAGATTGGAGTTCAGAAGTAGCCTTGTTTTGCATTTTTGAAATAAAGCCGAGGCGAAATAGGCACGGATCTCTTGAAGCTAAATGTGTGTTTGGGAAAGATTTCTTCTAATCCGTGCTGCTGAACTCAAAACAAGAACCCAAGGTCAGCTTTTCAAAGGATGCTAGTGCCATATTTCTATCATGTAAATGCACTTGTGTTTGTTTTGCTGAGTGCGCACACACCTGAACGCACGCACACACATGCAGTGGATACAGTATATTTTTGAGTTAGTAAATACAGCACACGTAGTAGATGCTTTAAAACCACTAACCCCATCTACTCTATTATTTATCTCATCTCTCCTTTATGTACTGTAGATACATATTTTTTTGATAAATTTACTGTTAATTTTTTCAGTTTTGTCACTTTTTTAAAGACTACTTCTGGTCGGCCTTGCACACTTAAGGTTTGAGCACCACTCACATCCCGCTTGAGCTCCACCTGTTCCAAGTATGAGCTTACATATTGAGCTTTCTAAGCTGTGTTAAAAAAATGTCGTGAGACTTGCTATTAAACATTCAGTTTCTGTATTTGGAACCTTATCTATCCGCTTGTATTGCAGACTGAGACTGTGGAAGCTTTTGTCTGTGTGTCTCATCCATGCATGTACAACAAGACCCAGGGATCAGATTTTGGCACTGACACTGCATTTGACTACTAAAATCTCCACTTCTAACTATGCAGAGTCTGAGGTGTAGGCAAGGTGGGGTGCCAAGGTTAAATTTAACATAAAACACCTCTTTGAAACAATAATGTCACAAAAGTTACTTATGTAACAATTAAAAATAAAACCAAAGTAACACAACCCACCCAGTTTGATGCAGGTACTGATTCTACTGCTAGTGTGCCAGGCGCCTTTGTTTCATTGTCTTGATTTGCTTGACAGGATGGTTGTAGCAGAATTAGTGAGTCCAACAAACATTTAATTGAAGCCATTTTATCTTGCTATCATCTTAGTTTGTTAAAGAAGTACTCTCTCTCTTTTCTTTTTTTTTAATCATTTTGAACAAGAATCCAGTGTTGGATACTTTGGTTTGGCCGCAAGATGTTGTCATGGAAACAGCCACGCACTCATGGATACTGGGGTGTTTGTGAATGTGCTATGGATACACAAAGGTTTGTTGCTAATAGGAGCAGAACGGTGATGGAGTACTATCGGTTAGAATGTCAGTACACCCATCAACTCTCAACAGGAGCCGGAATGCAAATACATCATGTTTCCGAACAATCAGTTGTTTTGTGTGTCTGTTTTACACATGCATCGTTATTGTGAGTGATATTAAAATGTCCCAGGGATTTAATGTCTGTTGCCACTGATGTATACGTTAATGGCTCTCTGAATGGATATTCAATAGTCATTCATCTTTGAAATGTCTCTTCTTATTTGTGCAAAGATCTTACTCTGACTAAATTACTGTGGGATATCAATGTGTTTGCTAAAAGAGTGACAAATCACAGTAGGCAGCGGGGGACCTACTGTACTGAGAGACTTCTTTTTTTTTTTTGGTGCAAAGATTAGAATCAGAAATGTGCAGTTGGCTTAAACTGTGTAAAACTATCACATATGGTGAGTTAAAGCAGTTTGTTGGATTTTTGTTTGCCAACAGATTTGGGGGCACGTGTGAGCGCAATCTTCCCCTCATAAAGCTTTGGTCTTATCTCATGTGTGCGGTTGTGGTGAGATTCTGCTTTTAAAATGATTGCGAAGCATCCGTGCATGAAGGTCATTGCCCTGCATGATGCTGCGTGTTTGCACTTATACGCTACCAAAGATTCTCAGTCTCGTACGAGGTTAGCGGTAATGGTTTAAAGCTCATTCTACATCAAATATTGATGCATTTAATAGACAAGAAATGGCTGGCAGTGGAAGAGCTACAACAGAGTGAGCAGATAACAGCTGACTAAGAGTTGAGGGTAAGAATCTAATCTACATTTATGAGGGACAGAACACAGGAAAAAAGAACACAACCACATTCTCCTGTTTTGGAGCACCGACAAGGTCTCTTTCATCATCCAGATAACATTTATTAATGAATCTCCATGTGGTTCTCTTTTGGTTCATTTTCATTCGTCTGATCTTCGTATCAGGCTTGATTTTACTAGAATTGAGCCTTTAGTTCAAGGTCAGAGACCCTCAGTGGCCATAGCAAGGGTCTGGGCAGCTGTGAGGTCGATCTGCCTTTCTTCAGATGATGGATCAGTCGCTCTACGTCATCATGCCACCACGTGTAAATGAGACTGTTTCATCTTCGAAGAGGCTTCTTAAAACGCTGCTCTTGATAGCTTGGAGCTTCCTCTGAGGCACAAGTCAGACGGGCTGCTCTTTAACCCTGCTGGCGAAGGCAGTGGCGTTGTGTCTTGAGGTTGTCCATCTGTCTTTCACGCTCTTGTCAATGCGACGTCTCGTGAACGCCTCGAAAGAATTTCCTCAGATGATAACGGTGTTGACTTCATGGAGTGGTCAGATTTTAGTGGTTTAAGGTGAAATTCACTGTGAATACACTCATCAAGTATGAAAGCATCCCACACAACTGACCAGGAGCATGAAATGATGACGTTATATCCAAAGGGTTAAGTTCAATGTGACATCATCATGTTCCAAAAACCACATCTGGCCAAATCCAGTGTCATTTCGGGAACAACTTTAGGTCTTATTTCTTTTATTTAAAATCATTGGGGTTCATTCTGAATCTGGACAAACATGTGCAGTGCACTGCAACCGGACATGTTGGCAGAGTGGATACACCCACAAGGCGGTGATTCTAGTTACCAGTCGAGCTGGTTTTATAGCCGATTTCCTCGTTTGGTGTCATCAGCAGGACCTTAGCCACCAGTGAGCGATGCAGCTCATTTGACACAGGAAGTTACCGGGCACCGATGATTTGTTGCCTGGTCTGCTTTTAGAAGAGGCAGGAAGAGAAGAGGAAACTCATTTCCATCACTACCTACCTTGCTTTTACCAGCAGCATCATTTACTTCCACACAGGAGCAAAACTATTCTATTTCCGTAACCTGATTAATGCATACACACACACACACACACACACACACACAAACAAAATCCTTTCCATCTTGTTTCTGGGAGAACTTTGCTGCATTCTACAGAATGTGCAGCTTGTCTGTCCCTCCTGCCTCACACCTACAGTGTGGTGCACCTCCAGTGGTATCACATCGCTGTTTGGTGTGACGTTTCCTTTGGTGCTGGGTTCATTTAACTCATGTTCACTATTCACCTGCCTCCACTGATGGGCCAACAAAATTTGGGCTTATTCGTCAGCACAGATCTGAAGTAGGCTGAAACATGATGAAAACTAAGTTTTCTGTTCGAACCAAATGACAGGGTAGGTCCCTCCTTCCTTAAAATAGTGATTAAATGCTGCCATAAGGCACAAGCATCTTGTCACCACCCCATTTAATTAATTTCCCCCTCAATCTGAAAGTCAAAGATGATGATGTACAACATCCTGTTACTAATGATTGCTTTCTCTCCTTTACCATCTATGCAGTCATTCTTCAGCCCTCAAGGAGAGAATGTGATCACGAGCATGTTTGTTCATAGAATGTCTGAAACTAAATGAAGGATTTTTCTGAAACTTAGCGGCACAGTCCAGGAGTTAACTTTTAGAAGCCATCTGGATCAAGTAGTTTTGTACCACTTGCAGGATGAAGCTATTAGTTTTATTACTCTGGACATATCAGATACATTTTGATTCACTTTTTGTGTCCATGTCAAATGGGTGAAAGAAGAACTTCCAGAAACCAGTCTGTTCGTCTTCTGAATCATTCACCGATGACGTTCAGAATTTGTATGCGTGTATCCTCCCTGGGTGGGCACTTCCTCAGCTCACTGACTAGGACATGATGTACAGTATTGATCAGTTTGATGGTTTAAGTGGCTGACGCTCACAACAGTATGCAAAAAAAAAAAAAAAAAAAAAAGGCCAGTACCATTAAAAATACACAGATTTGCTCACCACCGTTGCATTGATTAAATGGCACCACTCCAGCTTGGCTCCATGCTTGTTTATCAGTTTGTCGTGTACATGCAGAACATGTTACACCAGGCGCGTCTCAGCATGATGTGTATTATAATTGCTCTTGCTCTGATCCCTCCATTTCCACTGGGTTTTGGCAGTTTTTGCCGTGCTCGTATGATTTTCTGATTAGGCGAGGAAGCAGCTTTGGATCCATGAATTCAAGGTCATCGGTCACACAGGAGGAGTGTTCACTACAGTGTGTGAAACGTCGCTGTCAGCCCTCGATGACCATTCGAACAGATGCTCGATTCAGCTTCGTGGAAATTGAGAACTACACCAATCTATCCATTCGTGTTGTAAACTTGTGAAATACATATTTATATTTGGAATTCTCCATCACGACCCCCCAGAAATAATCCAGCTCATGTTTCCTACAAAATGTGTTTTTATCCAGTGTTGTCTGGGTTTATAGGTTACAGAAACATCACAAATAGAGGGGAAAAAATGTGGACTATTCGAGTAACATCAGGATTTCTGTTTTTTCAAAATGTTTGCACAGAAGTTTGTAATTATTAGTTTAGAAAATGGCATTACTTCTCAGGTCTACAGCTTTGCAAGGGAGGATTAATTGGTTCTGTGTGTTCTCATTGTGCTTAACCACATTTTGTGAAAAATTCAAAGACGTTTATTTTTATCCTCGATGCAGGGAGAAAAAAAACACACCAAAATACAACCTAAACCTTTTCTTCTGGTCCCATTATGAACACTTGAGTTTGACAAACGGAAGTGTTTAAAAAAAAAAAAAAAAAAAAAAAAAAGGAGCCGAAGAAATGAGCTGTAGAAATTCATTTTGTCGGTGTAGAGCATCTTAAAAACCCATCACACACGGCTTCCTCCAGCATCTGGAGAAATGTGGTTTTGTTGTAGCTTCAGGCAGAGCTTGGCGGTTGTGACTTGTGACATCAAAAATGTTTTGGTTGTTGATTCTGGTTGAAAATGCAGAATATGAAAACGGAGAGAATCAAAGACTCCATCAGATAAGTCACTTTCGTAGTCGTGGCATTTGATGTACTGATTTGTGCTCATATACGTAAGTTCGGACCTTTTTGATTTGATGGTGAGATTTCCTAAGTAATGCATTTTGATATTAACTTTGTGGCTGCATCACATGCCTCGTTCAACACCGCTGCTCACGGCTGAGACCACTGCCGATAAAACACATCCACATCAGGAGTGGTTGGGTTTGAGTTCAGTTCCTCTCCTTCTCTTTAGAGCGACACGTTTCAGCCTAAAACGGGGCCGTCAGGTTTTTCTTAACCAAGTGATTTTCATGGAGAAAAAACAAAACTGGAGCATAACTACATTTACTCATTATAAAATATTAATAAACAGTTGAAAGAGCTGTGGTCAGTGGGAAAAAATACAAAAAAAAAAAAAAAAAAGGAAATGGTAATTTTTATATCAAACCATAGCGTTATATTGTTGAAGCGGGGACTTCATGGGTCCACCACAATATTTTAACAAAGATAAAAATGAGCTCTGGGCTGCAAAATATTCCCCATTTGATTTTTTTTTTTTAAATAAAGAAAAAGATGTCTATGCACATGAATGCAAAAATTAATTTTTGTGCCTTTTTTTTTTTTTTTTTTTTTTTACAAAATCTACAGTGAGACTATGTTGCACCATCCAAAAGTTGTTTTACATTCAAAGAATTATTATTGAGTGGGAAGTTGTAGGTGGCATTTTAATGAATCCATGTTACTGTATTTCTGCTCTCCATCTCCCATGTCAGACACCCATTATAGTACTCGCTGGAGTATTTCATCACGTGTGCATGGAAGGAATCTTTGAAATGGTTTTCTGCATTTCCTAAATGTTCAATTTGTTTTGACAAGACAATGTACGATCAAATCTGACTGGCTTATCATCGCATGTTTTGTATATCACTTCAGACTACAATAGTCATTCATCAAAAAGATTTGAAAGTTTGTTTCATGACACGTAGTATTTCTAAGTGCCATAATTTTAGTCCTGAATTTGTCTGTTTTTTTTCCCCCTCAGGATGATCAAAGCCAATGACAATTTCTGCCTGACACTCTCACTTGCTTACACAGATAAAGATGAAAAATAGCAGGCAGTATTCAGCCTTGGATGCTTTTCTCATTGTCTCCTCAAGCAGTAAACCATTTCTTCTGGGGCGGTGACACAGGTGGGAATAAAGGCGCCAATGATCATAAGAGGTATTCCTTCCCAAGGTCAAGAGTAGCACTGCGAGTGAGATATCAGAAAGCTACAAAAGGGCTTTTTCATCTCCTGCAGTGGCAAATGTAAATCACCTATTGATCATAAAAAGAGGAGATTATTTGATCTCCCACATACATTTGTCTCCTGTTATTCTTTTACTTATACAGGATACCAATCAGACGCACATTCGGACAGTGAAACGTTTCTGAAGCGATCCAACCTTTTTTTGACGAGACTTTGTATTTGCATTGTATTAATATTGTTATGTGCATATGTTTTAATTTTTTTTTTTTTTAAATCATGCAACAATAACACCACAACAAATTCCTCATACGTAAAATCATATTTGGCAATAGAGCCTATTCTGATTCTGTTCTAGATACTACGTTTTTCAAAGATGCTATAAGAACTGCATCATTTGTTGTATAATTACCAGCTGGGGCTTAATTCAGATAATCCTTGAAGAGTGGTGAAGTGTGTCATTGTGATGGTAAGAAAGTAAGCTTAATTGATAAAGCCAATTATTCCCTCTGCTGGTAACAAAGCATGGCACGTTACAGTCAGCAGCACACTGGTTTAATGGGACATGAAGCAGTACTGCTCACGTGTCAGTACTGTGAAGAGGACAGGGAGAATACTGCGATTGACTGCAGATACTAGACACAGATCACACAAAAGAAGCCGCTGGACTCAGCCGGTACTTGAATGCTGATGTGATCTTCCAGCATCTGACTGGTTGCCATCTAAAGGCATGCAGAGGATTTATATGTTCTGAGTTTAAAAGTGTGTGTGTGCGTGTGTGTGTGAGAGATATCCAGTTCTTCATCACGCCTGCTTTAATTTTGAAATAAACCCTTTAGTCTCTCTTTGTTTTCAGTGAGAAATCAATCCCATCACTGTAAGAATATGTGAACCAACAAATAATGACAAATAACCTGCCGCGGCACCAAGTGGCAGTTATTAATGTGTCGCATCTGAGGAAAATAACATTGATTGGGAAGGAGTCATTTACTGCCTATTGAGAGGCGATTTGTTGGGTGTTTTTTTTTTTCTGTTTTTGTAGAGCATGAAGGATGGTTTCTCGATACTAACGATGCGGGTCAGTGGGCGGGGAGGTGCTGTGGATGATGTGTATCGCATCGAAGTTCAAGCCAAAGGTGTGTTAATGATCTGGAAAGGGGATCATTGAAAA
The DNA here is from genome assembly GCF_037954235.1 of Aulostomus chinensis. NCBI lineage: Eukaryota > Metazoa > Chordata > Actinopteri > Syngnathiformes > Aulostomidae > Aulostomus > Aulostomus chinensis. The sequence continues at coordinate 26,526,819 of NC_141326.1, forward strand.
ATAGTGACAGACAATGAATTACTTGTGCAATAATTGCATCAAGGCGAGCATGGAGAAGCATCACAGCGCTAACCTTCGTCTAGTGATTAGTTGCTTCTTTGAGCGTGTCACGGCGGGACGCTGATCATGGCGCTATCATGGGAATTACATGAGAGCCATCCGGACTTCAAAAAAGAGCTCTATACAAAAGCTATTATGCAGCCTGTTTGTCTCAGAGGTCTGTAATTCCATAACAGTGTGTCAATAGCCTTAAAACTGAAGTGCTAAAGAAGGACGCAGCGTGTGTGTGTGTGTGTTTGTGTGTGTGTGTGTGTGTGTGTGTGTGTGTGTGTGTGTGTGTTTGTGTGTGTCTGTGTGTGTGTGTGTGCGTGCGCACACATGCACAACATCATTGCAAGGTGACATTTATCATCCTGCGGTGCAAAGGCTTTTAGCTTAGTCTGACACATTTACATTGAAGCGTGCGCTAAAGTCCTGATGTGCACTGCTCCTGTCAAATCTGGGGGGGGGGGGGGAGAGAACAAAATAAAAAGCTGTTCTTCCAAAGGTGGTAAGAATTATTGTGCTCGGTCTGGGATGCTGAGATTAATTACAGGGCCATATTAAAGATCGACTCAGCAGTTAGAAGCCTCAGCAGATGCGCATTGTGGAGTCGCATAAAACATCTGGAACAAACATCTGCATTCAACAATGGGAGAGATTCAGGATGAATTACGTTCAGCTCTCCGGGGACCCAGTGTCCTTGAGCGATATGTGTATGAATGGATGAGTGAATGAGGCAACACTGTAGAGCTCTCATTCATTCACTCATTATTTTTGTTATTAGGGCCTGAGCCTGAAGGTACTTCAGGCGAAGACCCTGTTATGTTACATTAGCAGCACTAATTATTATTATTATTATTATTATTATTGTTATATCAAGAATTCATTCAGCCAATTGTTTAACACACGCCCTGCCCAAAAGTGGTACAATTATTTGTATTTCTACTTCGCTGTTATTGAAAACTCTATTTTTACACTCTCGGTTCCATGAATTGTGAAAAGCTTCATGACAAACTACTTCAAATTGAAACGCCCATGGCCTCTCACTCACACTCCTGCTTTCAGTGTTTATTTAGATCTGTCACGACGTCTGAAGTCAGGCAATGATAGCTTTCAAATGAAAGCACAAGGGTGTGATTGATCCTGACTGGCAAATCCATACGTGACATCACACAGCATCGTTTCAAAATAAAGCGTAAGAAGGATTTCCAACAACGCAAATTGTGGGATGTGATAATGATACTGAAGCTGCGACGTCTAGTTTGACCCCCTCAGTTTGCTTGGCTGCCCTCCACTCGCCATCTCTGCACCTGCATGAACCACCGCACCGCGCATCCATGGAGTCTCTGACTAATGATAAGTCAGATACTGATTAGCAATGATTTAAACAATCTTACTCTCTGGATGTTTTTTTTTTTTTTTTTTGCCCTACATTCAAGGGTCGCAGGCATGATTTGATCTCAAACGCCATTGAACTGACTGACACGACATAGAACTCCCTTATTTTACAACATTGATTTATAACAGGGGCGCCAAGGTAACCTGCTTTCTGTATGTGTTGTACAGGAAATGTGGATATGTGTCGCATCGAAGGATCAGAACAAATTGATTTATGGTCGTTTGGATTGGAGGACATGCTGCAAATAGATGATAGAAGCACATTTCTAAATCACATTCGCTGTAACTTTATAGCCTCTGTAATTTAACCTGGCAGCAACACCAGCAGCTCTTTTGACCTGGCTTGTACAGTCGGGTGGCCTATTTGACCACTGGCAATATTTTACAACTTGTGTCTTTTTCCCTGCATTCTTTGTAACTGAAGGAAAAGAATATAAAAGCAATAATTCCGTTTCCCGCTAATAACAGCACACAACTTTGTTCAAAACAAGGCAGCACAGCACGTGTCACTTGACGCACTTTACTGAGCCCACTTTGCCCTTTCAGAGATTCAGGAGACCTTTTAATCCTGCCGTCTCCCCTGTGGCAGCGGCGGCAGCAGGAAGTGTTTGTTGGCTTCTGTATCAGTCGGGTACTTGTGGTGGCCTTCCTCACCTTTGATTCTCAGATTCCTGTCAAAGCTGCGACGAGTCCCGCTTTGACTGCAGCCATTATCTAGAAAGACTGGCAGTGAAGTTATCTACCACCATAGGAGATGGATACCCTTCATTCTTCTGTGTGTGCAGTAGACAGCTGGAGATGCAGGGACCTGCTGACTGCCAGTTAGCTTAGCATCATGAATTGTCGTGTAAGGACTGTGTAACATGGTCAAAAGTCACAAAATATAATTTCCTCTACCATCCCACATTAACAAAACCAATATTGTGTATAAGTATGTACACTGAAATAGTACTGAGAGGATGAAAAATGTGAGTAAGAAATTTAGCTGCAACTACTTTCCCGCGATTTAATGAAGTACCTCAATAATTTGTCCGATGAAAGACACAAAAAATACTACTAATCATGGTGTGTGTGTAAGACAGTGAGGAGGATCTTGAACCTGATCAACTGGAACCAGAAAACAAAGGAGGAACTGCATGTTTTTGCGTCGGAATGCTAACCTGCCAATCCACTACCATTCATTGCGCTATGCTAACGAGCAGTCAGATGGTCTGTATGTCACATCCCCTTAATGCAGCACAGAGGTGAGAGGGATACTTTTATTTGGCTCTGAAGGACGGGAAATTACCCCCCCCCCCAAAAAAAAACCCCAACTAAAACTTCTTCAAACAATGAAGCTCTCATATCTGCTGAATTTCTTTGTCCCACAACTGTGTTGTGTTGCTTCATTTGTTTTAAGAGCATAAAATCCTATCCCCTATAAAACCAACCATAGACTGGTGTTGGAGCTTTGCGTTGTGCAGTGGAGTCTGCCTCGTTCACGACCTTCTGAATCCGCCAACTCCTGACTCACCTGGCATCATGACAGCGAGTTTTCAAGCATTGACTAGCTTTGCAGCCTGTCTTCATAATATCTTGCTCTGCTCGACTCTTAAAACCCTAGACGGCTTGACCTCGGTGTTAAGGCAAAATCGAATCCGCCTCCTCAACAGATCGGAGGCACTGATGTAGATGTACTGAAGATGGAAAAGGTGTGTAGATAAATGACAGTACCAACGAACACAGATTTCTCTGAAGAGCAAGTAGAACTTAGAATTAAATAACGAACGAGGGTTTTCATGCACTTTGTCTGAATATTCTGTTTTGGCAGTGTTTTGATAGTTGATATTTACACTAATCGGTCCGATGAAGCAAAGTATTTCATGGTTTAACAAAATTGACATTTACACATTTTGGTTTCTTCCCCGTGAGAGACAGAAAACAAATTCCTTGCCAGTAAGGAATCAGGAGTCCTTTGAGGGGGGCATGCAACTTTCACTGGTTCTCAAATGAGTCTCAAGTAACTGCAGGCCGGCTTTAGTGATTAGCCTAACCTCAGTAGACAGATTCTCTTTTATTGACCTTGGACAGAGAACATCCTGAACTGAGTGTGGAAAAGCCTGACATTGGTTCTTCATCAAATTCCAAACCGTACCTTAAAATTCCCCTCCAGTGATGTGATTTGTGTTTCATTTCATTTCAAGATACTAATCAATCATACACATCAAGTTTAAAACAGATATATTTTGACATTTCTGGAAACTTCTATAAATAGAATTTCAGTTCTGTCTGATCAGTTGATTGACAAAAAAAAAAAAAATGCATAAGCTATTATGCCATGATATTCAATAAAAAGTCTTCCACACTGAGACCAATTAAATTCTCTCCTTGGATAGCACTGACGATTCTGACTCCAGTTCATCTTTTGATACTTTTTACCATTGCATATTGATTCAAACTCTTCAGTTGACTGTGCTATCCAGGAGCAACTGAAGTGCAGTAATGCTCACCGTTGCATCTTTCTGCTGTTGTAAAATTTAGACTGATGTAACAGTGCGACGTCCCTACAGAGAGATTCCATTATTCATGGTGGGACGTGTCACCTCATGTTAGATCGAGTTCACGTGGATCAGAAGGGAGACGGAGCTTCAAATATCATGAGTGTCATTGTTGGAGTAGGAATGGTTTAAAAAATGCAGCATTCACTCCTCAGTCTTGAAATACAATTAACCTTCATCATCATTTCACTTATCAGTGTCAAAGATAATTGTATAAATGAAATATATCACTGCAGGGGACATGTAGGAATATGAATCTGCTGCTCTATTTAAAGCGCTTCTGAGACAGGAAACTGTTAACGTCCAGGTCTGCCTGAAATATGACTTGAAGATACTTTGAATCAGCTGACACGGGGCAGGCGGCTCCAAAATGCAGCTGGAAGGCATTTAGGGTTTTCTTTGTAAACCTAAAAGAGGGAACAAAACAGGCAACTAAACTTACAAAGCTTAGTGAATGAACTAAGTGGCAAGATACAAGGAGAAAACAGACAAACTGAACAAAGGGACCAACAACCTGAAAGGAAAAAAAAAAGGAAAAGAAATACAAGCGGACTAATGAGGCAATGAACAACAGGTGGTAAAACAGGAGGACGGACGAGGAGCACGTTGGGACAAGACAATAGAAGAGGCACGACTGCTGAGGACCGATTGAACTGATGAGGCACTGGTGGAAAAGATAAAGGACAAGATAGGCATGCAAGGGAGGATGATTTTAAAGTAAAAATGGAACAAAAGCAGAGACTGAAAAGTCCCAAACTCACTAATTCCTGAAGTTAGAATTAACAGTCCACCTCAGAAGAAGTTACACTTTTTTTAGTGTCTGAATTTAGTCTGGAGTGGGTTAGTTTAGTAGTATGGTGCTGGCACAGTAAAGGCAATTTTATGATGAAATAGGAATGCAACATTCATATCTTCAGCCTAAGATACAGTATTTTAAATAGTAATGACTGAAATATTAGTCAAGAGAGTACAAAATGACTGAAAGAGCTGTATGGTTTTTCAAAAGAACCAAACCCAGCTACTCAGAATGGTATGATTCAGACTGTCGAATATGATGTGAAGGCTGGAAGTCTCTTCAGCACCAGCATATTTCATTTAAAATTGTATCTTTGCACACAATTAGCCTTTAACAAAAATTTGTGGCGTCCTGTGATTTGAAAAGTGCCGTTGGTCACGCTGACATTAATTTTGATTAATTGTGCAGCCCTAATTACAGAGTACATGAGATTACTAAACCATCAACTTCAAAAAAGAGAAATAATGTGGTTCAAAAGGAAGGTTTAAAAAAAAGGCACAACATGAAAACTAAACACAAAATGCTTCAAGACAGCTTAATGATCCTTTACATTGAGGATGTTTCAGATCTCAGGCCAGATATAGATCTCTAGTCCAGCTGGGCTGTCATGTCAGACCCATTTAAGTCAACAAGTCCAGATGTGTTAAACGCCTGGCCAGCTGTGTGAGTGACGGTTTGGAAGAGACCGATGAGAAGAAGCACGTTTCCTCTCCGCAAGATTCTGTCACAAAGTTGAAACTGAATCCTTCGCTCCTGCAATTAAAAGCTCAGCCACGACTTCCTGTTCGACATTGCTGATCATTCCCTGATGGCTTCAGTCTTCGCCTCCATCCCCTCACTCGATGTCCTTTCTCTGTACGTTGAACTATTACAGCAGCCTGCTATTTAAAGTTCTATCATATCCAAACACTTAGAATTCCCACGTGGCGGCACCTTGATTCTGTGCATCACAAAAGAGAATGAATATGCTTGAAGACTAGAAACTGCTTTTTAGTCATCACTATCCTGCAGCTCACATTGCAAGTCTGCTGTTGTGCAAATACTGTAAAGCGGTCAAATGCCCTTGAATGTTGTTCCCACCGAAGAATAAAAAGTGAATAAGCGTTGATTGAGCCACAGATGTTCACTTGGTGTTCAACATTGGCTTTTTTTTTGTTGTTTTTGTCCAGCATGTTACTCAAAGCCCCACACTGAGAAATAGCCATGACCCTGGAACAAATGAAGCCGCCTAAAAGCGAGCCAGCATTTACCTACCTAATAATTACCTCCAGAAACTTCAGCAACATAATTAGATTCTGCCAACATAAAGCAGAGGCCAGACTGAATGCAATATTTGTATCTGGCAGCAGTCTACTTGCCTTTATGTGTAAGTAAGCGTTTGCATTTATATTCCAAAAAATGTGTGCGTTTGCCATTTGCCTCAGCAGGATAAACAGGTTGAAGAGGTTAAATGGATATATTTGCTTTCGCCTGCTTGTTCCGCTGGAAATGCTATCTCCATGATCCCGAGAAATTGTCTCATGGCTGCATCTGTCCTTTAACCTGGAAAAAAGCTATAAGGGGGAAAAAAAACAAAACAACATACAGTGGTTTTGATCAAAGTTCATGCTACTGGTCTTACAGAGCTTTGATACAACCAAGTCACCATTTTTTTAGAGGAGTCTGAGATTGAAGAAAGAACTCTACAAGGTCCTCTCTATTTTATAAATGCCTCTAGTTGTGATGCACATGTCCACGGGTGTGGACAGAGTGGAGAAAATCCACTTGTGACCTTGCAGAAAGACCTGTGTATAACAGGAGAGTTTCCATTGGAGTAGCTTTGACCAGTCATACTTGAGCGGGCCTCTGTTGCCTCACGTTAACAGTTGGAGCGCAAAAGAGATTAAACACAATTGCCAAAAAAATTGCAAGGTCCGGTTCATGTCTGTAGTCTTGGCGATTTTACAAAGCTGTTGTACTTTAGTTGTTGTTGTTGACTGAAATTAAACTGGCTACTTTTAAATAATCCACTCATACTTACCCTCTTTCAACTCCATGCAAACATACCAAGTTGGGGACAGCAAACAATTTGCAGGAGACAGAACGAGGAAGTCTCTTACCGGATGTCTGCTGGTTCCACTGGCAACCCTATAGTACTGGCCCTTGTTCCCAGAGGCTAAGTCATCATACGTAACCTCAGCATAATAAGTAGGCCTGGATAAAAATAACACATTTCAAGGGCTGTCAAAGATGGTGTATTCACTCACTTGTGGTCCATCTCTGACATTTCTGGTAAACATGATGCTAGAAACCAGGGTCACTGGGTCTTTAGGGTCTTAGTCAGGGTGGATCTGGCCCTAGCTTATCACTAGGAAGCTAGTGTAGTCCACGGATCACCCCGCTTGATCCACAGCATCTCCATGCCTTCTCAGCAGCATCAGTGATTTTCCTGATGGCTCTCCTGCTGTTCAGTCCCCTGATTCCCAGCAGCTTGAGTGCCCTGAAGAGCGATTGCCCTGCAAATCCTCGGCACCCAACCTCGACGGGGTCGCATCAGGTCCTCCATTCCCCACTTGGGCATTTGATCGCCAGCCCCTGCATACTTGGCCCTCTTCCTCTCAAACGCCTCCTTCATCCATCTATCTCTCTTGCCTTGTTGATTCCCACACGGATGGTGAATCAACTATGATGAGCAATGACTGTAGTGAAGTTATTTCAGGTTTTCACTGAAAATTTTACTTAAAATGTATCACAAACTCCCCTTGTTTAAAGTGCACCGATTGAATTCAAAGAAATTTTCAACGTTCAGCAACTTAACATGTAATTGAAAGTAAAATATAGCATAGAAATCATCCCCTATAGAACAGCACCGTGACACTTAAACATTAAACAAGAAAAACTCCTAATGTGAGGGGCATCACCAACAACTTAGTTTGGTCAAGATAAATACAGTACCATGGTTGGGGTGGAATTTTTACTCTCATAAGTTAAGGAGACGTTATCATTCTGGTGGCAGGAGTAAATCGTAGAGGATAATTATGGTCATATATCACCTATGTTTTGTTAACTGATTCATTCACGCAGCGACACCTACAAAAGTTAACTATTCGAAAACTCTGCCACTCTTTAATAGCATTGCAATTTCCTCCTTTGCGCCTATGATCATAATTACCACAGCTGATGGGGGGCTTTGTCACTTGAAAATAAATACATTTTTGAGGAACTTGATTTTTCCAAAGACAGTCTCTAAAGTAAAAATCTGTAGAGCTTTTGAAAAGATATACCTTTAATGCCACAGGCTTTAAATAACATACATTACACAAGTGCATTGGGGTTAATGGTGCTAGCCTTCCGAGACAAACTGACAGAGATGAAATATTATTGGTCCAACTTGGCACCTTGTTCAAATGGGGCATCAGATGCGAGCCATTAGCTCCATGCAAGCTCAGACATATTCACAGTGAAATGTGCGAGGGGTTAAAAAGCTGTCTGTCACTTGCTTAGTATGATAATTTTCTGCTGAGAGAACAAGTGTTGTGAAAGCAATGTATTTTTGATATGCCAGTGGAGCTCTAATGTACAGAAGATGACGGATAATTTCTGTGTGTTGATGACAGTTTGTCATGTTGCAAAGCCCTAAAACATGGAAGATGGGAGGGTGAAAATACAACAACATGAAAGAACATTATATTCCGGCGTTGCATAGATGACATAAAAACAGAATATTCTCCTGTGTTTTGAGTGAGTGACTCAAGTAATAGGTATGTGATGAATTCATGTCGGTACACAGAGAACAATAAGGATTTTTTTTATGAAATATCTTTTTTTTTTTGCTTCTGTTTTAAGAAAAATGGCTCATTTTGCATTGCTCCATAACTTGTCCATGACTCCTGGCTTTTTGTGATAATATTAAATGCATGAACAGAATTATTAGTGCAGACAGTGGAAAATAAGTCAGAGGCGCTGAGCCTCTTTATGCATTTGTATGGTGTTTGTGTGTGTGTGTGTGTGTGTGTGAGAGACATCAGCAAAAAATATACAAACTCTGCCCATCTCAGTCCTCATGAGAATCGCAAGTGAAGCGCAACCAGATATCACTGCAACATGTTAATGTTTAAACTCATAAAATGGCTTCCCTATAGGATCTTGCATTGCCCTAAAATGGCAAATGCGCTGAGGTCCCAAAGTTAATGTTTGTTCATTTACAAGCAGTCAGAAGCTGAAGAGAAAATGAGACACAACCTTCCTCAGCATGCAATCACTCAATGGATCAACCTGGATTTGGCCGTGTACAATTTACTAAAGCCATGGTGGCAGCTGTAAAGTGATTGGAATCGCCCTCCCATTTGGAATGGTGCAGTGTCGGTGAGGAGTGCAGGGTGACCCCCAAACCGCTTCAAATAGTGATTACGAGTGTACACTACTCCCAATAGCACTCTCTCACCCTCCTGCACTGTCTGAAAAACAAAGAATGGAATTTGATTCAGAGCCAGATTAAGGGTGTGTGTGTGTGTGTGTGTGTGTGTGTGTGTGTGTGTGTGTGTGTGTGTGTGTTCATGAGTCCACATATTTGTAACGCCTGTGTGATTGTCTGTGCACATGTGTTTGTGTCTCTGTATTGCGTAGATATCAAGGGGTGGCAACATCTTTTACAAGGAGCTCTCATGTCAGGAAGCCGCTGTCTGTGCAGCGAGATGACAGGCGAGAAACCCTGGCGATGGATGAGGCCCTGCAGATGAAGAAGGGAAAAAAAAGAAGTAAAACACAGCCATTGTTTCGGAGGTCATGAGCCCAATATCTGCAGAGGCCAACATGCTTGTATTTACAGTAACACATCTGTCATGTTGGCTGAACTCAAACCTAAATGGCGAGCCACAAGTAATGATTATAAAAACTTTGATTATTTAAAAACCATGGCCGCAGAAAAAAGTCGGCTATGGGAACAGGATGGTGGGTCCTGCAGGCAGTGTTTTCGGGACAAGCGCATCTGAAACACTCACTTTCCACTTGTACATTGAAGAAAATTACAAGAGGGAGAGCAATCTATTAAACACAAGTTGGGAAGGACATGGCGGTCAACAATATCAAATGCAGAGCCCAAATCAAGCCTCTTCAGAAAAAAACATCACACCCATCCTGTATGCAAACTGTGGATGTATGCAGAGGATTGATTTCATTCTATAAATTATTTTTCAATGTACTGACTCATCCCCTTCACTGTTAATGTTTTCTACATTTACTATGAGGCAATGGGATCAGCCTGGTTATTGCCTTAAAGTCTCAGCTCTCGCCAGACTAGTCGAATGACCGATCCAAAGGATATCCAGTGGGGTATCTACTGATTGGTTTCTACATCTTTAGATATTGAAGAAGTCTACATGATGGAATGTAGAAGAAGGAAAACAACAAAAAAAAGATTTATTGTTGTTTAGATAATCTGACTTCAACTTTGTTTCGATCGATTAAACTGTAGATCATTAAACGGGTTCAAATCAATACGAAAAAATTCTACTTCCTGCTTTTAGAGTTGAAGGACAGTATCCCTGTTCCCCAAAAATGTAAGTTTGTGTACTAAAATATGCGGTACAAATCAGTGATGACTTAGAATAAAGAAAGTAAATTGCTGTGGATTATGCAGCCTCATTTGGGCCTCAGTGATAGATTAAGCCCGAGCATTCAAAGACATTGTGTTTTGTTCAAGGGTGGAAGTGACTTTGCCAAGACATTGTGAGATAACAGGCTAAATGTTATTAGTTTAATAGGAATGATAGTCCGCCCAGAGCAGCAAGTGCAAGTAAGTGGTAAGGGAGCATCATTTCTTTTTGCAGTCTTTCTTGCACAGCACCGAGGCTGAGTTGCAGTGAGCAGCAGCCTGCCAATTGCTTTGTTGGAAGTCTTAACCACTGAAAATAAAGTGCAACTCATGTTGACTGCCCTAACAGAGCGAGGCCCAATTTGCTGCAATTGGTGTGAATAAGCCCCCATTTTATCCCTTTGCATTTGAGGATAGATTTTTGTTTTCAAGCACAAGGGAATTCAGTGAAATATTAATTCTCCATTATTGTTATGTCCCAGTTACCCCAGCACAGGGGTACTGGACCAGCTCTCTATTTAAAGGCTCCAGAGTTTCAGTCTCAAAGGTTTTTGGGTTTTTTTTTCCCTAATGAGAGTTCTTAAGTTTGTTTCAAGCTGGAGCGGAGCAGATTCACCCAGCTTTGACCGCCAGCTCCACAAACTCTGATGGTTGAACCCAGCAGAACCAGCCGGGTTCAACCAGCCGGTCACAACCAGTATCAGCAGCTCTCCTCCAAATGATCATGGCACTTGGTATGGTCCTGGTCTCGTGGACCACAGACGCCTTTTATAACTTTAAAACCACTGGAAACACTTCTTTACAAGGCGATATACTTCTCTTTATATGCAAAAGTAAACATTTATCAAAAAGTAACTAGTAGCTGCAAGCATTGTACAATAAGTAGCCAAAAATAGAAAATCATTCAAAACAAATTCTTCTAAAATGTTGATAAAATTAAAAGGGCTGCACGGTGGTGCAGTGGTCAGCACTGTGGCCTCACAGCAAGAAGGTTCTGGGTTCCAGTCCCAGCTCGGGCGCGGGATCTTTCTGTGTGGAGTCTGCATGTTCTCCCTCTGTCTGTGTGGGTTCTCTCTGGTACTCCGGCTTCTTCCCACCATCCAAAGACATGCAATTTGGGGACCAGGCTGATGGATACTCTAAATTGACCGTAGGTATGAATGTGAGTGTGAATGGTTGTTCGTCTCTCTATGTTTGCCCTGCGATGGACTGGCGACCTGTCCAGGGTGAACCCCGCCTCTCGCCCGTTGAAGCTGGGATAGGCTCCACCCCCCGCGACCCTTAATGTGTAGGAATAAGCGGAAGACAATGAATGGATGGATGAATGTTGATAAAATTGAATCACTAAAACTAAACTTGGTTGGAACTGGATTAATGTCCATAGCTGAGTTTAAGATTACTGATACTTTAGTCTATATAATCCTTATCTTACTCTAGACTTTATTTTGTTGACAGTTTTATTGTCATTATGACTTGACATACAGTATCTTTTCAACTACGAAACTGTTTGTTGACCATGTTTTATTTTAGATGTTGTCACCTAAAACCAAACTTGAATGATTCAAATCAAAATAACTGAAATGACACAAAAAAACAAGCGTTTTGGTCACCTGAAATTAACAATAATTTACATTAAAAGTAATTTGATACAGGACTAAAGCTAGACTTTAAAAAAAAAAATGGCTCCCAAAATCTGCACTGGTCAAACCACACTTTATGGCAATCAATAACTGTTTAAAACCAAAAACTATAAGAAAAATGCACGGTTAATCATGAGAACCAGCTAGAATGAAAGCAACCATGTTAAAGAAACATTCGCATGATGTATCCTCAAGGCCCCTGTCCCATCAACTAATATGGAGGGGCAAAGTTTATGACCTTTACTGCAGCCAACCACCAGGGAACAATCAAGATCCGTCGGCATGACTTTATGGTGCTGGCATGTCATCCATCGTCCATTTACACATGTGGGAACCGTTATGTTAGAGCATAATAAACTTCAGGAATTATTTCATGTTAATCGGTAGTTAGCTGCTCAATGTGCACATTTCTTCATCTTTATAACCATCACAAAGACCGTCCTCTGGTGTACCACCGCCGTCTCAGACAGATGTTCAGCATCTTGATGTCTGTCATTATTTCATCGGATCAACACTCCAGATACATTATTGCTCTGATCCACGTCAAATAGCTCTTATCCAACAGTGTGAGGGTACAAAAGCTAAAGGACCACCCCTAAAACTCCATGCAGTGACTGAACAATAGCCTTTACAGTGTAAGAGGATGTTATTAGTGTGTATGATTGTTAGATGTTGAGTCTGTTTTTGTGTCGTTTATCTTTTCGCCATGATAAAACCAGATGTCAATTGATGCCAAATCCAATTCCTTGCACATTCAGTTGCTGCCAACATATTACAATACTTATTCAGGACCTCAGCAATTTAAATCCCATTGAGGACAGTTTCCTCCTTCTGCCTGGCAAAATCCACTGCTTTCCTTTTTAACTGCACCATGCATTTCACATGGTAGCACAATAACACAAGTGAGGGCAAATGTGATTGGGAGGGTGAGGGGCGACTGTCAGCACATGTGTGAGGGAGCGCATATTTACATACATACAGGGCCACTCTCAAATTACCTCCTCAACAATACTGTATGAATTGGCATTATATCACTATACAGGCAACTTTTTTTTTATTCAGTGAGAGAAACTCTATCAACCTAACGCATTTCTTTCATCATTGTTGACATAATGTTGTGTGAATGCTGAGCTAAAATGTTAATAATTTAAATGTGACCTTTTTTGCACATGAATATGAAATAAAATCTTAATTATATAACAGAACATGTCAAATGATGTTGGCCTTTGCCTTCATGTTCACTTTATTGTACATGATTCACGCTGAGCTTCATTTTACTTGATATTATTTTAATATCAATACTAAGCTTCTCTTTAGCACTCAGAAGACATTTTCTTTAATGTCACAACAAAACCAAATTCAGTTCCATGAATACAAACGTTAATGAGGCCATTTATGAAAGGTTGAACAACATAAAAAGAAAAGAAAATACATAGTTCATGTTTCTTTGAAAAAGCACGACTCTACTGCATTCCGAATAAATAAATAAATGCTTATCTCTCTGCCCACAGATACTGTGAAATGGATTTGACACACAGTACGATGAGGAATATGTCATGGAGGAAATCTAGTATCCGTGTTGACGTGCCTGCATAGTGCTTTTTTCAACAACAACAAAAAAAACCCACACTGAAGTACTGTTTCAGAGATTTATCATGTGCATGTGCCACGACAGTATATTAAAGATAAAGGTCAAAAGGAAAGGCATGTTGCAATTTGCTAGCAGGGAGTTTCTATCTGCTGACAGCAATGTGCCTGTCAAAACAGTATCCTGCAACATGTGCTTAATAATGCCAGCAAAGTGCTAAACCTGTGGTGAAGGCTTTGAGCAGGTTAGTTTCCATCTTCGCTATTTCTAAAGTTATTCAAACTGAGATTTTTTTCAACATGCCACCTCGACTTCTTAATATGCCAAAAGCCGGAGAGGTGTCACGGGAGAGTATAATTCTTAAAGTGAGGCTGGGATGAAGAGTTACCAGTTGTTGTTGGCCACCAGGGAAGTGGCACAATCCAGTATTGGTTTCAGCCTAAATGACTTGGCCTTTAGTCAGCGTGTTTGAGGCTCACTGGCAGGGTTACAGGAAGACTGGCAGCTTCCTGAACCCCCAATTAACTTGTTGGATCACATTAATGGGTTTAAAGATGGGCCCATTTAAGCTGGCTGAATGGCTAAAGGAAAGTTGGAGACAAGTTTGTGATGAAGCGTTAATCCACTCTTTTCTCAGATGACACGTCTTTTGGAACATGACATTGATGGGGCAGATACGATCCCCATCAGGTAGCACATCGATCATAGTCCCCCCCCCCCCGACAAATGAGAGCAGATGAGTCAGATTGTATGATTATGCAAGAGCACGGACTAACAGAACCTTTGAGCTGGGTGTTGCCTTCTGTGCTAGTCGCTAAGCAGGATGGAACCTGTAGACCCTGTCCTGACTTCTGCAAGGTGAATGACCAGGCAGCTATTCATCTCCATGGATAGAAGATTGTCTCGACTGGGTTGCTTTTGCTTCATTTCTTAATTTTGGTCACCTACAGGTTACAGCCAAGTACCTCTGACACTTCATGCTGGAGACACTGCCTCTTTCATCATTGAGTACTTTGAAAAGCGTCCCTGTATTGATTTGGGAAATGCACCATTTTGAGGCGCAGGTAAGAAGTGGTGATAGTCCTTTAGTTGTGCTCTAAAAGACCAGCGCTTGATGAGTTGGTGCTTGTTCTTACATCCTTACCATCAAATGTTAACAGCTTACTGTGCTCTGCGTTTACTGGTTGGCTTCCTCTTCCATCTCCTGTGCTTCTCTCTGCCATTTCTTAATTAGCCTCTCAGGCACCATGTTGTTAAGTGGGAGAAGGTGAGCAGTAAAATTGTTGTAGGGTACCTAACTTAATTTCTTATGACCTGAAAATACTGAACAAAATTAGAGTTGCCATCTGCTGGTCATTGTCCCTACAGGACTTTGTTTTACACCCATGAGTGGAGCTTGGAAGGGCTCAGACTCATCTGTTTATCATCTGGGGCTAATTGGCCTGAGAGTGCGTAGACGGAGCATCCCTGTTCACTGTATCTGATGATGGCTGGCACCTAGACTTACTGAAACGCGTGGATGTGCCTCTCTCACACGCACTTGATTGTCAGAATATCACATTGCTTTTGTATAAAATGAGCAGGTTTGACTGGCATGTCTGACTCTTGAGTCTTCCTAACATTGATAAAATACATAAATAAAATATACATACACAGTGGCAAGAAAAAGTGTGTGAACCTTTTTGGAGTGTCGTGGTTTTCTGATCTTCATCTAAGTCAAGGGTATTGACAAGTGTGTCTAAGATAATAAGAAAAAATGTGATCTTTCATGTCTTTATTGAACACACTCATTCAACATTCAAAATGGCAGTGGAAAAAGTAAGTGTTCCCTTAGAAATATAACTCCCCC
The DNA here is from genome assembly GCF_037954235.1 of Aulostomus chinensis. Taxonomy (NCBI): domain Eukaryota; kingdom Metazoa; phylum Chordata; class Actinopteri; order Syngnathiformes; family Aulostomidae; genus Aulostomus; species Aulostomus chinensis. The sequence goes on from NC_141326.1 coordinate 26,542,241, forward strand.
CCTCCCCCAGCAGCAATAACCTCAACCAGGCGCTTCCTGTAGCTCTGGATCAGAACTGCACATCGTTGAGGAATTTTAGCCCATTTTTCATGGCTGAACTGCTTAAGCTCTGCCATATTCTTTGGAAGTCTCATGTCTATGGCTCTCCTCAAGTCAATCCATAGCATTTCTATTGGGTTGAGGTCTGGGCTCTGACTTGGCCGCTCCAAAAGGCATATGTTGTTTTTCTGGAACCATTCTGTTGTGTACTTGCTCCGGTGTTTTGGGTCGTCGTCTTGTTGCATCACCCACTTTCTAGAGAATTTCAGCTGATGCACAGACATTCTCAGATTATCCTGAAGAATTCTCTGATGAACTTGGGAATTCATCTTCCCCTCAATGATTGCAAGCTGGCCAGGCCCTGATGCTGCAAAGCAGGCCCAAATCACGAGGTTTCCTCCAACGTACTTCACAGTTGGGATGATGCTTCATGACGATATGCTGTGCCCTCTTGGCAGATGTAGTGCTGGGTGTTTTTTTCCAAATGGTTCAATCTTAGTTTCATTAGTCCACATGCTAAGGAGTGTCAATGTGCTCTTTTGCAAATTTCAGGTGTGTGGCAATGTTCCTTTTATACCCTTTTCACACTGAAAAACGCAGGTCTACGCGGGTTTTTGGACCCGCGTTTGCTAGGCATTAGGGCGCATTCAAGCTTCCAGAAGACTCTGGTCTGAACTCCCGCTGTAAGGGCTGCATGCCTGTGTTTTTCTCTCTTGTACGTCATTGCGCTGACAAAGTCATAATTTCACATAAACGTGCGCTAGAACACTGAGAGGTAAACAAACGACAACATGGATGTCACAGTGTCGAACATTAGTGTTGTTGTTGCGTGCATTGCAATGTTGTCTCTTTTGCAAAGCATACAAACTCGGTGCAGATTGGAAAATGTCTGAGCGCTAATGCAGCGAAGGAGGGTGGAGCTTTTGGCTCGTCTAGAAGGGAGCTGAAGAAGCTTCAGGCGAAGCCTGACAGGCGGCACAGTGACAAAATCAGGATGTGACAGGACAGTCGCGTGAAACCTGAGACGACGCGGGTTTCCTTTTTCACACAGCAGGTGAGCCGAGCTGAGCCGCGAAACACCCGGGTCGTTTGGCGAGTCAGTCAACGTGGGTCGAAATGCCGAGTCGACCCTTTCAGAGTGCTGTTGACCCGCGTTTTTGGTGCAGTGTGAAAGGGGCTTTGTAAGCATTGGTGTAGTGCACTAGCCCCCCTTTTTCTTCTTCCTCACACTCCTCAGGATTTCCAAAGTAACTCCGTCAGAACACTTTATCCAGAAAGAGGAGCAGAACGGCTTCCTCTTGACCTTTCTAGTGATAATTAACCCTTACATGAACCAAGAACTTCTCCTCCTTCTTACTCCAAAGACTCTCATTCATCCTGACCCAGGAACTCGCAACTGGTCAGGAATGCTAGCCGAAGGGGGTTTCTCACCCCTCTGCAACCTCTACCCCCACAGGGTGTAATAAACATCTGCCTTGTGGAAGAGACCCAAGATTATGAACTGGGGATGCATTGTCTGATCATGTGCAGAAGCACCCTCTTTTCTGGGATGTATGTGTGCTTAAACATTCCAGCATCCAATTGCTTATGTCCATTGGAATGTTCATGTGAGTGAAGGGTTCTGTGTCACTGTTAAATGAAGTACAAGAGTTGGAATCTATCTACATCCATAGATGAAGCCTGGACTCTGTATTAACTGATGCCACCTTGGAACTGAAGTCTCTGTCTTAGAATGCCTCACTTAACTTCAATCTCTCTCTCTCTCTCTCTCTCTCTCTCTCTCTCTCTCTCTCTCTCACACACACACACATACACACCTATGTGCATGGACATGACATCAAGAATATTTCATTGTCTACAGTTGTTCCTTGCTTTTCACTGTTGTTGTCATAACTTTAAGCAATCTAGATGATCTATCTGTGTGATGCATGTTTACCCTGTGTAATATGGTAATATCTGGGAAGAATTGAGGACAGCAAAGAGCACTGATTGGCCAGTGGCCCCACACAGGTCAAAGGTTACTCCTCTGAGGCGGACCGGTTTACCACTATAATAATCAGAACATCGCCCCTCACCGCTCTCTTCTGCTTCTGTTCGTGGTTTTTGCGCGAGCTCCAAGAGCAGCTGGTCCAGCTCTCTTTTTTTTCTTTGAGACTCTCCTTAATTTTTGCTTCTTTGTTCATTAACTTCAGACAGAACTTCTTGTCTTTCCTCGCAACAATTTTTCACTTAGCAAAGTTTCTTTTGGTACACGGAGTTGAACGTGCCTCTTTTCACCTAAGTTTGTGAAGGCATCATTCCGTGTAACATCTATATTATTGAATTTTTTCCATTTTTGTAACTATTCACTGATCGCGGCTCACGGTCACAATACTATTGACCTCCCGTGAGCCTTGCAGCTCCATTCCGACTAGAGGAGAGAAACCAATTGTGCCACGGTCGTCGAGGCGGAGGCTTTGGAGGCTGTCTTCCCACCAGCGTCGTTGGAGGGGTTCGAGCATCGACGGGAGGAACCCAGCTGAGAACGTAAGCTGGTTCCGTTGGTAATAACAAAAATCAGTGCGGCATCTATTCAGGCTCTCTCTCTCTAGCTCTCTCTCTCTTCTTCTCTCTCATTGCCAGCTCCTCCTGACTCCTTAGAGTCTGCTCAACCTCCATTCAGTAGTTTCTTTTGTTTGTAGGTCATTAACAACTGTGTTAAACATCCTAAAGCTACATCATTATCATCACCAGCTTATCAAGTCACGACAGTGGCTTCCTTCATGGTGTCCTGCTGTAGTTACCCTGCTTGTTCAATGTTTTACTTATTGTAGACTCATGAACAGAGATGTTAGCCAGTTCCAATGATGCCTTCAAATCTTTGGCTGTCATGCGAGGTTGTTTCTTTACCTCACTGATGAATCTTTGTTGTGCTCTTGGTGTCATTTTGACTGGGCGTCCACTTCTTGGTTGAGTAGCAACAGCCCCAAAGTGTCTCTATTTGTGGATTGTTTGCCTAACTGTAGACTGGCGAATAAAGTCTTTGAAACCACTTTTTAACCCTTGCTAGGTTTATGTAAATCAAAAATTCTTGATTCTTGAAAGCTCTTTTTGGAGCGTTAGGTTTTGGGCATGACTCCCATAGTCATGTTTTGCAGAACAAACTCCAAAAGTTAGAGTTTTTTTTTTTCATCAGTCAAAGTAGCTTTAGTCCACACCCCCAAACTCATTGTGTTAAGGAGACTCCAGGTATGCTAAAACTCGACAACAATTAGCTTTTTTGAGGTCATTAATTCAAGGGTTCATGTACTTTTTTCTCAATAAAGACATGAAAGATCTTTTTTTAGTCTTATTTACGACACATAATATTTGTCAATACCCTTGACTTAGATGAATATCAGATAAACATTTTATGATAAATTTACTCAGAAAACCACAACATTCCAAAAGGTTCACATACTTTTTCTTGCCACTATATGTGTGTGTGTGTATGTGTATAAATATATATATATATGTGTGTGTGTGTGTGTGTGTGTGTGTGTGTGTGTGTGTATATATATATATACATATATATATATATATATATATATATATATATATATATATATATATATATATATATATATATATATATATATATATATATTAAGGAGGCCTTTAGGGAGCCGCTGATAAAAAGCCAAAAGAGAGAGCAGGGGAAGATTGATTGGTGTTGCTGTGACATTGCGTGGGATGCTTGTGCTGGGGAAACATACAGTACCGTAGTGCAGTGAACTAAGAGCTAGCAGCACAGTGGGGCTCTTAGTGTTGTCTGTAGCACAAGAACAAGAATAATAGCTGTCCATTTCCAAACAAACAGTCAGAAATGTGTGTTTGTAGCACAAGTAGTACATTGAGTGTTTGAGTAAGAAGCTGGTGCTTGATTGCAACGTCTGCCTGCTTGACATTCATAATTCTGAACTCTAAGAACTCTGGAAAATCTCACTATTGACACAACCAAGCAGGCCAAGTTTAGCATAACCTACTGCAGAACATGAGGCTTTTCCTCCTGGCAGGGTGGCTGCTGCAGGAAGAGAGGCTGTCCTTGTTGTTGACTGTAATAAATAAAGAATAGGTTGGCAAATAATTTGGATCACTGTATCTGGGGTTCTGTCTGTGCTGCAGTATAAAGAGAAAATGAAATGTTTGTGGCAGTATTCCCATCTACCTCAGTCAGATTCTAGCCACTCGCCACGGTGTTGAACAGAGGAGAATGTTGGTTTGATGTTGCATCCCTCATCACTGAATCAGAGTGACTGACACTCTCATTTACATTCACATTATACAGTGTGTGGGAATGGTGAAATAGTGCTCAGCATACTCTTAAGTTGAATTGCATATCGAGAGCAAGTTATTTTTACATTCCACTCAACAGAAAAAGTAAGGTTGAATTATTCCTTAGTCTCTATTGCATAGAAGTGGCTTTCATATCAACTATAACTGCAGGACAACAGTATCACTTCATTTTGTTTTACCAGTGACAAAGACGAGGAATAGTTTGGGCTCTTTCTTTACTTTGCGAGGGGGTCTAGGTTAGCGTGCGCTGCTATGGTATCAGCTTTGTCAGAACTGGTGAGTATTTCTTTGAAAGCGGAGCAAAGGATGACACTGAAGGCTTTTCTCATTTGAAAATATGTTTTTGTTCTTCCACCAACTGGCTTGGCATCTACCCAGTTGTTGTTCTGACTGGTTGAAGTCACCCTGGTGACAGACAGGTGGTTCATCCAATCACATCTGCCCTTTTCCAAACCATGACTGAGTTGTCCAATGGTTCTGTGAAACAAACCATCTTATGTGTTGGGTGAACTCTTTCTATAGTCGGATCATTTAGCTCAAATTTTAAACTATATCACAGTGAGACCTTAAAAAAAACGCAGAACGATACAGACAAAAAAGCTGGCAAGTTTTAAGGTGGAAACGTTTTGCGGCTTGATTGAGCAAAAGAGTTTGCAAAACAAACTTGTCTTGAAATACATTGCCTTCAAGCCGCCCTCTGCCTCCTTTAGGATATAGATTCTTCAGAAAGTGTTATGCCATAAAGGTGCTGCGTGGATGCGTGTGTTAGAGCCACGGTGCACATATTTGTCTGGAATTGATACTTCTGCTCATCTCCTGTTATCATTTTAACATTTGGATACACTAAACTGGAAAGGGCACGCAGTGTTCGCAGAAGGTAGGGAAAATAATTCATAAATTTATGAACAACTCACCATAGACAAAAAAAGGGAGCGCAAAACATGCATGCAGCTCAGTTCCTGAGTCTTGCTTTCACTTCATGTGGAGGACAATTTGAATTCCACTCTACGGTTTCCATTTCTCACCTACTGTGGAAACAGAATATCCTTTCCAAGCCCCAGAATTTAATTTGGCGAAGAGAGAAAATGAATTAGGCTGGAGAGGAACCTCGTCTTTCTTGCAGACACATTTCCAGATTTAGTTTGAAAGTCTGTCGTTCAACTCAAGGATCATGCCGTAGTGTGTCTGCATTCATATTATGAGGTGAAGTTTATTGATATCAGAATTGGATGGATGCTTGTGAAAAATTAAAGAATATCAAGAAAGCTAAACTGCAAGATGGCAGCAGCAGATAGCAGCACCCATGACTTGCCATAGTTAGACTAAACATTGAAGTTGGGCCCAATTGCCGACTCAGAAGTGGGACTACATAAATGTAACCTCTTATTTGCTCAAAAACACATTTGGTTGATTGGTAAGGTGAGAAAGGTGAAAGTGCTGTTACCTGATTCCCACAGTGGACCCGAAGTACTCAAGCTGAAACCTCTCTGGCTCTCAGGGCCGGGGCCTCGGGAGGTGTGAGGTGCTGCAGTCGGATCCCCTGGAGAAAGACTGCCTAGCAGGTTGGTATGCAAAACCACTTTCCTGCTGAAGAACTGCAGACAATATTATATGATAAGAAACAAACGTTTTTGTTTTTTTATCATCTCATCACCGAGCCATTTATCTTTTAGAGTCAAGAGCCCATGTGATGGACACCCTTCAGATCCTGTATAAAAAAAGATTAAGGACAAGCATGCGTGCTGGTGTTGAGGAGCATAGCAGAATAAATTAATTATTGATGAGATGCTTTCAAAGCCCGGTGCGTCACTCGGTATCCATTGTTACCATTGTTGTTGTTTGCAGCTTTTAGCACGGTAGAGAGGATGGAGATGAGGCAGGCAAGCGCACCGCTCATGAACTTTGCCTCTCTTATCCCTTTCATGAAGTGTGTCCTGTCACAGCTAATTTTCTCTTTTTTCATCTCCTTCTCTTTTGGGTTTCATTCATCTTGCACCACTCTAGACACATTAAATCAGGGCCGCTAATATGTGGATAATGGTTGGTTCATGTACACACACACACAACATTAAGATAATGAAGGTCTCACCAAGGCTCTGATGAAAAAATATGTCCAGGCATGAATATTTAAAACTATTTTCTATTGTGAATTATTTAATGTCACATGCATCAGAAACTATAACTGACTTTCACTGCCATTACAAGTAGCCGCTGTGGAACCTTTAGGTGTTGGTAGGCTTACAGAGGTGTACTGATCTGGAAACAAGGATCTGCCCCCTACCCTGAAGAATTGGTTTCACAGACAGAAAGAGGAAAAGAGTTCTCCAATCCAGAGGAAGCTGAACTCAAGAGTATCTTGGTCATGCATGAGCTGATGCTGATGACATTCACATGTAGCTGCGATGCCTGAATGGATAAAGTTGCTCTGAGGGTTGTGCAAAAAAGGCTTGAAGATGCAAGAAGCATATAAACGTTACAATTTAACACTGCGAGGCAAACAGTGGCTCATTCTTGGCTGTGGATTATTTCTGGAACTTTAATATAGGAAAGGAAATGTGGGACCCTAAACACAGAATCTGATTTAATTCGTGCGTTCCTTTATTGTTCTAGTACTTTAAAACACCGAAATCTCACCATGTGAATGAGAAAAAGGTTCCTCAGAAGGTCAAAATGCAAACGTTATCAACGCATCCAGTCGTCCCCCACTAAGACAGGCATCACCAAATGGTGGACCCAGTGACGGTTCTGTCCGGACCCGTTAAAATCCCAATAGTCATAAACAGATAAATCATTTGTACGTGCACAGCTAATCTAGTTAATACAACAGGAGCGTCATCAACAGCCAAGCCAATCAAATCGATTGTTTGCCTTTCAGCAGCGGGGAATAGCGAGAGAGAGGAGATGAGAGAAAATGGCTTCCTCAAAAATGAGAAGTAGATGGCAAAAAAGTGAACTTTTAAAGATGAATGGACGGACCAATGCATGTTGGTTCTGCCTGCAGCCAGTTCAAAACCTTTGTGTCTCACATGCTGTGAAACTCTGGCGTGAATAAAAAAGTGGCAACATTAAGCGTCACTGTGAGACCAAACACAAGTGGTTTGAGGAAAGGTACCCGCAGTGAGGGCAAGTAAAATGATGGGACTGAAAGCCCAGTTTGACAGGTCTACCCTGAAAACAATACCGTAGTCTATTGTTTTCCATTCAAGTACCATACAAGCTCAGACTTATCAGAATGTTAAAGGTATATTACTTTGAAAACACTTGAAATTTTAAAGTAAACGATATAGAAGTGTACTACATTGTTGATTTTATTTTCATCAGGCTCCACTATATTTTATATAAGATTCGGACCTCTGCTGGGAGGAAATTTTCATGACTGGACCTCTTTGAATTGTAACCGAACACCCCTGCACTCAGATATTCCATTATTTAGGGTAATTAGAGGTAAACTCCTCCATAAAGACCTTGTGCAGTAGAACCTCTTCAGTCACACGGACACGCGCATCGTAATGTGTGCATGTTTACAAGTAACAGCCGACTTGAAAAATGCACATGCATGAGGAGTGTCGTCCTCCAAGTTTCACTGGAACTGGAAACAAAACTACTGCTTTGACCATCTGTTGAGTTGAAATATCATGTTCTACCCAGTGTCGTCTCCCTTAACAGTTCAACGGCCAGTATTTCATATTAAGCCTTAATGAGGTGATGATAAATAAGCTTCACTGATACCAGGCCTTTTTTTTATTATTATTCTTATTATTATTGCTGCCCAAAAATGTGAATTATACATCTGGAATACTACTCAGTATAAAACCATCAAATTTATTTGCAGGAACCTTCTGGGATTCTCTCATGTTCACGGTTTCAGGACAGTATTTGCTGCTGCTTAAAAACCATGTAGGAGCAATTTTACTGTCAGACATCTGGAGTGAATGAATGCACTCGTCCATACGCTTTGTTGGTCTCTGTAATCAAGGTGTTCCATACGCAGTAGCCTGTCATTACAGTTGTGTAATGCTGCACCTTTTAGGGATGATGGATCATTATAATGATTAAGAAGTGTCTGAAATCTCAATGTACTGCTCGCTTTGTGTCTCCAGGATGATGTCAAGTTTTCAGACTCAGCCAGAGGCCACTGCCGATGACAGGAATAGCTCTTTGTCATGTTCTGCTCCTTGCTGCAAAGAATAGCATCCGACTACTGTAGCTGAGAAAAAGATGTACATGCAGTTCATTTCTTGATGCCGCTACCCACTGAGAACAAGATCGTCACAGAGAGAGAGAGACAGAGAGAGAGAGAGCGGCCGCTTTGTGGAGCTAGAGGCTAAAGCCCCTCGGTGTGTCTCACTGTACCCACCAGTGTTCTGAACCAGCTCCTGATGGACATTGGGGCGAAATAACCGTTTTTGCTCATTTAAAGTAATCATAAAAGTTTTCCAAATATTTTTTCACCGTCAAAGTGATCGTCTTTCTAAAAACCATTTACCACGGACCTCTAAAGTTTGGGTGGAATCAAGAATTGAATTAAGAACTCCCTCTCTTCTGCGTCTTTCCAACTGATTTATACAAAACACTGTTTAATTTTCTTTACTGTTCAGGAGAATGAGCAATTCAACTTGTGAAGGAATCCATTTAAAATTGTAATTAGCACTGATTTATTGTTTCAGGGGCTGATATAACTCTAAACCAGCAGCAGACTAATGATTCAAAAATGGGCCCACTCATGGCTGAAGCTAGTGTTAACGAACACCCAAGGAATCCATCCGATTTGCTGTCCTCCCACCAACCTTTGCTAATCCATGAGCACCGTGAGCGCTGACTGCAAATGAGTTGCATCAATTCAGCCACTAAAAACTGACCTAGATGTTCCTAAATCCTGACTTCATCGATGAGGAATGAACCCATTTCTCACGTAACGGGAAGCGTTGGCACACAACCCCCTCATTATCATCAAATAACAGCGATGTGACGGTCTGGTGTTGTTACATTAAAGACAGTGAAATGAGAACAGCGGATTGAATGAGATAAGAGTTTGCTTCCATGAAATATTAACTCTTCCTGCAATCTTTACAATTATGCTTGAGACCCTCTTTTTAAATCACAGGAGATAGACAATTGATCAGATATGTAATAGACAGCATACTCCAGGGCCCACCTCCTGAAAGAGAGAGTGTGTGTGTGTGTGTGTGTGTGTGTGTGTGTGTGTGTGTCTCTGTCTGCAGTATTTGAAGCCCACAGTGCCATCAGGCCCTCAGAAGAGGAACTGCCGCTTTCTTTTTTCTCTCCTTCTCCTTCTTCTTCACTCTTAAATCTGATTTTATTTCATTGTTGCTGTCAGCTTGTCTCTAAAATATTTGTTGTAGCCTAAAATATTCGGTTTCAGCGGATCCTGGTTTTGGGATCGTGAGCTTTCTGACGCGCGTCAACATCGGAACTCTGGAGTGATGAAGATAATAGTTGAGAAAACGCACGGGGGGTCGATGCACGTCCATGTAAACACACTCCACCAATGACAAGGCTGCATGTGGACAAATCTATTAATTCAACACACACGCGCGCGCACATCTCCACCCACACAGATGCACCACACACACACACTCACACACACACTCGTGTATAGGACACTGGGCAGAGAGCGTTCCGCCGATCATCTCCGTCCCTCCCTCCAGCCAGCGGATCGTCTGTGCCGCTGACGACAGCCTCGCGCAGTCACACAGCGCTGAGCGCGAGGCTGTGGGGGGAGACTGCATCAAGGCGCGAGAACTGTGCGCTCCCATCGAGAACGCTGCGTGGGAGTCGATCTCTCTCTACCTTCCATTTGCATTCCGTCCTTCTCCACTCTCTTCTGCACTCATTACCGGACGAGTTCGGGCGCACAGGGGAGTCCCGTTACCGAGGGGAGGAACGCTCCAACCGTGTGTGTGTGTCTGTGTGCGTGTGTGTCTGTGCGTGTGTGTATGTGTGTGTGTGTGCCTCCTGTTTTACATCTTAGAAAAAAGGGGGTATACTTCCGTCGTGGAGAAACTAATTGGAAATCTGCAAGACGCGGATGGTTGCTGTCTTTGCTGTCCCTCGTTGTTTTTTGAAAGCTGTCTTTTCAAGGCGATGGACTTGAGATAGTGCGTCTCATTTAGAGTGTCGGGAGGCTGGGAGTTGCTGCTGTTGGGGAGAAATGCGAAAGGATGCTTGGCAGCAGTAAAGGCTACAGCAGGTGAGTGATCGTCTGATTAGGATTAAACAAAAAAAACACCAGATAGATTTTTACATCCATCGTGACGCTCACGTCGTCTCATTTTATTTGTGTTAATGTGGACTGCGAACAAAGATTTGCAAGCTGTCCAGAATGCAGCGACGTCCGGGTTTCTAGGAGAAAACAGGATTCCGATCTGGGAATCTGAGTGTGCGAGGGGCTGCATCAGTTGGTATTCGGGGGTTTGTTAAAACTCAGCGGACCTAATTCTGATGGCATATTGGTTAAAAGATCCCCTCCAAGTCCGCAATGATCGGGCCTGTGGCGGGATCGGCGGACAGGACAGAGGGAGAAGGGGACCTGAGTGTGGTTAGGCGCGTCCTCTGCAGGTAAAGATGCATCTCATCTGATCCGAACAGAAAAGAATTTATAGATTTTTAATCTCAGCACATTTTCGCAGCGTTTTTCCTTTATCTGGAATTCTTTCTTTCTTCTCTCTCTCTCTCTCTCTCTCTCTCTCTCTCTCTCTCTCTCTCTCTCTCTGCCTGTGTGTGTGTGCGTGTGTGTGTGTGTGTGGGAAAAGGACGGGGGCTTAAGCCATTAATCAAATTTAATTGTCCCGCGAATGTGATTGCAGGATGTGAGACTGGGGAGCGCGTGTGTGTGAGCGTGTGTATGTGTGTGTGTGTGAGTGTGTGAGCGTGATTGGGTGGGGGGGGGGGGGGGTGAATTGCAAAGCGTTATCTTAATCTAGCCTTTTATTTGGCCACGTATGGGCTTTGCTGAGATAACATTTCTTATTGTGCGGCAGCGTGAGGCGGTCGTGATCTTCTACATATGCCGTTTTATTCACCTGCAGAGATGCTATCTGCTCAATGGGCAGCATTAAAAAAAGAAAGAAGAAAAACAACAAACCAGGAAGTCTTCTGCTGCAATGAGCTCTTTTATTGACCGCCAGAGAGGACTTAGGATCTTTTCAGTAACAGAAGAGTCATGGGATCCAGGCTGTATAAAGTCCATATTGCAACTGGGGGGGGGGGGGGGGGGGGGGGGGGTGTTTTGAGTGCCACACACCATTTGTCATTCTAGAGGCAGCTTTTGCAGGGATTATGACATTGGCCCCTCATTCTCTCTTTCTCCCCTTTTTTTTATTGTTCAGTTCTTATAAAAACCCACCAAAACAGTTGCGGCAGAGTATCAGAAGACTGTGTAATGCTGCGCCTGCGGATATTCATAAAGTGCTGTAGCTCTGTTGGTTATAAATAGCTGGAGGGAGAGGACGGCCAGAAAGAACAGGAGCAGCCTCCCGCAGCAGCAGCAGCAGCAGCAGCAGCCTCCTCTCTGGTGTTATCTGGGCTCACATTCCAAGATGTTAGATAGCTGATACACTTTGAGATATGGCACGGATACACAGGCATGGGTGTGGCAGAGAGCTTCAAAGGTTTCACCTCATCAAATACACCTTCCTGCTTTCTTTTGCATTGGGTTTTCCGTGTGTTTTTCTTTTTCCAACCAGTCGTGGCAGAGCAGCATGACCTTATCGCATTTTGCTGCCTTAAATCCCCTTTCTCCGTCACTCTGGGTTTGTTTAATTTCACTTACATGCTACCGTTGATCCCTTTAATGATTAGGATGCTGCTGACTCAATCATGGCTGCCTCTCAACGGCTCAGGGGCTGCTGAAATGTGTGATCCGCTTTGTCCAGACGCCTTGCCTTCATTAAACAAATGTGCAGACACTGACCTTGGCTATCTCAGTTGTCAATAGGATTCACCTCAGTGCCCTACAATAGGCAGTAGGATAGATGGAGCCAGATCATCTCCCCGCTCCCTCTTCTTATCCCCACAACATTATGCTGCTGTTGACGATATATACGGCATTACAACATGCTGATCAATGTTTTCAATAACATGAACATAGTGACCCAGGGTATCTTATGTCGCAGGGAAGATGCTCAGTTTATGTTTTGGTGAATTGCATCCTCGCATGTTTTGTAATTTAATCTGAAAGAATGAAAGCAATAACACCAGATTTGGAGGCTGTGCTGCATTTTAAGCAAATGTGACAATGACGGGCGGAGGAGCAGTGTGTAATGGGTGCTGGTGCAGACGCGATGTTAGTGCATGGTGACGGATCACAAGGCACGCCCTCTAGTAACACACTAAGTGGCCAATGGTGTTTGCAGACCTATGCAGTTTATGATGCGTTCGCGTGTCTCCTGAAGACGCTCGTCTTGGGTGTAAAGTTGACACCTACTGCATCAACAGGGTGTTTATTAGCTCCCAGTTGTGAGGCCATGATGCCTACATAATGCTGGGAGTTCTCACCAGGGATGCCAATTATGTTGTTTTGTTTTTTTAAGACCCGCCTGCCAGTCCACTTGATGCCACCTGCTATGATACATGGATGCCCGGGGCTGGATGGCATGTTTATCGAAGGCCTGCAATGGGATTATAGAGGATGGTTGATGGGAGATTTCTGATCACATGTCAGCACCGTCCTCGGTCTTTTTGAAATGGATAAGCAGGAGCAGCAGCTGCAAGTGCTGTCAAAGAGTCATCAACAATCTGAGGTCTTTCTCTCACAGTTCAGTAGTATAATCCCTTTGAGCGTAAAATCTCCTTTGTTAGTGACCCAGGCAGGCAGCGGCGCGCAGGAAGGCACATCCCCTTCAGATCAAGAGGTTTTCTATTGTTTTCAACCACCAACCTGCATAAAGTGAATCTTTTTTTTTTTTTTTTTTTTAATATAACATGAGTCTTGCTTACAAATGTAGCAGCAGGTTTTAATGCAGTACATATATCTGGCCAAAATATTTGTCTTTTGCAACAGTATACACGGTAAAAGTGATAACATCTTATCGCTATCACAGAGGAATTTGTGATACTATGACTGTACTTAACTCAGATTCACAACACAATACTTCAATAATCTATTTATTGCAAGACAATTAATCTGTGATACATTTTACTATCAGTCTAAATGAACTTAAGATGCATGTAAAAAAAAAAAGCACACTTGTAAATCACAGCTGTTATAAGAAGAAGAAATATTATGTTTTTGCCACCAGAATATTGATGATGAATGACTGTACTAATACTCATATATATATATGTATATAGTCCACCGTTATTACCGTTGTTTTGGCGTTAAGTGAGGGAATATGAGAGGCTCCTGCTGTTTGCCTCAAATGAGCGAAAGCTGTGTTGAATATCTGTAAGCATCCGCTAACTGCTCCGTTCTGTGAGCACACTTTTCCCCGCCCACGTTGACTTCGACGGTGACTTTCACCGTGTCGTTTCTGAACCGCCGCCCTAAATCCTGCGCGAAGTTAGACACATTCATATAATTATTCTATACACTAATCCAGAAATTACATGTACACGTGGACTGATTATATGATAGACAACAGGTCAGCAACTAGGTTATTATGGTTATAACGTAATTAATGGGAGAAAATGAATTGCCCTAGAAAATATCCCATAATGATCTGGCTTTTATTTGAAGTAGATCTGTGACTCTGTAGGTCTTAATACTGTGGGGGGGGGTTTCCAGTGAAAAGAAGAAAAGAGTAGGAGTTCTTTTTATATCAACTCCAATGAATGTTTTAAGTGAACTGACATCTCACTGGGGAGCATTGTTCAGGACATGTCAGAGACATGTTGAGATGTCAAGCCTTCACATTAGCTGGTGGAATCAGCTCAGCTTTAAAACTTTCATGATAGAACGTTCTGATTGTTGGGGGGGGGGGGGGGTCTGTAAAGAAGTTTCTGCATTGGTGCCTGGAGAGAATGACTTCAGATTCAGATGGATTCTTTATTGTTCTCTATAGGGGACGTTTGTTTGTGCAGTTGTACACAAAACACTCGAAACAAATGACAACTACACAAGTTTGTTCCAGTCTATCCAGGTTGTTTAAGACAGTGATTGCTGAGTGAACAAAAATACCTCCCAAGGCAGGTTCTTTCTTTTTTGTAAAGTAGTGTTTACCTCCACCAAGGAGCTACTTTGATTGTTTTCCTCCCTGTTAGCAAGATGACTCTAAAAGTTGTGGATGTTGTTTTATTGGATTTTGATTGGATGATGAAACTTAGCTTGAAAGACAATATATTAGTTTTTTTTTTGGAACTGATCTGCTACCGGATCTGATGATGTCACCTTGGCAGAGGAATGTGCTCTACTCTTTATGTGAGAGCTTAGGGAGCAGCAGTGTGAAGAATGGGTTGAGGGGGTGGCAGTGGGGGGTCATGGTCAGTGCTCTACAAGAGGGGGCCGTATCAGCGGTGACTGGCAGGTTGAAAGCGTGGTTACCTTTGCCAAAGGGGTCAGTTTTTCCCCTGCATTTGTCTGCTGGCTAGATTATTCAAAAACTACTGAACTGGATGGAGGGATGTAATTACATCATCCATCCATCCATTTTCTACTGCTTATCCCGTTAAGGGTCACAGGGGGGTGGAGCCTATCCCAGCAGCCCTTGGCCGAGAGGCAGGGTTCACCCTGGTCCGGTCACCAGTCCATTGCGGGGCCAACACATATACACAGACAACCATTGGCTCTCCCAGCCACGCCTACCGTCGATTTAGAGTCTGGATTAACCTCATCCCCTCTTGACATCTTTGGACTGTGGGAGGAAGCCGTAGTACCAGAGAGAACCCACGCAGACACAGGGAGAACATGGAGACTCCACACAGAAAGGGGCTAATACCCAGAACCTTCTTGCTGTGAGGCAACAGTGCTAACCACTGCACCACCGCGCCGCCCTGTAATCCCATCATGTTTTTCAAATATCAATAGTCAGCACATGTGGATTCTTAATGTATGCTCAGAGGACTCCACCCCCACCAGCCTCGACCCTGTCCTGCATGCAAGCGCCGTAACACCCTGAGAGATTTATTGCCTCCACACTGAGGTTTGATTATCATGTGAATTCACCTTCCCCATTCCTTCAATACAATTGAAATACATATTTTAGTTCAAGCAACACACAGTCAGTAGATGCAAAATCACTGTCAAGGTTGATATACCATCCTGCCATAAACCACCTGGAGTCCCTCGGAGGATGCATCATTAAAAAGGCATTGATGGTGGACGAGGTTATAGGTCAAGGGTTGGGGAGGTGTTATTTCGCTTACTAAGGTTCCTCACTTACCCTCTGGAGAGGACATTTGTATTCGCCGCGTAGGGACTAATCAATGCCTGTGCCGGCGCCCCTGTTGCCTGGCAGAATTAAACTTTGACACCCGTCTTTTAGATGATCATGGGAATGACAGGTGTGCTGCTCGTGGGCTTTCCATTATATTGGCTGGTGGCTTGGACTGGAGGAAAAAACCCTTAGAGGTTGCTGAAGTAGCGGCACTTAGCATAAGAGACTAATTTCACTCTTGTAGTTGTAAACAATTGATGCATAATTACAGAAGGTGGGAATGAATTCCACTCAAGGTCTTTTTTTTTTTTCCATGTTAAGAGAACCAGAATTGTTATCCATAAGGTGTTCCCACACATGGTTGTTAATCTGGTTGTTTTTGCTGCATGATGACTGACATCATGTTGCATGTGTTGCCAGGATCTGTTCAGCAGTGCTGTTCATCGGAAACACAAAAACAGGACAACCGCGGCTCCACTTGTACAGCCTCACTTGAATTGAGCGTGTGATATTTTCCATAAGTGGGAACAAGATGTGTGTTTGTGCCTCACCTCCCTGTTGTAATGGCTGTTAAAATACCCTGTTGAGATCCAGAGTTTACCGGGTTCTGAGTTGGGGCACGGCACTAGCACTCTCAACCCTCTCTCTTCTGTCTAGTAGGCTGACTGAGCTTCTACTTGGGAGTGAAGCTGGCATTTACAACCTATCAGCAACAGGTCTCTTCTGCTTTCAGAGTGCTGAAGTCATCTTTTAACGTCTTATTTGTTTCCTGCTGGTATGGTTTCTACCACGTCCAAGTGTCCTTGAGCAAGACACTGAGCTCCTAATTGTTCCTGATGGCCCTGCGATGGACTGGCGACCTGTCCAGGGTGAACCCCGCCTCTCGACAAACGTCAGCTGGGATAAGCTCCAAATCCAAGGCAACCCTTAACAGATAAGCGGTATAGAAAATGGATATATGGATGGATTTACCTTCTCTTAATCGGACTCAACTTTTTTTTTATCTGTTGCTATTTCATAGCCATTCAAAAGCGAGTGCCTTAAAAGCCACTAATCCCTTTAGAATTCATTAAGAGCATGGACACTTCTGTTCCAATGCTGCCAAAGTACAGAAGGCCATCCTTTGTGATACTTGGATTAAAGCATTCTCTGATAATTCAAATATTTTAATGTACTTCAATTCCATTATGCCCTTCTTTTGTCAGATAAGTGTTGTTACTTTTCATCCACTGACAGTCTGTGCTAATATATCATGTGATTCAAGACAACAGGGGCTTTACTTTGAGGTATGAAGGAGGAGAGGCTTTGAATTCCCTAAAAGCTCATTTTCTATTTGGTGCTTCCCTTCTATCTCAATGTCGATGTTTAACATTGCTAAATGCTTCCTCTGTCTGTCTCTTTTTCCCCGCCAACCCACACTGGATTTCTTTCTCCCACTTACTGTTGACGCAAAGAGGAAGGGAAAGGGATGGCAGAATGTTGTTAAAAGAAATGGAGAAGAGTGAAAGTGCAGGGAGGAAACAAGAGGTCAGATTTCAGGTTATTGACCAGACGAGGAGGCATGTGGAGATGTTCATTTTTTGAGACAGGCAGAAGATTCAATCATAACAGTAACAAATGAAATAGAGCCATCCCGGGTTTTGGGAGTAAAGTTGGAAAAACGGAAATGTGGTGTAAGAGCCAGCAAAGACCGTAACAGCTTTGATTGGTCCGTTTCATCACACTTCATTTCCAAACATTCATTTCCATGTCATCTTCTTGTCTTCTTGTGCTGAGCATCACATTTATTTCAACACATATGACTGTCATTCAACATCTGTCAGCTCCAGTTCCAAAAAGATTCTCTCTGTTTCGGCTGCCCTCGTTTCAGATACACGAGGAAACTCAAAACAGTGGCAAAGAGAGAAACTGAGCAGCTCCGCTGTGACTCCGCATTTAACAAGATGTGTTCAGTCGTACCAATATATTGCATAATGATTAATAAATTATCAAAACCAAAATACATTTTCAACTCAGTGACAGTTTCAAAATTCATTTAATTGTTCGCCAAGTTTCGATTCCACTTTTAAGAGAATCAGACATGGTTTCATCATAAAAATGAAACAACGATGTGCAGCTCGAGGATATTTGTTCAGTGAGTTGCTTCTTCATAAAAAGGTCGGACAGAAATACCAGAAATTTAGCACATTTTCACCGAAAGAAGCAGAATTACCGGCAGAAAGTTTTGAGTTTTAGCTCTTAACTCAGTGTTTTGCCTGGACAATTATTTTTGTCTGCTAGAAAAAGGTTATTCATATCTCTGACTTCATGGGTTTGATAAGTTGCAGGTGATCGATTGTGTGCGTGTGTGTGTGTGTGTGTGTGTGTGTGTGTGTGTGTAACAGAGAACTTATACAATGTTCCATTATTCTTAAGCTCATTAGCCTCATCTCCCCAACACTGATCAGTGTCATCATTAATTTTTAGTTCTTCAGGAGAGGTCCCCCCCCCCCCCCCCCCCCCCCTCCCCCCCAAAAGAGGAAGAGCCTCCAAAGTGAATCCAGGATTTCTTCATTCGCTGTCAATTTCTTCCAGCTCGTGAAGGCTCTCCAGCATTTTCACATCACAAATCAGTTGCTGGTTCAAAACAGAACAAAACTGGCATCAATGTATTGATTTATTCATTTCATTTTTTTCCATGTACCACTGACGTTTTTTTTTCCCTGGATTTGGACCTGGCAGCAGGTTTGGTGAAGCGCAAACAAGACGTTTAGCCTGAATTAAAATTTGACTTGATTTGATTTGAATTGATTTGGCTTTGAGTTGGAGAACGGAAGTCCAAAATCCCTCTTTCCATGCCTGAGGAAAAATAGTCAAAGGTGTTTCCCGTGTATTCACGATGTTGTGTTGTGTTTTTAAATAAATTAACTCCAGACCGACATTTTAGCCACTGCACATCACTTTCTCGTCCTCTGAGCGGGATGAGTGAGGGCAGTTAAACTGGTTGAAATGGTGCTGGTGATGGTGTGTGAGAGGATGGGGTCGGTGAGACTGATAAAAGAACCAGGCAGCGATCAAAGGCGAGAAAATGAAATGGCGTTTGACCTTGGTGGATGCTGGTGAGTGACACACTGCAACAGAAGTGCAAAGTAGTTTGGGAACTTGCGAGAATTGAGAGGGGAGAAAGATCAGGTCTGCAGAGTGCTGATGTGGGTTGAGAGGATGGTCCAGGCAATTGAACAATCCCATCTCATGACTGATTCAGTTTTCAGCTCTCTTGAAAGTGGTAAAGATGTGTAACTTATTACAAAATGAGTCAATCTCAACAGAAATGCTTCATGTGGTGACATATAAATCCCACTATACATGAAATTATAGCTCGGGACTTGGAAGTAATGGGCCCTGCAGATTGATGAAGCTGGTCTGACGCAGTTAAAAATAACCTCAGGAGCAATCTTCCTCCGTAATACAATCATCTCTGGCTCTGGTTTTGAACCTCAGGTTGATATGCAAATGTTAAATAATTCAACTGCTCCTCTACATGCTTTCTCCTGCTGTTTTGGCAATAATAAGATTTAAAAAGAAAATGATATGGTGTTGTGTTGATTCATCTTTGCTGGTCCAGCAGCCTCAGATGTCAGGTCACAGGACCGAGATGAGTCCAGTCATATTGTACCATCCGTGTTGAATAGAACTGACAGTTTAGTGGATGAAGTCTGTCATCAGTAGATCAGGGATGCAAAACCAAACCGTGAATATACAAACTGTTCACGCAATGCAAGGATCCATTTGCACATGTGAACCCTTTTTTTTGGTTCCTAGAGGAAACGAAAGCTGTATCAGGTGTGTGTGTGTGTGTGTGTGTGAGAGAGAGAGAAACAGACACACACACAAATAACTCCTCAGCTCTATCTCCATGAGAACATGCAAAGGTTGCAGGCTCTATTGCACTGGTGACAATAAATGAGAATGAAACATGCCGCTTGACTATTTCTACGTTTTGTTTCTTCCAATCGTTTCAGCTCAGTGTGACTGTGTCTGCATTTTCGCTGCCATTCGCTGAGTTTTTTTTCCTCCTTAATGTACAAAACAAACCAAATCAAACTGAAACCGTCACCCAAAATCTGCAGACCAAATCAAACCATAGGGAAACTGAACACCTAACCCTTATTTATGTCACTGATGAAGTTATCGTCTCTTAAATAGTCCATTTGTTTTTGTTGTTGTTGTTGTTTTTGATAAACTGCATCGTAAAAAGAGCTTGCTTTCCCCAACTTATGCTCAACAATATTTGATGTCCAAATAGATCTTTACTTTTCATGGGGCTTTTAATCAAACCTTGATCATGTGGATACACTGACGTGCAAATTAAGTGTCTTTCCATGAACTGATTTGGAGCAAATGAACCAGCATATATTAATCAGAGGATGGCAGTGGAGGCTGATATTGTCATGCAGGACTGTGTAAAATAAAATAAAATAAGAGGTGGAGTAGTTTTCTTGAGCATATACAACCTACCAGCTAAAAAATGGACAGAGGTCTTGAGGAAGGACTTGCTAGTGTGGACTTGTTGCTCCCGAGACAAAGGCGAGACGGTGGCAGTGGAAAGGTGGAAAGTGCTGGTCAGTCACGCGAGGTTAAGGTTTGCAATGTTAGAGCTTATTTAAAATGGGGGGGGTTCAATATTTTGGGCATGTATACATTTTGTCGATAAAGCCAAAAAATTACCTCAAGCGGTGCTAAAAATGTTTCAGTGAAATTGACAGTCAACTTTTTTCCAACATAACACTTCAGAATACAAAATGCTCACACACAGACATGAGCCCTGATGCAAAACTGACAAAAACAACAAGTCATCACTCTGTTAGACATTTTTACTTGATAAATGACTGAATTCCATCGTACGAGTATTTACACCCCCCCCCCCCCCCAAAAAAAAAGAAAGAAAAAAGGGTGCCCGCTTCTTAACCTGTCACTCCTGTTACCTCATTCCTGAGCTGGATCTTTAATTGAACATGTTCTTAATCACTTAGACTGTCCTCACAAAGGCGGATGACCGAAATCTGCACTGATGTTTTCCACATTTAGTAGCGTTAACTGTCATAAAGTAGAAGATAAATCCCAGTAAGGCTAACATGACAAGACTACAAAGACTGAATTCGAAAATGTGTGTCCACAAGCATGTCATCGGCCTGTCAGCGTGCTTCAAACAAGGCACTGCTCTTTTGAGAGGAAACAAAGAAAAAAAGACAGTCGCTCTCATTAATGAAGGTATGAGTGGCAGAACAGATCACGCGTCCCAGCTCCACAGATTGAGCTTTGATGGGCTTTGATACGAACTGCACTCGGAATCCAATGAGATCTGCTTGGTTTTTCAGTGCCGTGTACGAGTTGACCAAAATTTCAATATGCTTTAGGAGAATTCAAGCCTCCAAAAGTGAAAAGATTGAGTTTTCTTTTCTTTTTTTTCTTCCTGCAATTCCTTTCAAGGAGTGCACAAGTGTTGACAAGGGATTTGCAGTGTCTAAAGCCATCTGGTATTACGATGCAGGGTCACCTTGTTTTTGATCCATTTGTAGCATGTGAAATACCTAGATCGTCTTTTCTAAAAGTGAGATTTGGCTCTCTTCTCTACCCCTTGGATTAGCAGCGTTAGTGAGATTTGAGTCTCCATTCTTTTCACTATCTTTATGACCTCCTCTCGTTCTATGGGGAACCAAATATAGGAAACGGGAGGATACAAGGACAGCTTAGACAAGTAATTCTGCCTTTAATTGCTTGTTCCTCCCATGAGTGCGATTGCTTAAGTACTCCAAAAAACTGTTGTTGTTTTCCTCTTCATAATCTTTGATTATATGAAGGTCAGCATTTTTTTGTCTAAGCTCCTTACGAGACAATGTGGAGCAGGTGGATCGCTCACAGAGATGAGACGATGCTATGCTGCTGGAGTTGAGAGCCAGCTGTCCTTTCACTGTCCACTGCTTGGCTTAGTGTCTCCCAGGCCCATCTTGGCCATCTTATACGGTGGTCTTTTTACTCTTGTTTGCTTTTATTTATTTATTTTTTTATTTTTTTTTTATATCTGCTAAGTCCTCATTTCCCAGTCTATATCAATAGTGTCATTATGTAGGGTTTTATCTGGCTAATTAAGGCTTCATCTTTCTGGGCAATCTCTCAGAGGACATGGATTAAGCTCCCCTATCTCTGCACTGGAGCCACGGTGGGGTTGGCCAAGCCTGCTCCATTCTGTGGTTTGTGGAGGGGAAAAAAAATCCAAAACATTTACATGGTATAGATGCTTGAGTGAAATGAGACGCTAAACATGGGAATCAGCTGGTTTCATGTAGTGTTTATGACTTGCAAAAGCTTTCAAAATGGAGCGCTTGAGACTTCCGCCAGCTGAGCCAGCTACTTCCTGTTCACCCTCAGCCACCTTGAATGTGAAGAAATGTTTCAGACCCGCAGTTGTTCTCGATCCAGTTGTGATCAGACCAAAGGGATCAGATCATCATTCATAAATCAAAGCCAAAAATAATTTATTTGCTGTTTTACAGACGTTTCTTTGATAATTTAAGAGTATTGGGGGAGGGGGGAGGGGTATTTTACTTTTGGCCACGGTGCATTATGTAACAGATGGAGAAGAGGAAATAAAATCGGAGAAAACATTTTCATTGGATGCAAAATTAGTCCACAGACCAGAGTCATCAAGCATCCGTTTTTTTTTTTTTGTTGGTTTTTTTTTACAGGAAGAGAAAAGATGGGTATTTTGATGCAAAAATACAAGAACACAGGGGAAAAAAATGTATGAGAATTTATGTTCCATTTCACAAATCATCACCTTCATGAGAGTCATGAGTTCCACTAATTGTATCTGTTAGGTGATTTTCCAGCATGGAAGGCCAGCCGGTTTTATCAGGAGGAAACCATGTGACTCAGTCGCCCAGCAGACTGAAGCCTTCGGTCGGTTCATTTACAGTCAGCTCGTGTGCCTCGACAATCACCATTTTGTTTGCATGCTTGGGCCAATCATTTTAGTCTGAAGGAAGGATTGTGAGTCCTTGTTCACCAGTGCGAGAACATCACTGCATCACTTTCAAATGCGTTGTTGCTGTGGGTCCCCTTGTGCGTGGTCAAGCCTGGGTCGCACAGCCAGGATGTGGTGGACATGTACAGGGAGGGGGCGAGGGGGAAAACCTTGGCCATACACTACAGACCTGCTGCTCATTGTATGTGGGCGGGAAAATAAACCTTTTGACTTTCCACTCAGCAGTAGAAGAAGACATTTTGTTATTCTATTGCCGCAACACTGAGGGAGGTAAATTCCAAACAACTAAGCTGAAATGACAGCTCTGGCAGTTTTACAAGGGAGTGGCTACATTTCAGGGTCATAAAATAAGAAACCTTTGGGTTTTTTTTCCCCTCTAATGTTTAGGTGCTCATCATCCTGAACGTATGGGACCCCCTTTAAAACCATGACACACTGTGCTCACCCGTCGGTGTTGTATCCTGGTCTGGACTGTGGCTCGCTGGTCAAAGCTTTCGGTCAAATGGCCCATTTACACTTTTTTTTTAATGCTTTTGCTTAAATTTGCTTTAGGGTGCAGTGTGAGATCTCAGGCTGACAAGGGGCTGGGCTGGTGGAGTGGCGGGTTAAAAAAAACAAAAACGTAAAATATAAATTCAAGACTTATTTTTCTCATGACCTCTGCATCAGGTTCAGCATGCTGCACCAAAACAAGTAAAGGAGTGTTTTCACACCAAAGTGATCCAAGGTTGAGGAGAATGTGACGGCGATGAGAGAGAGAGAGTGACATTGGGGAAGAACCTTGAGAAACAGAGTGCTTTATTTATTTTTTGTTTTGCTTTTTCAGTGACATTGGATTCTTACTTGAATGAGAGGTGCCTCTTAAATTATTGAACATTTTTGACGAAGAACAAAACGATGAAGCATGTTGGCATGCACGCCGAGGACTACTGGTTGAAGTGGAATCAATGTCCCAGGAATGCAGTGACTCGCCGTTTGAATAGAGACGCCAGACGCGGCATACATGTCGAATGAACTGATACATTTATCATAAAATAGATATTTAAGTGATATTGTTTTTCAGGTAAAGTTCTTCTCATGATATATTACCCGCTGCTTTCCAGTTTTTGGTTTGTGCTCAAGGTTAGAGCAGAGGTCAGGGGGCTCCACCCTTTATCATCAGCAATGCAGAAATGATTTTAATCCTCAACTTTACATTGCTTGAAGTATCAAAACAACAATGACGTTGCAAACTGCAACATCAGAGGTCCCATTTGCCTTTTATTTTTGTCCTGTCATGCAATTATTCTCTGCTACAGTCGAGAACAACAAAGAATCCTCCAAAGCCCGATCCAAATGTATTAGTGTAGCATTTTTCGCATTCTTATCCTCTCTTATCAACTAATTACTGCCCATTTCCCTTTAAAGGCCTCACTGTGAGCTGCAGGGTCAGCTAACCGAAAGGGACAGTTTATTTTCCACGCTGTGAGGGGAGCCTTCAGATGCCAGTCACAATTAAAGTCAATATGGCCGTGAGTTGCTCCACACTGTGCCCATCACACTCCGTAGCCTGAGATAAGATAGATATAGCCTCAGTTATTCATCAGTCATGATGAAACGAAGGCTTGTGCCCATGTTGACTCTTCTAATTGAGTTACCAGTGTAGTTGGCGGTGTAGTCGCAGCTATTAATGTTACATCCTGCAAATGCATAAAACACACATTCGCACCAACGCGGACATCTACACACCACTCAGGGCAACTGCCACATCCACTCACTTCAACTTGAAGAAAGAAAAATACATTCACTGACAAATCAAAAAAAATCTTCATTTGTCCTTTCCACCCTTGAATTAATTTGTGGAAATATTCTGTCGGGCTCTGATGTTGATTTTTTAAAAATCATTTTATCATCTTCACCTTTCAAAGAATGATTCCCCCCCAGTAGCACTACTTGAGGCCTTTTTCTTTTCATTTGCAGAAGTGCTGTCATTCTTAAATTAAATCTGACACCATTTCCCAGTGAATGTTTATATGCAAAAGAGGAAGTAAAGGCTTGATTTCGATGCATAATATTCACACATCCCTGGTGAACGGCTACTTCTCAGCAAAAAAATAAATAAATAAAAGTATATTAATTAAATAGGGTTTTATGCTCCGGCAGGATACGTGAGTAAACTGACAGCCACTATGTTTAATCTGTCCTACAGCCTGGGGTTGTGAACTTCAATTATTTTACTACAATGAAATCTGATAGATAGAGCTTATGCTTAAAAACCAATATGCAAGGATAGTTTTATTTTTCAAGAATGTTTTAAAAACACTGAAACAGTCCGTAGAACAAGAGCTGTTTGGTTGGCTTACTTTCTTTTGAATAAATTATGGATTGTGCAAAAACATGATCAGATGCCTCATGAAGAAATGATGGACGATTACATAAATACATATTTTCACATCAGCACAGCAGAGGAGAAACCTGTTCATTTGCCTGAGCTCCTTTTGCTCGGTGCAAAACATCTTGCGGATTCACTGTGATGACAGTGGTGAAGCGCCAGGGTTTCTACTTAATCAGAAGCGCGTTGATTAACTCAGAGGTTAAAGGCCTCTGAATTTTAACTCAGGTGGTAGTTTTATAGACTGTTTTCCCTTGTTTTAGTTTTTTTGGCGAATCTAAAGACTCACTAATTATTCTCAGTGACTGATACATCCGGACAACTCTTGAATTGTTGATTTATTTAATGGCCAGAATTTGTCAGTTGTTCGCGGTATAAATAGCTGCGCATATGATTTCAGGCACAGCTACGTGACACCAAAAAGAAGCTGATGATCAGACACTTGTATCACAGACACACTTCTCTGGAGTGTCCCCCTGCAGTCACCGAGAACTGAATAAGCTTTTCAGATGAGGTGGGAACCTCGAGCGACTCGGGTTCCACATATCATGACTTAAATGCCTGAGAACCTTCAAAGGCATTCAGCTCAGAATGATAGAAGACAAAAAGAAACAGTACTTAACCACTTTTTGGAATTACTGATTGATAAATTCATATTTAATCCATGATCAGGATTGTTGTTGCTTTTTTTTACTGGGAATTAATTGAGCGGAATCTGAGCAACATGAGAAAGTTGGTGAAAAAAGGGTGAAGAACGCTGACTGAAGAACACATGTTTTTTTGGTCTGTTTGAGGCAGATTTGCCAAAAGCATCGCATGGCCACTTGTTGTGTGTTCGCTTTCAATCCAAACTTAAAGTAAGACAGGCCAAGTTCAGCCCGCATCCAAGGTCACTGCAATCCTGTGACCTCCAGCTTCTCCGACTTTATTGTGGCGTTTTCAAGTGGAGAAACACTGAAGGATGCCATCAAGTATTTCATGCAAGTTATCCTAGATATCAGGTCTCGGAGTGGTACAGTATGACCTTTAAAACGCACCAGACACGACGTTCAGAGGAGTTTTCCTCTGAGATTTAGAGCACAAAACTCAGAGTTGTGCTGTTTCTGTTGCCGGTATTTTTCACCAACATTACCTGAATATTTATCAGGGACTCACTCTGATGGTTCTGCTTTAATGTGGGAAAAATAACTAAGAATATTGCCACTGATATAATGAGGTATCCAGCTCTATCGTTGTAATACACTATTCGTTGCAGGACCACGTTGTCACACGTAGAGAAATCGGACTCTTGTAATCATTGTAGCAGCTCCAACGACAAGGTTAGACTTGAGTTTAGGTTCAGTTGAAGATGGCACTTAGTTGTGACGTTAGCGTAAGACAGCGTTGGAACACATGATCATTACTTGGATTCGACATTGCGGTTCACTTTCACCTCTGCCAAGCACCAATCAGCGCACAACATCGTGAATACACGGGAAACACCTTTGACTATTTTTCCTCAGGCATGGAAAGAGGGATTTTGGACTTCCGTTCTCCAGCTCAAAGCCAAATCAATTCAAATCAAATCAAGTCAAATTTTAATTCAGGCTAAACGTCTTGTTTGCGCTTCACCAAACCTGCTGCCAGGTCCAAATCCAGGGAAAAAAAACGTCAGTGGTACATGGAAAAAAATGAAATGAATAAATCAATACATTGATGCCAGTTTTGTTCTGTTTTGAACCAGCAACTGATTTGTGATGTGAAAATGCTGGAGAGCCTTCACGAGCTGGAAGAAATTGACAGCGAATGAAGAAATCCTGGATTCACTTTGGAGGCTCTTCCTCTTTTGGGGAAAAAAAAAAAAAAAAAAACCTCTCCTGAAGAACTAAAAATTAATGATGACACTGATCAGTGTTGGGGAGATGAGGCTAATGAGCTTAAGAATAATGGAACATTGTATAAGTTCTCTGTTACACACACACACACACACACACACACACACACACACACACACACACACACACACACACAGGACCAAGCTCAAATTAGCATCCTGGCTGTCATGAAACTTGACTTTGAGTTCTATCCACACACCACTGTTGATCTCTGCACAAAGACAACTTTTTTCTGTTGATGTATTTCAAACACAGTAACATGTTCAGTAAAACCATACAAGCAAATATATCATCTTGGCAGGAAATAACCCTTCATTTCAGATTTATGCTTCATGTACTCAATTGTCAGCTAAGGCTAATGAAAAGTAAACAAATAAATAAATCGACCCGTGATGGGAACAATCATTCTGACAATAATTCAGTTTATTGACTGCGTCCACCACCGCCCACACCACCTTACCACTCGATAAGGTCAGAACAAAGGGTCAGCTAATATAGAAGCGTCAAGGACCCATAAAAATGAAGAGACATCAATGTTTGTGGGTTAACAATATCACCTCCAGATCAGTTAACCTGCCATTAACAGGAATCCTTTAAGCTACACGATACTTCTGATGGGTTTTTTCAGGAGTACTTAGCTTGCCAAAAGATACGTACATTCAGTTGCTAGTTCAATTGTTACACAGATGAAAATAAAATGAGCTGGATTCCAATTTTTTTTTTTTTTTAGTATTCAATTTGTCTCTTTGAAGGCTTGTCCCAAAGCCAAATCATATGCGACTGCAGCAGCCCAGCACAGCAGAAGGTTAATTGTTGATTATACATTTTCGAAAGATGCTTTGATTCAGTGTTTGGATTAGAAGGATTTATTTCTAAGGTCATTGTAGAGGCCGTCATATATGGTGATGTTGGATTTGACTTTCCAGAAAACGGTGTTTTATGTCTGTTGTAGTGCCCTTTGCTGTATATCATCTACGCCTGACTGAATGTATTGGTCTGTGTGGAAATGCTGAAGTTAATATAAGGTGTAAGTTTCCCAGTTTTTCTGAGTATGAGTGTGATGGAGTTGAATATTAGAGAGCAGAGCACCTGCATTGTCAATGAGTCCTTTTGGAGGTGAAGTTAAGGGGGACATGTTGACAGGCTTCATGGCAGGTTTATCAGGACAACAGCTGGCCACTGTTGGAATTCTGCACCTTGTTGCACTGACCAGCTTCTTCGCCTGGATTAGGGCTTTGCCGTCCATCTGTCGGGCATCAGCTTACATTTAAGCCCTGCCATTTCACCGGCTCAGCTCCAGCCAGCAATCCCACCAGGCAGCTTAGCTTCCCAATGATACAAGGGTAACCTTTTTCTCTTGAAATTCAGCTAGGCAACATTATAGCAGTGTGAAAGTGATCTCACTTGGGAGGCTAAAGGTCAGACACTTCTGGTTAAAATGGATTTACCCAAAGTGTGACTGCCAATATGCAAGTTCTGTGAACTCAGAACAGCTAATTACTCTGAAAAGTGCATTAATAAGCATCCTAAAAAAAAGTATAATTTCAGCAGCTTCTTCGTAAGCATTAATTTGCAACTGAAGAAAAATGTTGTGATGTGAATAGTAATAGCAGGTTTGGGACATCCAAATAGTTCTAGACTGTAAATGTGGTGCAAAATACAGCAAATTTTTTCAGCTGGTTCTGTAATTCAGGATAAGCCTGGCAGCTGACTAAGCAATTTGCCCAAGAATAGGTTTTAAAGGCTTTTAACACTTTGTGCTGCAGATAATGTCAGCACTCTCTAAAGGATTTCCCTGACACGCACAGGTATTTAACTATGGTATTTAACAAAGCTCAGTAATGTCTTGTGACAGGTAAACTAAAGCTAAGGCCGATGGTTAAGTGGAGAATTTAATCACGCAAAGTAGGCAGAATATCTTGTTAAATTAACAACTGTGTAAATAAAGCCTGTTTAACATGTAAGCAAAAGAGTTTTGTTGGGGAAATCAAAAATATTCTGTTCCTTCTTAAAAAAAAACAAAAACAAAAAAAAACTGAAAGCCAGCACAATGCATGGCTTTATTTTGTTTTAGGAAGTTTTGTTTTGTAATCATTCAAAGTGTGGAACTGGAAATTTTACAAGCTTACACAGTGGAGGATTGTTCTTGTAACATCTGCTGAATCAACACTGTAATGCAGACACTGCAAGCAGACTTTTGGGCGGGGCAAACTCTGGTTTGTACAGTATCTCAACCAATCACAGCATTTGATGCCGCTGTCAAGTGATACTGGTCAGCTAGCGTGAACTGAGCTTAGAGAAAGTTGAAACGTAAATAATGAATGAGCTGTATCCCCCCTGCAGGACGTCTCATCTCATGTTTAACCTCTACAGACATTTGAGCCAGTGGTGAACCTCACCATGATTCACCCACGGAAGGCTATTCTCAGCCAGCGTCCATTGCAAGGTTTCAGGTGGACGGCAACGCCCAGCTTGCAAGCCAAGTAGCTAGAATGCTAGCTACAGTGCTGAACTGAAAAATAGTCCCACAAATCACCCTGAAATCATCCAGTGGTTAACCATGAGAGATGCTGTTATTTGTTGTAGGAGAAACCAAAACATTTAGCTAGCACTCCATGCATGAGCCAGTACTGCTAGGATTAGCGTGCTTTACTGCTAGGATTAGCATGCTTTGCTGCTAGCGAGCTTCCCAGCGTTTTTTTTTTGGGGGGGGGGGGGTGTCGTTTTTTCACCAAGTTTGTTGTGAATTGTTTTTTTGTTTTTTTTCACTACATTAAAACTATGGTTCCATTGTGGAAAGCGGTAACCAGAGAACTGTTGAGTGTTTTTTTGTCTCTTCAGCGAGAGAGACGAAGCACAAGGAGAATACAGATCTCTCAGGTGTCTTTTATTGATTTTATATTAAACTTTTCCCAAATCCAGCAGCGGAAACACCAAAGATATTTTTCCGCATGAGGAAATGCGCTCGAGGCACAATGTTGTTGTGTTTTAAGGGCAGTTATTCAAAAGTAACATCAATTTTATCCGTTACCTTTGCCACTGCAGCACTGCCATTGCTGTTTTGACTCTGTGGCCTTATTGAATTGAGTCATTGAATTCAAGGGCACTGATTGCCTCAGTGCCAAAAAGGGAAAACACTCTGGGTGAGATCCTTCCCAGACCCTGAAATGTCTAATAGGGGCTTGAAAATTCAGACACAGAAGCCGAAGCCGGACTACGTCTGAGTGGACGATTGTGTCGAGCGTGTTCGGTTCCAGACAGTTGTGTGGTGAGCACAGAGGGCAAACACATTTACACAAACACATTTTTGTTGTTCCTGCTGTTGCATTCATATGTTAATGAATGCTCTATTCTGGTATCTCAGGTTTCTAATCTTGATTTGAATCTTCCAGAATATATTTTGATGTCTTGTATCTTGTAGGTTTCTTCTTCTACAGTATGTCATGTTTGAGCTTCGCCTCGGTTTCTTTGTATTTCAGTTGCATTTGATTTATTTCTTTTTTATTCAGCATCTTCCATATCACAGGCATAAACTACTATTGACTTGACGTATCAGACCATTAACTGGGTGGCTTTGAGGAAGAGATCTTGACTATTCATAGATGGTGGCACCAAAGATAGAATCTTGCAATTTAAGCAAAGTCTGAGTTTTAAGACAGTTTTCAGAAAGATTTTTATTGGATCCCAGAAAAGCCAATTGAAACATACAATGTTAAAATTCAGAATTGATCAAACACTTTCATACAGTCTTGACTGAGTGACAGCTGCTTGGGCAAAATGTGCAAGTTATAATAACAGCAGTAGCAATTTGGGGTATTGTCTATTTGCTTTTACATGCGGAATGGAAAGTCTTTTGTGTTGTATAACAGCATTGGGTTTCTCAATTTCCATGCAGCCTTGTGGATCCTGGCATAACGGCATTAATCACACCATTTATTGATCAAGTTATTACTAGACTTGGACCAGCAGATCCACAATTATTGAGCACTGTTGTCTTACTTCTCCTCAACCACATTCACCAACCCCCCCCCCCCACTCCACCTCAATTAATGTAATTCTTTGGGAGCTCACTGGAGTGCTGATTGGAATGAAGAACGAACGTCATTCAGGCTACATGCCTGCGAGGGAATGATAACACCAGATCATTAACAAAACAAAGCTGCAAATGTTTACCCGTGGATGGCGTTCTTCATCTTGCTGCGGCCCTGTCTTTGCTCGCACCCCAGAATATTTGCTGCAGCAGCCATGTGCAATAAATGTCATAGCCACTCCCTTAATGAAAAAAAGAGGGAAGAAAATGCTGGTTACACATTCTGAATGCATAACTGCTTTAGTCCCTTTCTGATGGGTCTTGAAAAAAATAATCAGATGTATTATGATTGCCTAATCAAGTGCTGTTTTATTTTACGGGTATTGTCACTCAGAGTAGAGGAATGCAAGGACTAATTAAGATTCCTCACTGCTGTCTGTAGCCTGCTGAATTTGCAGACAAGGAGCTTTACCAACAAGGGATTATGATTTGATCATTTTCATGATTGAGTTTCAGTGTCAGTGGTAATAGAGTTGGACGTAATAGCAGCTCATTGAGTGATATCCAATATGCAATAGCCACATGAGGGAAGTGACAGATGGAATCGAGCTCTCGATACGGCCACGCCCTCTTCAGAGGTGTCTAAGCACGTTACACAAAGCCTTACTACGCCTCATCTCTCAGCGTTAAGCCCTGATCAATGTGGGCTAAGGAATAAAAATGAACAAGTGTGGCTGGAGGCAACGAGGAGCACAGCAGGCTTCAGTTCATGGCTCTGATCTTAGACCTCAGCTTGCTCTGAAATCTTTTGGTTTCACTTTATTACTGATGGTATCATCAAATCTCCAATCTGAACTTTGGCCCCAGAGGGTATAAAATGAAATTGAAGGAGGTAAATCTGACCCATAAACCCCCCTTTTTTTTATTAAAGTAATGTCAAGTTGTGTATTGGTTGGGAAAAAAGTTATCAGCAGTGACCACAATGGTAGGAACCCGCCACTTCATAATGAACTGTCAGCCATGATATCACAGATTTCCCCTTTCCCCTGCAACTGTGAATCGAGAAAAAAATCCACCATGTCACAAGGTTGCTACTGACTTTAAAAGACAAATTTAGAGCAGGAGAAAGAAGTGCATACGACTGTGTTGTGACACCAGCTGTCACACAAAGACAGGACGCAGCTCCCCCAAGATATGTCTTAAAATGAGTGTGAATGAGATGTGAAGGCCTTTGTTTTGTTTTGTTTTGATTTCCCTGCATATTTCAACATGCTGGTGAATTTCGATCCATCTGTAGTTTACCGCTGGACCTTGCATACGTCTATGATTTGTAATCTTATTGTTCCAAACAGATGAAATGGACAAGTCTCTGATGTGGAATTCACGCTGTAATCTAACTTGTTTCATCATGGTTTATGAGATACAACCAGATATTATGTAATGATTAAATCAATGGTTAATTACAGGGATAGAGAGACACTAACAGATGGCACTGAAATTAAATATGGTTTTGAATTGTACTCATGGATTTCTCTGTATTTGTCTCTCTACATCCTTTTCCTCACCATTGCGTGGTCTATATTTTATTATAAAGCATGGCATGAGCCAAGTGTGGGCTACAGCCCATACCTCACACTTGCCACCATCCGTCTTTGATTGCGTCTTCACGCTACTGCTGTTATACTCTCCTACCATTTTTTTTTAAACTCACACAGTAATTTCATGCTAGTAGAAGGAAGACTAAGAGTGAAAAAAAATGCAATAGCACCAGAACAAAACACAGATGTGCCCAACGTGTGTGTGTGCGTGTGTGTCACAGCATGAATTGGATTACAGTCTGAAAAATGTTGTTCATTCCACTTGAAGCTGCACCCCTTCACTGCATATTAGGCTGATGGCACTGACTGATTGATCCCCTGCAAGGTAGCAGTGGAAACGCTCTTCAGAATTCCACAGCAGACACAAGAAGGATGCAGTGCAAGATGTAGATCGCTGGAATGATTTGAATTTAGCCCTATGACAGACTGCCGGCCTGTCCAGGGTGAACCCTGCCTCTCACCCAATGTCAGCTGGGACAGGCTCTAGCCACCACCCCCCCCCCCCCCCCCCGGGACCCTCCATGGACAAGCGGCATAGAAAATGGATGGATGGATGGATTTGAATCTAGAATTTGAAGCTGATTAGTTCTTTGTTTACCACAAGAATGATAGAATCCTTTACATACTCCCGAGTTTCTTGCATTTGGAATTCCTTTTGAAGTTCTGTGCAGAAATGTGAGCAACACAGAACTCAAAGGCACTTTCACTAATGCAAGAATATCCTTGCTTTCCTCGTAACCTCCCACCTCTATTCATCTTGAGTCTGCAGCAAGAAAATTGCAGGTCAATTTGTGTTCTCAGTTTGGAAAAGTGTCCCATGAGAATTGAATACACTTGGAACTTATTATTGTTGAACCAATAAGATGGGAGGAAATAGACAATAGAGGAGGAAAAGGAAAGAATCTAATGTGATGTCTCATTGCTGTCCTCCACTTCAACTATATGATGTGAATGTATTATACTGTATTCATTTCCATTGCTATTCTGTTCCTGAGCTCATGTTTTTTTTTTGTTTTCCCCCAGTAGATCACCTTTAAAGGTACTGGCTATTACAGTTGTGGGTTGTTGTTCTTTTCGAAAGTTCTAATTGTGTCCTATTTTGTCTCTCTGTGTCTCCCCAGGTAACCGATAAGATGGCGGCTGGAGAAGCAACTGGGCACAGCTACCTGGTGGCTTGCTGGCAGCCCATTCTGATCCTGATGCTGGGCACTGTGCTGTCTGGCTCCACCACAGGTTGCCCATCCCGCTGCGAGTGCAATGTTCAAGAACGCTCCGTGATGTGCCACCGCAAGAAGCTCATGACAGTTCCCGAGGGTATTCCTGCAGAGACGAGACTGCTGGACCTCAGCAAGAATCGCATAAGAACCATCAACCCAGACGAGTTTGCCACCTTTGCCAACCTTGAACACCTGGAGCTCAGTGAAAACACAATCTCCACCATTGAACCTGGGGCATTCAACAACCTGTATGGCTTACGGACATTGGGGCTACGTAGCAACAAGCTGAAGCTGATCCAGCTTGGTGTCTTCACTGGTCTGAGCAATCTCACACAGCTGGACATAAGTGAGAACAAGATCGTCATCCTGTTGGACTACATGTTCCAGGATTTGTACAACCTGCGGTCTTTAGAGGTTGGTGATAACGACCTGGTTTTCATCTCCCACCGGGCTTTTCATGGCCTAAGTAGCCTTGAACACCTGAGTCTTGAGAAGTGCAACTTGTCCTCTGTGCCAACAGAGGCTTTTACCCATCTCCACAGTTTGATCACTCTCAGGCTGCACCACCTCAATATCAACGTCATACGGGATTACTCCTTCAAGCGTCTCTATAGGCTGAAAGAGTTGGAGATTGCCAATTGGCCATATTTGGATACGATGACCCCAAATTGCTTGTATGGATTAAATCTCACTTCCCTTACCATTGCAAATGCTAACCTGACCACAATTCCTTACGTTGCCCTGCGGCACTTGGTCTACTTGCGTTTTCTTAATCTTTCTTACAATCCCATCCATACCATTGAGGGGAATAAGCTTCATGATCTACTGCGCCTTCAGGAATTTCACCTGGTGGGAGGCCGACTAGCAATGATCGAGCCCTACTCTTTCCGAGGTCTAAACTACCTGAAGACTCTAAATGTGTCTGGGAACTCTCTTAGCACTTTAGAGGACTCTGCATTCCACTCAGTTGGCAACCTGGAAACCCTTGCCTTGAATGATAATCCCCTGGCATGTGACTGCCGACTGTTATGGGTTTACCGGCGACGCTGGAGACTGAACTTTAACAGGCAGCAGCCCACCTGTGCCTCCCCAGAGTTTGTTCAAGGCAAAGAATTCAAAGACTTCCCCGATATTCTGCAACCTAACTATTTCACTTGTCGCAAGTCCAGGATTAGAGATCGCAAACCGCAGCAGAAATTTGTTGATGAGGGAGCCATTGTTCATTTTGCTTGCCAAGCTGATGGTGATCCTGCCCCAGTGATAATGTGGCTTTCCCCGCAGAAAAAGTTTATCACCACCAAGACAATTGGAAGGCTCTCTGTGTTGCCAGACGGTACGCTTGAGGTGCGCTACGCCCAGATTCAAGACAATGGTACATATGTGTGCATAGCTAGCAATGCAGGCGGCAATGACACCTCCCTCGCTCACCTTCACATTCATAGCTACTCACCTGATATGCTTCACCAGCCCAACAAGACTTTTGCCTTCATCTCCAACCAGCCCACAGACACTGGTGCTAACGGTACACGAGCCAATGTCCCCTTCCCCTTTGATATAAAGACACTGATCATTGCGACCACGATGGGCTTCATTTCTTTCCTTGGTGTTGTCTTGTTTTGCTTGGTACTGCTCTTCCTCTGGAGCAGAGGTAAAGGAAACACGAAGCACAACATTGAGATCGAGTATGTGCCGCGGAAATCGGACGCTGGCATGAGCAGCAGCACAGTGGATGCTCCTCGCAAGTTTAACATGAAAATGATTTAATGGAGCTGTGGAGTGGAGAAAAATAAGACAAATGGAAAAAAACGACATTTCCTTTTCCTCTCTTATGAACTTGTGGATCCCGGTCTGTTAACATAGAGTAATATGTTTTTTTGTTTTTTTTCCTGAGTGAAGCACTATAAGGAGGGCATTTCCTGACTTTGAGAGGGACACAGCGTTGGTGGTTTCTACATGGCCTGCGGGGGAATTCATTGAAAGTCATTTTTTTTTCATAAACAGTTCATATTCCTGTGGATCTATATTGGGCAAAACATATTTGAAAAAAAAAATACTCCACGCAGCCAGATTGCCAGGAGAAGATCCTTTGGCCATCGCTGCTTTGTGTTTGTATTTTTAGCTTTTTTTTTTTTTTTGGTTTTTTTAAGTTTATATGTCAAGTTATGAATGAGATTGGTATAGTTTGATGAGCACATCTATACAATGTATGTTTATACAATTCATGAGTTAAAACTGTGAATGTTTCGTGCAACCCAACCTTGTGGGCTTTTCTCTTTCCCACAGTGATGATTGTTCTGTAACCCATCAGTGTCACACTAATTAATGAAACTGTTGCCCCCACAGTTAACATCATAAAAACCAGACTATGAAACATAGGGAAAACCAAACTATTTGTGATATCAAGCTTATACAATGAAGTGAACTGCAAAGCAGTGTACAACCGTTGCTAAGACACCAATTTTCACTACTGCACACAGTAAATAACAGTCAATGCTACATAGAAACACTTGTATATTTTTAGAGGGAAAAATATTTAGTCTGTAATGGTAGCAGGAAATCAATAACTGTACACTTTTAGCATTGTGGAAATTCTCTCAAGTTGCTCCAGTATGAGGCTGTGTGCTAACAGATGCAGTGTCTCATGGTTGTACCAGAGCAGATTTGGTACCTTGACACGATGACCTCCTCGACCCTGCTTTTCCAAAAATGCGATGCTCACATTTGTTGATAAAATGTGCTCCTCAAGCTGTAGAATATTTCTTTCATTGTTACTTTCATTGGAAAAATTACGATCTATTTATGCTGATTGCCCCGCCACCTCCCATCGAAGTCATGATCATTCACAGGTTTGGTATTCCCCAGAAATGTGCAGTGCTCTTCAAGGGATTTGAAAAAAAAAACAAAGAAAAGACTGCTGTGCATTATGCTCCAGTTGGTCCCACGTATAAAACATGAGGTTATGGCCTTACCTTTTCAAGTGCACACTGTGGACAGCTGGGCTTTTCAAACGTGTGTGAGGATAAATGCTAAGTCATTTATAATGGATGACATTACAGACAACAACACAGTAATGGGCTGGAAGTATGGACGGAATATGCAGATGGCTGGAGTGACACAGATGGTTTCACCCATGGAGCAATCTGAAGCTGCTTTGGTGTAATCCGTTTTGCATAAAGGAAAAAAAAAAACAAAAAAACATTGGATATGGCTCCTGGTTCTCCCTCTCGCTGATTATGAATGCTCTTTGTTCAAGGTGTGGCTACTGTACCTAGCCTTTTTGGTCCAGAGTGATCCTGGGATTCTGTTTTTTTTGTTTCTGGGTTTTTTTTTTCGGTTGTTTTTTTTCTTTTGACCCTGGACTATATCGATCATGTAGTCCAAGCCAACTTTTTACAAAAAAAAAAGATACTAAAAAAGAAAATCTATGGAAAATACATTCAAATTGTTCTGTGCAATAAAGGTAATATGCAGATTTTTTTTTTTAATTAACAAAATTTTGTTGATGTTGAATTGTTGAGAATATGGTATGTTGTATTAAACAATCTATGGACTTTTTTAAACACATCTTGGTCCTATCTTGATTTTAACGGTTTGCGATGATGTGACCCAATCTGCTCTTATCTGAAGGGGCTTCAACATGACTACAGTGTGTTTACATGCACGGCAATATTCTTACAGTAGTCTGGTGAAGAAAATACGCTTCATAAGACATGATCATGTCAAGAGCATTTTCTGTTTACGTTGATCTGAATAAGGCTCTACAGGAAACAGTGAGTAATCTAATTAAGCAGGTTTTCCTGGGCAGAAGATGACCAAACATATCAGGGGTCAAAGCTCCAAAGTGGTGGTCCTTCGATGTTGCACCAACGCATGTCAAGCGCACAGGGGGATGTGTGTGCGACGTGTTGAATTAGTGTAGTGGAGCATTTTTTTTAGTTTAAGCAACCATCCATCATTTCACATGCCTAGAAGTCTGTTAAAAGTGAATATTGTCAGTGTAGCTCCCTCAGTGGAGTACTAGTGGATGACTGCAACTGCTGCAACTGTCACGTTACGTGTCACCGACACATTTGGTGGGATTAGGTTGCTGTGACCAAAGATGGCCTGGGACAAATAGCTGACATTATCAGCAATACTGGATCGTCATGAAGTGATCAGCCAGTACTGCAGCCGCTCAACCCAAATGCAACGGGAGAAAAATCGAAGACATTTATTTTTTATTTTCCCCCCCCTCTCATTTCTTTTTTTTTACCTGCAAGAAAGCAACTATTGCGTCTTGCTTAGCTTGATTGTTGTCAATCATTGCCGTGGCAACCCGAGGCACACTGATGATGAAATGGTAACGTTGATGGCTCTGTGATACGTGTCGACTTGACTCAGGTTAAAAAAAAAAAAACTTCTTTGGAATCACGTTTAATAGAATAAGGTTATTTTATTGTAATCCATGTGAACATAGTCACTGATGACATTGCAGTGACTGCCCGTTTTGGTAATTATTCATTTACTGATTCAAATGTGTTAAAAAAAAAGAAAAAAGTGTTCCATTATACCTCTTCCATATTTCACTACCTTAACACAACCTATGGCTAAAGATTTTGGAGTTGTTGTGTTGAATCGTGATGTGTCACTCGCAATTTAACTGATTAATTTGACTTCTGAGATTGAATGCATCCTGAGATGACAGTGCTGACTGCAGGCTGATTTCACCTAAGTTTCAGCCCTAATTACATGTTTACAGGCTAATTGATAGTTCACTTGTATGGCTGCCTGGCCTTAAATATTAATTACCCACCATTAGTAAAGGATCAGAGGCATCATATGGATAGGGAATATTATTAATTTACACAGCACATGTGTAATATTTAAGACTCAGTGTTGTTTATGTAATGACTTAGTCGACATCGAGTGAAACAAAAAGTAGTGGCAAGAAGAGCGAATTAGGTTACTGTTTGAAGGTAACGTGAAATGACCGCGGACACGGGGGGGACAGCCTTGTTTTATAAAACACGGTGCTGCTCTGCATTAAGCTTGGATCTGTGTCCCATTGCCTTTTATTTCTCATTCTTGCTTCCCTGGTTTGGACTCCACAGAGACTTTTGACATTCTTTTTTCCCCCCTCAAGCTGTATCAAAGGATGTTCATTTATCATCTGACTTAAAAAAACAGACAGGTTGAATAGAAAAAGGAGATAAGCTATACTTGAGGCCCGTGAGCCCCGGGGAGTAATAGAGACTCCCTTGTTTTCCTTCCTCAGACAGTAGATCTGTGCCTAAAATTCTAGGTCAGGAACAGGCTGATGGATTCTGACAATGCGCGATAAGTCGCCCCTTAACAACTGAGCGTGAAAATACAGACACACCTCTGGGTGCTCCTTGCACTCATCCAGATCCATGTGTTTAATGACATCTGGGAAACACTGCATGGAAAAAACAAACAAAACAAAAAAATCCTCAAGTGTGAATTTTCTGTTGGCAGCGCCTCTTTCACACAATAGAAGCTTCAGATGCCTAAAATAAGAAGCAACTCATTTGAGATTCATGTTGAGGCTCAACTCATGGTTGGCTGTCTCTCATATCCATATCAAAGAAACCAATGTAAGCCGTCGCGTTTGTGAGGTAATGTTGTATCGCCATCTGTGGAGATTAATTTCCCCATTTTAGACATCGTTAAAACACCTCAGTCTGGTTTAGCCTTCATGTGAAATTGCTAAAAAACATTTAAACTTGATCCCTAGCTTTCACTCGTTGTTCCACTATTACAGGTTGTTGTATATTTGTGTTACAATGATAACACACTACCATGGTTATTCATCTTTTATGAACGTTTGCGTCAAAAAATGGACTCATAACTCTCCAAATTAAGGGTCATTATTTGAATCCATAGGTGATGGCGTGATGATGGCACACTGGAGAAATATTCTACGAATTTTGCCTACACATGAAAGTCAATCATCAAACCTGCTTGGCTGACGCTCACGCAACACTTAATTGATCCTTGAAAGCGACTGATGGGTTGTGGAAGACACTGCAGGAGTAAACAGCAGGAGAAACCAAAGCATCCAGCTCAGACAACTCCTCAGACTCACGGCTGGGAGTCCACAGCCCTGCGGCACAAAGTGAGAACTCAGAACTGAACACTCTTTTCTTCCGTGTCTTTCTTGTCTCCTGAGATTGACCTCACAGGTGAGTCGGTGAACAAAGTGTGTCTTTTTTCCCCCCCTCATCAGTGGAGCTTCATTGAAGCCAAATATTAAAGTGAAACTTGTGCACCAGGGTTTGCTTGTGCTGCCTTCAGATGTTTTAATAATGTTTTTTTCTTCTGTTTCCTTCTTTCTGTTATTTGAGTTGTGTCTGAGCTCTCCTTCCTGACATTTTACGCCGTAGGCAACTGCTGAGCCAGCCCTGCTCGACGTTAACGCGTACGTTTCAAGAATTGGGAGTCACTGAGCTAACGACACGTTTCTAACCCGGACAGATTTCCCAAATCCGCTCAAAAAGTAACATACAGACATAAACAGAGAGCAAGTTAGAGGCGGGACAGATCTAACACACGATAACTGAAGCGAAAATACAGCTGAAGATTTCTCTGTTTTTGTTTTTTTCTTTTTCTGTGACTTGAATCGTACAGAAGAGTTTGGCTCAGTCCGCTCGTGGCTGGGTCCTGCGTGAGGTGCAACTGTGTCTTGCTGAGACTACCTAAGTGACCCAGCAGAGCCAAAGGGCATTAGGAGTTCACTGATGCAGTCTGGACCAAGATTATCCTGGGCCATGTCCAGGAGGAGGAGGAGCAGGAGGAGCTTTTAATCTGCTGCACGTGCCAGACTGCACCATGCTGGCTTTCTTTCATTGTTAGTTAGAGGTTGGCTGCCTTACGAAGTCTGTAAACCCTGATGAACGTCTTGCCTCCAAACATAATCCCAGCAGATGTGTGGATTCTATAGCGATCTAAAGATTACAAAAATAAATGCTGACTTGAAATCTGCATCCCTATTCCATCGTTGCCATAAATTAAGACAAGTCACCGTTCCGTTTGCTTTTCCACATATTCAAGTAATATTTAAGACAAAAGAACTCTGTTTCGTGAATCAGTATCTGTGTATCAGTTTTGGATTGGAACTGGGGGAAAAAAATGGAGCATGGGTACATCATTGTACATCTGACAAGAGGAAGGCTTTTACATCGGAGGAAACAAACAAAAAAAGAAGAAACCAAATAAAGTGCAGTCTCCCCCGACTAAACCATCCTGTGTGTATGTAAACCAGAACTTCACCCAGGGAGAAAACTGTAAATATACATGAATTCCTCTCAGTACGCGCGAAGCATTGGACAAATACTTCTGAAGGTGTTATATTTTTCCCCTTGTCAGAAGATTATTTCTCAAATTAATATGCATCTCTTTGCTTCCCAAAATAATGATGAACCGGGTACCCAAATATTTTCTTGAAAAAGATTCATTCCCATCTGTTGCTATTGTATTTGTGATGTGATATTCAGGACATCCATATTTATTTAAGGTGCTTTAAGTTCAGTAGTGCTTGAGACTTTGATCCTTCTGGGTTCAGGGTTTTTTTTTGTCTGGTGAGGCTCCCATGAGGGGACTTAGCAGTTGCTTTGATGTTGCACAGACACATTTCTGCATAGTCAATAAACACCTCCCCAAGCCCTGCTGCTGCCGCCGCCGCCGCCGCCGCCGCCACCGCTGCTGCTGCAAAGAATTTTTTAAAAAAGCCACCTGATTCTTCTCTGTTACTTTCACTGCTCAACTATTGCCTCACTGTCTCCGCCGGCTCGTGGCAATCGAGAATACACCAGGATTACGTCCAGAAAGGCGTTCTGTTGAGAACAGTTTTTGCCTGGGCCATGCGCCACAGCCTACGTCTCTGCTGGCGACTCAATTTACCCTCCTTATTTATTTAACAACCCCATGAAAGACTCATGAGTTCCCAATGCGAAATATGTGACAGCCAAAAGACTGCATCTGTCTGCCATTAAAACCATCCTTTTGGCAACCTGCTGAAACAGACTCACTGCTGGCAAACATCTACACCGGACCTATAAAATTTGGTCACTTAAGGGGACGGAGGATTGTAGACAGGCAGATGTATGACCGAGGTGGTCTGTGCGATGATTATAATGGTAAATAGGAGAGGAGGCGAGGGGCTAATCCATCCTATAATTCTGTTCCATTTCCCTCATGTAAGACCTGAAAATGCCACTGTGAAATATTGAAGAGTTGTTGTTTCACCTTGAAGCTGCTAACAGATAATATGGCCGCCCACTTCCCTCAAGGACATTCGAAATTTGATGGGGCAGCTGAGGCAGGTGCCATTGCGAGACAACGTATTCTGATGAAAGCAACGGGGCTGTTGCATCCAGGTGTTACCATCCTGCCGTCACACGCAGGTGAGGGGCTTTGTTTGTCATATTCATATCATATTTCTTTATTTGGCTCTCTGGGGAATGTTAAGTTCAGAATGATGATCTTGAGCCTATTGTGTGTTCTCCAGGGGACAGGTTTCTATTGCGCTGTATATGCGACGATCTGAGGAAGCGTTCAGGGATGTTTCACGAAACATCTAATGGCAAAAAGCTGCTCCTAAATGCTTGGTTTGGAAGAAACTTATCAAAATAAAAGCCTTTCATTTCTCATTTTAATTTTTCATGGCTAAAAGCAGCTCCTACAGTCAATCCAAGTGAAGTTCAGGGGAGTGGAAAAGCCTTGTTAAATTCATTATGACGGCTGACGCCATTTCTCCTCGCAATCGCACCTTAAATTGTGAGGCCTTTTGATGATATTCCACTTTAATGATGTTCTTCCTTTTCATCAAGTTGTTGCCAGAAGGTGTTTTTCTCTTTCGTTCGGAGGGCAGGCGGTTACATCAGCTACGGTCACAACTGAAGTGTTATCAGTGACACTGCATTCATCAGAATATGGCAACATGATACCTGTTTCTACTGGATTTTGAGGAGGAAACTTCTCATAGACCCATCAGCCAAACCACAGCAGGTACTGTCGATGAGCTTGTTCCTGAAACATGACATCAACCATCGTGACTCCGCCCATTTCTCTTTCTCTCAAGGAATTTGTCTCAGTTGGTCTCAGCAGCTTTGATAGGAGGGTAGTGTCATTTCTGTTCATCTGTTCTGAATGGGGGCCCAGATTTATAGATAAAAATTCAAAATTTCTTTAACGTTTGGTTTTATTTTCATGTTTTTTTTCTCTAATTTTTTTTTAAACAACCCAGTTAGCTAAAGTGGCATTTCAAGTATCAGTGTGTCATAAGGTATTAACCCAGTTTATTCTCAACACATACTTGAGCATTGGTGTCAGCCTTGAATGAAATGAATACACTCTTTCCTCTTCTCCTTCGCACTGACGCCAGCTGTGGTACTTGTTGATGTGAAGCAGTATCATTTCTTATCACCTCTTCAGTGAACATGCGTCGTCATTCTCTTATACTTCCAAAGTGGCATTGATGGTTTTGGGCCCTGTGTCCTTGACTGTACTAAAACCAAAGCAACGTGGCCAGTGGTAGTAATCGGTGCCAGTAAAATATCTGGCTCTTTAGCTCCAGTATCAGCTCGTCGCCAGCTGTGTTGAGTTCAGTGGCTTTTCGAGAGCGGTTTTCCAAGAAAAACTGCTGCCAAAAATGCTCCTAGATGAGTTCGGTGAACCACAATTTAAGGGACACCAGTACAGTCAATACTTGCTATTACTTCATTACCATTCATTTCATTTGTATGATTTTAAAAATATCATTTTATGATTTTAAAAATGTCCACTACAGCCACGCTAGGAGCAGTGAATGCTGTATACTGGAACAGCCAACGACACATTTATCTCAAAGTAGTATCCATGTAATTCCCATGTCTCCAGCCTGTTAGTTGCTGTCTCTTTAGCAGCTAATTGATCCATTGGATTTATTGACCGACTTGGAGGCTCACTGACTGTTTCCAGGTGTCTTACAGGCCCTGAGTACACAGGAAGAGCAATAATCACCTTGAGGTTGTCTTGATGATGTTTGAATGTCTCAGCCTTTGCTTACTTCTGTGTTCGTCCTGAGGGGAGCAGGAGCAGAATTTGTCTCTTGGGAAACTGTCTGAATGTAGAGCTTTTACATCATGACACCTCATCTTTAAAAAAAAGAAAAAAAGAAAAAGTCCTTTAAGTAACATTTCCCTGTCATCTTGAAGAGGTAAACAAGAAAATATAATGGTCACAAAATGAATCCAGTTGAGAGAGAGAGATGACAAATTTACAGACATGTTGAGATCCATCCATCCATTTTCTTCCGCTTATTTATGTAAAGGGTCGTGGGGGGTGGAGCCTAT
This sequence comes from Aulostomus chinensis, assembly GCF_037954235.1. NCBI lineage: Eukaryota > Metazoa > Chordata > Actinopteri > Syngnathiformes > Aulostomidae > Aulostomus > Aulostomus chinensis. The sequence goes on from NC_141326.1 coordinate 26,586,372, forward strand.
CCCAGCCACTACGGGCGAGAGGTCACCAGTCCATGGCAGGGCCAACACACAGAGACAAACAACCATTCACACTCACACCTACGGTCAATTTAGAGTCTGGATTAACCTGGTGGGAGGAAGCTGGAGTACCAGAGAGAACCCACACAGGCACAGGGAGAACATGCAGACTCACACAGAAAGACCCCGTGCCCGAGCCGGGACTCGAACCCGGACCCTTCTTGCTGTGAGGCATCAGCGCTGACCACTGCACCACCGTGCCGCCCCGATATGTTAACAACTTATTTCAAATCTTAGTGACGCTGTAAACAACCTTAAAAACTACTTATTTAATTGTCAGATGTTCATACCATTTATGCTTTCAACGCTCGTGAATGCATGCCATTGCTGTTCGCCGCATTTTGCAGCAGCGTCTTCCGTCTTGGTTTCAACCTATCCTCATGACCGTTTAATGGTGTGATGACAATTCCTCAGCTTCCTGCCAACGTTTGAGGAAATAAAGAGAAGGCGCAGGAGAGGGCATCATGTCAGTCACGAGAGACAACATAGCAGAAGCGTCTCATGAATGTGCCATTCACTTCCAGGCTTTTACCGATACAGGCTGTGAATCAATGTAGTCGTATCTAGTGCGCCACGACGCATCAATCTTTACGCCCCTGCCATTCCTCGACCCAAATAAAATCCTCTGCAAGCCACCTGTGGGTTGCAACCCAGTCTTTGGGAATGAATGATTTAGTATTTTAACTGTAGACATCAACATGCAACAGAATCCCTGAACAGCTGATTGAAGTACTCGAATCACTGATTACTCATATTTTAGGAATAACCCAAAACACAGCTGTGTGTAATCAAATGCAACTTTTCTAAATTTAGTGTATTCACATTCATTTAATTACTAAATCTGTAACCGGCATGATCCTGTCTGCTTTCTCTATCATGGAAGCGTGTCGGGAACAACTCCATATTGACTTGTTTTAATAAGAGGTTGTTCCGTGAAAGTTGGGATGTATTTCAAGTCGCTTATATTCATCAGCATAATTATTGTGGGATAAGTGCTTAATTACACAAAGCCATTTTTAGAGCGGGACTCACGTTTTCTATAGAGGTGATAACTCTCTGACAGATCAATGGATCTGCTCCAAAAAGTTCCAAAAGAGAAATGTTCCGACAGACTTCACAATACAAAAGGGACTGTGATCAATCCAGTTGTTCTGTGAGACCCAAATCCCTCGGAGTAAAACAGTGTAGATGTCAGAAACTGGTTGAATGCCTTGGCAATGAGTTTCTCTTTGCAAAGCCCTGGGGATGAGCACTACAACAATGGAAAAGCACCACACTGTTCGACAGATATTACAAATCTAAGCTATTTTGGCTTTTTCAACATTCTCACAGATTTTTTTTTTTTCTTATTCAGTGGGATGGAATTGCCCAGCTTTGCTCAATTATTTAAAAGGAGTCACAAGGAGAAAGATGACGGGTGAGAAAATCCTGTTTCTCTCACATTACTCCGCAGAGGAGAACCCTTGAGATGCCTCGGTTGTCTTAAAAATGTTCAGATGCTTTCATTTTCCCTTTTTCGTGAATTTCAATCACTGCTTGAGTGTGGAATTACTTTTATATTATATCAAAAACCACATCAGTACAATAGCTCATGTAACTCACTCAAGGTGGATTCATTCTGAAAAGCTTGGGGTATGCTGAGCTTACAAATGAAGCAAATTATATTTTGATGAAGACAAATGACAATTCAGTCAGTGTTAATTCTGAAAGCCTTTCTACATTGTTTCTCCTTTGTAGTTTCAGTCGGTGAAAAGTCAAAATATTGAAATCTAGTTCTAGTGTGAAATTTCATCACCGTAAGGATGTAAATTGTCACCTGTGCGAAAGTTGAATGGTTCAGGAAGATGAAATCTGGTGGGATTTCATGAGGGGCCCAGGAAGACGCAAGTCAAGCTTGGATTATTGTTCATACTAAGGAATTTTCAGACATGGATCCAGGATACATCCCTGTGATTGTCTTTGTAACCTCCTCTTGGGCGGCATGGCTCAGGGGTAGAGTGGCCGTCTAGCAACCGAAGGGTCGCTGGTTTCGATCCTCGACCCCGGTGACCACGTCGAAGTGTCCTTGAGCAAGATACTGAACCCATAATTGCTCCTGATGAGTAGGTTGGCGCCTTGCATGGCAGCCTTCGCCATCAGTGTGTGAGTGTGTGTGTGAATGGGTGAATGAGATGACACTGTAAAGCGCTTTGAGTGCCGCCAAGGTAGAAAAGCGCGATATAAATTGAGTCCATTTACCATCTTAAATATCGATTAGTAATCCAGTTCCACTCAACATGAACTTGCCTTGTGTGGCTTTATTTTTGACCTCTCTGTCCAAATTCTGTATTGGACAGTTGTGCAGCCACGAGAGTAACGGCATTAGTCTAAAAGCCAACTGAGCATGATCTAACCGAATGCTTTTGAACATTTAATCTGATTATAAAGTTTAATTCAGGTTAAGAACCTTACTAAGTTAATTGTGTAACAAAGTAATGGGAATTTTTTTTTTTTTCTGTATTATGGGTCATCCTTCAAGGTCCTTCTGTGAGACTAATCAGTGGAAGTAAAAGCATATTACAGGAGCACTGATGAGTGATATTATTTATGTATTGTGGAACACCCGACACATTCGTACTTGTGCATGCTTTGCCCTCATCTCTTGAGCTCTAATTATCTCACCTGCTCGCTCAGTGTTAGAGACCCCGATGTCTCCGTAAATGCTTCTCCGTGGTCGGTGTGTTTTATTTCCCGCATTAAATCCAAATTATGTCTAAACCATGGAAACACAACAAGTTTATCATGATCATAAATTTGGCTTCAACTTGATAGCAAATATCAGTTGTTGTGGCATCAATTTCAGTGATACAAGGGGGAAAATCCTACCTTTTTAAAGTCTAGATCCCAGCCTCCAACCTTTGACAGGAAATCTAGCAAACAGAAGGTCCCTGGTTCAGTCCTTCACTCACTCAGAGTGCGTCCAAGTGTCCCTGAACTAACCACACTGAACATCACACTGGCCTGTATAAAATAGGTTGTTTTGGGTCTCATTAATGGAAAGTTGGCACCAAAAATTCACAACAAAACAAGTTGCGACAGCCTATAACGTTCTGGCCTGCAACAAGAAACCTGCCACCGGTGACTTGACAAGCTGAGTTGTTGGTTTCTTCAGTCAGCTGAGACCAGACGGCTCACACCACGGTAACTATCTCTGCAACTCTTTTGTATCATTATGAATCTTTGATATAAATTGGTGCTGAGAGAATACAAAAACACTGCTTTCGAGAAAGACCATTTCAGTGATGGATTAGAGGCCAAAACTGTGTGTTAAAATAGCAAGAGATGAGGTACAGTAGTTTTATGGAGTTGAATCTTCTCAAACTAAGTGGGTCATTAAACCAGTTTCACCAGCACTGACAAAACTACAAAAGTGGTGCAAAGACTCTAAACAGGGTTCCACTCAGCAGCAGCATTGACATCAGATAACCTCGGAGAACACTGGCGGAGAAGAGGGGGGCCAACCTCCTGTCACCAGCTCACACACGGCCTTGACGTACCCTGCATTCCCGTGATTGGCAGAGTGATGGGAGTAGATGGAAGTGTTCAGCTCTGCCCAGAATTCTGACTGACAGTCATTTACATCTGCAGTCGGTACCCTGTGCACGAGGGAGAAGTTTTCCTCCAACAATTTCTACCAGAAAAAGCTGTCTGACACTAAGAGGCTTTATGTCAGAAAGATTTAGGTTCAGGAAAACATTTGGGTTAAAACAGAACCTTAATGACATCTACAATACCACATATTACAAAGCCTGGCTTTCTGTTAAAAAAAATGTTTGTTTGGAAAGCCATTGAGGCAAACTTCTCCCATGTGCACGTCATATCAGTCACTATTGCAGAAAAAATGACAAGACTCCCTTGTTTCCTAATGATGCAGACAAGAGGCCTGAGTAACAATCGCTGAGCTGGTTCCCAAGATGCACATATACATTCCAGACAGAAAAACATTATGGATTTCTAAGGAAACAGAGAGGTAGCTTCAACCGCTACAAAACACTCTGGAGCGCTGACCTCTGGTCTTTGTCTCAATTAAATTTCAAGACTTAATGTCCCTCATGAATTTCCTTTTTTTTGCATAGCTTGCATGTTTAAATGGGTTATCATCAATCACTGAACAATGATAATGGGTAAACAACATTTAAAATGCTTGTTTTTCTAATGGAGTTCACTCAGGAAAGCTACAGGGATGTCATCTAAAACACTTCTTCTCTATCGGTCCCTGGCCCGCTCTCTTCCCGTGTCACTTTAGTCCTCATCTGCATCCTCTGTGCGTCCTTATAAACCCCTGAAGCCATCGCCGCGGATGTCATGCCAGCTCAGCGGGCCAGTTTCAGCCATCAGCTCTTCCCTGGTGTAAACTAAGAAGTTGCAATGCAAACACACAGATGTGTGTGTGTGTGTGTGTGTGTGTGTGTGTGTGTGTGTGTGGGAGCAAAGCTGTAGTCAAAACAGAGCAGGACATTAGTTTTACTCGCTCCTTCAGAAAGAGTTCAGTTATTTCTTGCAAAATCCAAACAAGTGTTACAAAGGAAATTAGGAAGTGAGGAGCAAAATAAAATGCAAAAATTAAAAGCGCAGTTTCTGCCAAAATAAATGATGTTACATGGTGGTACATTAACTGCAACCTTGGAAGCTGATCAACATGTGGAGAATAAATGACTGACACAACTCCTCATGCTGCAGTCCTACATTTTCATTTGATATTTTTTTTGGACTCTGGAGTTTTTGTTGTACTTAAAAATGTTATATTAGTATCAGTAGTATTGTATTCGTAGCTGTGTCCCCGTCGGCAGCCCTGATGTGAATTCTTCTGCAGAATGAGTCGGTGTATCTGTCGCTGCTGAGGTCGAGGGCTTCTCTTAATTAACTTCAATTATGTGATGTTGAGCTTGTGAATAGTTTCCGTCCACTCTCTTTGTTCTCAAGCCTGTACAAAATAGACTTGCACCTTTTTTGTGCCAGTATCCTACTCAGCTTTGCCAAGTTATTTTCTTGTTTCCATGGATACAGCCATTGCCAGAAACGGCTGGGCTACACCAGAGAGATACTGAGTGTTTTCTTGTTGTATTTGTTAATCAGCTCTGTAAGGAAGAACCTCTCATTGCAGTTGCTGCTGTACCCTGCCATAAAGTATATGTTTTCACAGATACACCAGCTCACAGATGGGTGTGCAAATGTCCATCCCTCCATCCATCCATCCCTCCATCCATCCCGATCGAACCAGCGACCCTTGGTTGCTAGACAGCCACTCTACCTCTGAGCCATGCTGCCCCTGTGTGTAAATGTGATGAGTACATATTTAGTTAAAGGAATACATTCTTTTAATTACATGAAAACAAACCTATGGAGTAAATAAGGGAAACTGGAAACCACTCAAAGTGAAAACCTCTGCCAAAGAGGCTATTGGATATTGAACACATTATCATCAAATCTATTTTTATGATTCCAAAAGTGGAAGACAGATCCAGTGTTAACATATGCATCCACTGGCTCACAAATTCAGAATATACAGTCTTTGAGAGGATTTCTGGAAGCTGCCATATTTCACATGGACTCAAAAAATTTTGCTGAACAGATACGTTCAGAAAATGTCACTAAATCATCCTGCAACTTCATCCAGGTTTTAGAATTTGGTCCAGTTCAGCTGTTCCTTGGAACTATACATATCTTTCCAGTTTCATCAAAATCTGTCCATTAGTTTTAGGGATATCACACAAACAAACTAACAATTCATCAGTTAACTAAAATGAACCACTGTGATTGCAATAGCAGATAAATAATAGCGACCCGTTTGAAGGACGTAAGTGGAGGACACTTTCTTAGAGGTCAGGAGTCAACCAGTCACATGGAGCATCCACCTGCTGCTCTTCACCTCGTGGTGTTAACATGCACGATAGAGCCGTTTCACCTCAGCTGCTGGAGCAGCAGGCTTGTGAAGTGGTGCATTGTTGTTGAGGGTCACTGCACTGGCACATGTTGAACAATATTGGCTTAACATGGTTACAACATGCAGTCAAGCCCTCGAGCACTTCATTCAGAAAATAGAAAGTACAGCCCACTAATTCTCTCTCTCTCAACTGATGACTCTAATAAACACACCAATAAGCTGCAAGTGCTGCATTAAAATGGACAATGTCTCTTAATTTCTTTCAGTGTTGGCCTGCTGACACTCCTGGCAAGCTAGCAGGCTAATATGATTATGTTGCAGCATCAGTGAAATTGGCTAGTAAAGTTAGCCAGAAATCATTAGCTAGATTAGTTTGTCCGTTCAGTAGCCTGAGAAGGTTTCGCTATCAGTTTCCTCCTCTCTGATCTCTTGTGCTTCAGTGTAATGTTACTCAACCAGAAAACAGGCGGGTTGTGGATTTCTGGCTCCACCCATTAATTAAGGGTTACTCCAGCCAGTGAGATCACGTCCAAGAGAGCAGCAGTGCCTCTTAGGTACCCCGATCCACACGCACGTCAATAAATGAGCCCTGCCGGTGTCATCCTGCCTCATGTTTGATTCACACACCACTAACATAGTCTGAGTATCATGTGACATAGGCCGGCGGGAGCCAGCAGGAAGCCTAAAAGAACTGTGCAACTGTTAGATAACAACGTTAATGGATTAACTCCTCATATCGTTGATGAGCAAAAGACCAAAAAGCAAACCACTCAGAGGTCATTGTTTCGCTGACATAAGCCATCGGTACCACAGGCCAAGAATACGATCAATTTTTCTGGAAGTTTCCTCTTTCAGCCACCAGCGACATCCTGCCTGGGGCTTAGAGCAGTCTTCAGGATCAGCAGTTAGATCCAGATTGCCTCCAAAAGTCATGGGTTTCTTGCAGTTTTTTTTCTATCTTTCCACCAAATTTTATTAGAATTTGCTCATCGGTTTTTGAGATGTCCTGCTAACAAACACACGGGTGATTACATTATGTCCTTGACGGAAATAATTTGCCTTCTCCCAAATGTCGGTCTATTCAAGGTATTAAGATGCTATCGAAAAACATGTCCATCCTTCATAGTTACTTACAATTAATTATATGTGTGTCAATGGATAATTTTCTCTGAAAACTAATCTAATCCGAACACCACAGCAAACTCAATTCTCACAACACAACACAACAAATCCAGCTCCAACCCATGCAGGCCCATCAGAATAACAAATTCATGAGGAATGGACCTTGTTCCTCACCAAACACGCAGAGCTTGACTTTGCCATTGAAGATAATTAAACTTGTTCAAAGAAATGAGTCGCTGAAAGCTACCAGGAAAGGGCTGATTGCTTAGACCCAATGTTATATAAATTTAATTTGAAACTAATCTGTGGAAGGTAAATGCATTTGCTGTGAACTTGAGGCCAAATAAGAAAAAAAAAATGCTGTATTTTACCATCAATTATTCCTCTCCACCAACATGACCTATACAATAAGATTGGTGTAAAATGTAAAATTAATGGGAACTAGTGGAGTAAAGTGCTGTCTTTAAATTACAACCTGTGTCGGGGGGGGGGGGGGGGACATTTAAGGATTAAATTGGTATCTGTGGCATTGCAGCCTGGAAGCACTCCTGCAAAAATATAATAGACACTGCCAGTGGGGTGAGGGCAGCTATGAAGAAATTGCTTTTATCTTATATCTCAGAGTAACAGATAAGGAGATAACCACTCTGATGGCTGTACGGGGAGGGGCGGGGAGATGTCTTGCTTGATTGACAGGAGCTGGCCGGCTGCTGAAGAGTAAGTGTTGCTGTCGGTAACGAGAGACAGGGTTGCACTCGCGTGCAGCCAGTGAGTTAACAGGGATTTTGAGCTGCTACAGCAGCATTTAAGGAGCCTGTTCTCAATCACTTTTCATACTTTAAAACTAATGACGGACAACAATTCCTGCAAGCCAAACAAGGAAGGGCCGAGTGCAAGACATCGAGACGTGTGCAAATGTATTTATTTACAAATTCATTGATTTGTATTTTAAAGCCCCCAAAAAATTCTACTCATTGCATTTTCCAGTAAGAATAAAAGAATTTTACCAAAGGGTCTCACTGTAGGGGTTTATGGGATTACGCTGAAAATGTTGCGTAGCTCTTGGGAAGTTGTCATAAAAATGTTACATGAAAATATATAGTTTAAGGAAAAAGTTGTTGCATTTTTTTTTTTATTATTATTTGCTGGCTCGTTCAACAAGCTAAGGCGCTAATGTGACGGTAGCTCTCATTTTTAAGTGAGATAAAGAGACTGTAGCAAGAAAGCTACGGGTTGTAGCTCAGAATCCGTTGTGTTTGCAGCTGTCAGGTCAGGGCACTGTGACCTCCGGCTCCAACACTGAAACACCATGTCATTTACTTTTTGAAAAGTCTGATGTTCTTTTTTGCAACACTGTCTCCATGTAGACGGAAGAACTTTGAAACTTAAACTTCTCCCTTCAACTTTTAGATTTTTTTAAAAAAAATTCCTGAACAGAACAAGTAAATAATAGAACATTTCTCTTTGCTGAAGTATAAAGAAATTAAATTTAACTTTAGCTGGATTTTATGTGAACCAAACTGAAGGAGGAAACTAATTAGCCTCTAAAATGAAGTCAATAGCAACAAAGTTAAAAAATACAACACTTAAATGAATTTTAGACTGATTATATTCGAGTCTAATTACCTAATTAACCTTTAGTGACTTGTTTGTTTGACAAAACAAACAAGAAAGTAAAAACAACAGAAAGTGCATGCTGGATGTTGGAAAATGTGCACAAAAAAAGGACCACAGGCATCGTTTTCTTTTCTCACTCAGAAGTAATTTTCCTTGGGGAGCTAGTGCTCTTACTGGCATATATCCTGATGGAGGCTGAATATATATTTCCTTTGGGTTAAAAGTCATAAAACAACCAGAATGTTAAGGTGTTATGCTGTTACATTTGCACTGAAGCTGGAACGCCATCTTAGCGCAGCTTCATACCAAACCCAGAACATTTTCGAGGTAGACCAACTCTGATTTTTGCTGAGTACGCAATATAGTGGAATTGTCTTTTTCTCCATTTAGATTTTACTGTCTTTATGTTTATGTCCTACTTTGGGCTACAGCCTACCATCATGTCATGAATGCGAGAAATCCAAGATTTGTGTTTGACTTCTGTGGAAAAAACCACGTGAAGTGAAACTTGTTCTGCACAGGGTGGTGTTGTTGTTGTTGTTGTTTTGATTAGTTTCTGTTTTTAACTGACCAGACCATGTGTCAGATCATGAGTTGGATTTCACGACAGAGTAAAACTGCTGCTTTATGCAAATTGAATAAAAAAACAGACCATATATATATATATATATATATATATATATATATATATTCTTCATTGGTGAGTAGAGAGCAAAACTGATGGAATCACAAGCATTTTCTAAAGTAGCCTTGATTCCCCCCAGCGGCCGCATCTGAGCCACTATTTGCTGAGTACTTCGCTCAGAGTTACTGTACCTTGCACCTTACTGCAGTTAAACGTCTGTGCTGGTTTGGTGTCAGGGTCCTAAACAATGAGCCAACATCCCCCCACAGTATAAAATTAATAAAGCCAGATTCCAGTCCTCCTTCTCTCTCTCTCTCTCTCTCTCTCTCTCTCTCTCTCTCTCTCTCTCTCTCACACACACACACACACACACACGCACACATTTTCGACTTGCCAAAGTAGGAAAAGCACAGTTGGAACTCCGTCATTACTGGTGTAGTTGAGCCTGAGTGGCTCTGGTATTGTCTGGGGTCACTCGCTGATACTGGGAGAGTTCTTGGAATGAAGCCATTGTTAATCTTAGCCCTTTTTTATTGCCTGACATGTCAGAAAGGGCCTATCAACACGGAGAGGCCGTACGAGTTTAACCTTGATCTCTCTCAGAACTCACGCTGGCTTTTAAAGGCCTCTGTTTGATCAATCTTTGATCTCAACTCAAATGTAATGCTGTCATAAAGAAAATCTACAGATTGGGCGTCGGAAGTATCAGAGGATTCACTTTAGTTGGATGTTTACATGAGAAATCCCTACAGCGAGAAGGGGTGAGCCTGGCTGTATGTGTATTCTGGGTGGGGGGAAGTCAGTGGGTGGTCCCAGACCAGAAAATAGGAAATGGACGAGATGGATGATAATTATTGGCTCTTTCAGCCAAACATAGAGATCCCTATCACATTTTCTGTTTGAAGAATTACCCACTTAAACATCCCTCCCTATTTCAGACGGACCAAATTGAATCAATACAACTTATGTAGAACAGAGCAAGACTTTATTAGCTATTAAAAACAAGACGTGCCCAAGAGACTTGGAAGAAACCCAGAATATCAGACAATCAAGGACCCGATATTTTTGCCACTGCCTGTTTTATTCCCTCCAAATTGCAGCTTGAAACTTTGTTGTCGTAGTGTGAGATCATTTGCCTTGAAAAAGCTGCAATATAATAGATTGCAGTAATTGCATGCAACTCTTTGAACATTTGATTTTCTAATTAAGTTTTCACAATGTGTTAAAATGCTTTGTCTATGAACCCCCCAAAAAACTGAAATTGATTTTATAATTCCTCATTTTTTGGTGATGTACAACATTTGTATCACATCGGAATTAATTTCTAAAATGTTTATTTCATGGCACTTTTCCACACGACATTTAGTGAACATAATTCCTTTGAGCAGGGGGAAAAATAATGTCCATGTAATTGTGGCTGAGACAACCAAATAGAACTTCCAGCTATAAATAAGGTGCGTACAGAGACACACGAAATAACCTTTTCACTTTGTTCTGTTCAAGTTGTGCATGTTTGACTAACATTTGATATCCCAATAAAAGCCTAAATTAATATTTTCCTTTTTTTAAAGGCTTCTCTCTCTCTTTCTCTCTCTTTCTCTCTCTCTCTGTAAGACATCCTGTGGCATTTCCTCTTAAATTGCAGGCAAATTCCGTCTGGTTGGCGCTTGTAAATTAAGAAGTGCTATCCTGTTCAACCTGAGAAACGGCAGTCGGTGTCAGTGTCATAGCCACTTTGACCTTTGACCTCCCGAAATATGTTCTTGATTCATTATGTTTTTAAATGGAGTAAATGACAATGACATAGTGGACATTGTCAAGGAATTTCAAAATAAAAAGTCTGCAGATTATGACGCCATGGACATGTCAATAGTAAAGAACACGATTGGAGAAACTGTCCAACTCTTACACTCTTACACATTTCATGTATAGAGCACATTGTAGAACACTTCCAGAGTGTGTGTGCACGGGGAATTCATAGAGGATAAATTCCATTGGTTATGGAATGTTTGTGACACTGAATTGAAAGAAAGCAAAAATATGGGTACATTTAAGATCATATTGAAAACCACATTATTAGAAAGTTATGTTTGTGTGTTCCAGTGTGTTGCCTCTGGAAAAAAAAAAGCAGAAAAGACAAAAAAAAGGGGAGCAGAATATTTGTTATACATAATTTCATTTGTAATATTTAAAAGTCACCGCCACCAAAGGAATTTTTGTTTGACGATACCGAATTCATGTTTTTTAAAAAGAGCAGACAAAATAAGCTTAGGCTTCAGTCGATACCTTTTTTTTCGGTCAAAGAAAATGGAATGAGAGTGATTGTACAATTATTTTGTGAATGAGCGGAAAAATAAACTTAACTTCCTGGACATTTGTGGCAAATTTGAAGAAATTCACTCCCGGTGTTCCAGAGATATGATGTTCACAGTATGTAAGGTGGTGGTGACCTTCGACCACCAGAATCTTTGCAGTTCGTCCTCGAGTTCCTGTGGACAGCGAGTCAACTTTTTATAGATTCCCTTGATGCTTTTCGGAGATATTGGTAACAATAACAGGATGTATACACTCACACACACACACACACACACACACACACACACACACACACACACACACACACACGCATATTTACTACATAGATTTGAGCTCTTCTCACCCCATGTGACCTCTGTGACCTGCTGACCGTTGGGACAACAAAGAGGGCTGAGTCAGATTCTATGTAGGGAAGCTCGGATCAGAAGTGAAGTTCTTTTTCCTGATGCGGTCGTGAATATTTTCTTTTTATCGCTTGCCTCTGTTTTATGCGGCGGGCACAGACCTGTTGTGTGCTCGCCATGAAGAAAGGGGGAAAATAAAATCATGCCTCTTTCACTACAGCTTCATCTACCAGCAGCCAAGATAATCAGCTGATTAACATTCAACATGTGCTCTTCAACACACTAACTTGTTGGGAGTCATTACAACATGATGACTCCTCCGAGCAGCGTCATCATCTTAGACTTCTTAACATGTGGGAGCGTGCAATTTTCTGCCCATTTAGTTCCTTTTACTCCCTCTAGTCTGGCAAAACCCCACTCTCCGTTCTGTAAATATCACTGAACACAAATGAAGGTTTAAGACTGCGCATTTCTAGACAGCTGCAATCTGCATCTGCAGAGGGCTCGATAGCTGCTAGCCTGTAGCTAAACTCTAATGTCTGACATGAGACCAGCCAGCTGTGCCGACCCTCCTTTGCATCACCTCACACGCTGAAAGGCCCTATAGGAGAGCTTCTATCCCTTGCAGATGGTGAAAGTGACTTCTATAGAAGTAGCATTTATGTACACTTTCCCTGAAAGTGTCACCTCACAGCCTCATTAAGATGTTCTGGCCTGCATTCATCTGTTCAAAAGCCCCTGGTGGCAAAGATTCGTTCACTCTGCAACATCTGGTATTTTCCTCCACCAACGCTCCTCCTTAAACGGCAAACATCAGAAATTATAGGTGGTGGACTTGTTCGGATTTCAGTGGTTCAGACATTTGCTCTGATGCCGATGCGTACGCTGATAATGACGGGTTGGATATGTGCAAATAAGTACAAATGTTTCCGAGTTACTGTCTAAATGTTTTCGCTCTGCATGCGAAAGACGCCTGGTGCTTCCAGCCCAGCGCTGCTCCAAATCTCTAGCCAGACTCTTCTCTTCTGTCGTTCCCAAATGGTGGAACGAACTACCGAACTCTGTGCCTTCTGCTGAGTCCCCTTCTACTTTTAAGAGACAATTGAAGACTCAATTGTTCAGAGAGCACCGAGGCACTGAACCTGACTCTTCTCCTCTTTGGGGTAGAATAAGTCAGAGGGTCCAAGACCCAGCACTTAGTGATTATGTAGCACTAACTGTGTTGTGTGATGTGGTATGTCTGTTATATAAAAATAAAAAATAAAAAAAAAGGTGGGGGGGCAACACTTCTTCTGCCACTAGATGGCAGTACCTGTGACCAAATCACAACTGAAGCACTTTTGCACTTCCTATGGACTTTTCCTTAATTAGGTCTAAATTCTTGCTTGTGTTGTACGTCGCTTTGGACAGAAGCGTCTGCTAAATGAAACTGTAGAATTGTAGAATTGGAAATGTTTCTGTTTTTCCTTGCAGCACTGAAACATTTTGTCAGATTTGAGTCAGACCAAAAAAACAAAAAACAAAACGGATTTCAAGGTTTTCTCGTTCAGAATTGAAAAATGATAACTGCTACTTAACTCACCATCAATTGTATTTGATAGGAAAGAAAAGGTAGGGGTAGATATCCAACGGGACCAACAGGACAGGTCAAATGCTGGTGAGACATGACTAAACGAATGACTTCGAAGCAGCATGTAATCGTGTCAGGAAAGAGCCTCATCCTAAACTCAGATTTGCTTTAGCCTCCTCTGTGAAGTTGGTCTTTGATCTATGGGATTAACAAGTCAACATCCACATCACAACACCACATTAGCACCACAAAGCCAGCATGTGGCTCCTCTTGTCAGAACAATTAATTTGTCCAACATCCAGAGTCTAGGATGAATGGAAGGGGGTTTGTGATATTTCACCGCATGCTGTTCATGTTTGGTCGGTCCAACACTACAAAGTTAAGTGCGGGGTTCATTCAAGCCTGGCATTTAGCCGGTTTGTCAACAAGATTTTGTACATCACATGTAGTTGCCAGAGGATCTGAGAAGATGAGCGTGTTGTTATGAATTAAAAAAAACAAAAAAACCCTTTCATTCTGGCTGCTGTGCGTGTGTGTTGTAATTGGATGGTTTAATTAGGTGTACGCGTTATTTTGACAGTTTAAATGATTATTATTGAAGAGTTGGATACACTGGAGAAGTTCAGGAATGATTCGTGATCTGTTTGTTGGTCATTTTAACTGTGCTTTTCAAGCGACTTCATCTTTGCAAATTCTGATCAAATTTTTTTTTTTTTTTTAATTTTTGTTGGTTGATGTCGGGACTGTTTCTTCTCTGATCGTCCGGCGTGCGCGTCTCCAAATCTCCAATATTTTTTCTTATGTCAGTCACATCTGTTCATTCAAGCTCTAGTAAAGCACTTTGACTTTTCTTTTTTTTTTTTTGTTAAATGTAAGTAAAGCTCGATTGACCGACTGATGTGTACACTGACAAGCTGAATGGCAAAATATAAATGGACGACAGTCATGTGAAAAAGCATTTTTCATTTTAAGTTTGGGCTGCTTTGTGTTTGTCTCTTACAAATTCTTCAAATATTAATGCCAGTTTTGATCATCTTAGGCTTTGCAAACTCGTGATTCATAATTTGCAGACACTTAATAGAGCAGAAATTAAAAGAGTCAAAACTTAACTGACGGCCCTACGCTGGTATGCTTTATCTACTGGAGAGGTTTCCCACTCAAGGCTTGAGTTTTTCGCCAGGACACGTAACTTTATTGTGGGTTTCTCAGCAATCTGTTGCAGTACTCCGTTTTTCAATAAGAAAAAAAAAGTATGTACACATGTACATTGCAAGAGAAAAAAAGCGATATATTGAGCATCTGTTTCCTGTTGTAATCGAAGGTGACACTTTGGCTTCTCGGCTCTGCAAACATGTCAGTTTGCTGTTCAAGTGACTATGCATGTGTGCTTGTATGTCCAATGAATCATTTTCTTGACAGGCACATGCATGGGCGCCTTGTCTGAGTGCGAGGGGAGAAATTGTTCCCAGACACAAACAAAACTCACAAGTAGGATCTGGCAAAACATGTCATGGCGACGTTGGACGTCTCTGTACCGCTGGAACCTCACGCACCCAGACTTGATTTTTCCATGAGTCTGGTTGAGAAATAACAGTTTGCGCGTTTTATTTGCAGCAGAAACATAAATGAAATCTGTGGCATTCTCTGTAAATGCAGTTGCTGGTATTGAAATTCAAATCTGTGTTTCAATTTTTGCAGTTATTTTGCAGCTCTCGGGCTGCTGCTCTTTCTCACAGAGGAGTATGACATATGAGCACACTGTGAAACGTCTGCGTGAATGTGCCTCGGGCAAAGCTTTTCAATGTGACAGGAAAGGTGTGTGTTTATCAGCCTCCTGATTGAGCTGAGACACCTTATCTGTCAAAAAGTTGCTGTGAAATAGTTGATGTGGCGTGAAATTGGTTGTTACAAAATGTGTCTCCTTTGGAAATATATTGAAACATGATTCGCTTTAATGTTTACATACAAAATTAGTGGAGCTGCATAAGTTATTGTCCTGTGAGTTGAGTAAGTGAGTGAAGCCACTGACATGGAACCTGGTTGTGAAAATACTTCTGCTTCAAAAGATTTGAAGGTAAAAGTGTTAAAGGTCTGCGAAAAATTGCAAATGTAACTGGACGTCTTTCATAAGATACTGTTGTATGTATATATATATATATATATATATATACAGGTATATATATATATATATATATATATATATATATATATATCCCACAGTATCATCACATCCCACAGTATCATCACATGACCAAACATATTGGCAACAATCACTGAAAAAATGTCATTGTTTATATGTTGTCTGTGTTTCATGTTGTATTTATGATTCTTTGTGCAAAAAATGCAAACAGAAGTAATATCCATCCATCCATCCATCCATCCATCCATCTATCTATCCATCCATCCATCCATCCATCCATCCATCCATCCATCCATCCATCATCCATCCATCCATCCATCCATCCATCCATCCATCCATCCATCATCCATCCATCCATCCATCCATCCATCCATCCATCCATCCATCCATCATCCATCCATTCATTTTCTTCCGCTTATACTGTTAAGGGTCGCACAGAAACAATATATCCAAATGAAATGGAAGCTTACAGAGAGGAAATATAAAATTTACTAAAAAACAACATATCAAACATAGAATTATTTTTATCTGGCCTGAAATCACAAAAAAAAAAAAAAACAACAACAAAAAAACAGATGAGAAGAAGTCCTCGTGGTGTTTGGCACATGAAGATCCTCTCGTCTGCTGCTGTTGTCAGAGGAGTTTTCAGCACAGCTTCCTCATCATTTCCGGCTGCTGCTCAAACTCAGTCGGAGCCTCAACGAGCACGTTTGGAGGAAAACACGTTAAATTACTGATGAAGTGAGCGCTGACAAGCATTAACAACACAATGATCTCTGGCTTTGTACTGTGCGATCTGCACACATTTGCACGTCTTTTCGAAAACAATTCATTGTGGACGCGAGTGGAGGGCTAATTAGGCTTCACTCTTTAATCCTCCAGGAGGGCCCAGATCTCAGCGAGCGACCACAAACACACATTTTCTTTGTATCTTTGAGTCTGACTTAATTTCTAGTGGGAAAATTATTATCACCAACATAGTAATCTGGGGGGAAATATTGGTTGCTAGGCTGTACTTATATATTCCTGGTTTACAGTGCCGCACATTCACTAATAAGCATAAAGGCATAATGTTTCGATCTTTAATAACAGTATTGATCGCTCTGTATATATTAGTATTTAGACAGAAACTGGAAACATGAATATGGGATTTGCAATTGATAAAAACATCTTAGTATTTAAGTGCTTAACATCCTCGAATACTAGAATAAAAACAA
This sequence comes from Aulostomus chinensis, assembly GCF_037954235.1. Lineage (NCBI taxonomy): Eukaryota > Metazoa > Chordata > Actinopteri > Syngnathiformes > Aulostomidae > Aulostomus > Aulostomus chinensis. The sequence goes on from NC_141326.1 coordinate 26,603,303, forward strand.
AGTCATCTTTTCAAACTTTTTTCTCAATATTCTGCTGATGTCATATTTCATGAAGCTGAATACATTTGGAGTTCATCTTGGGTTAGCATGATGATTTTAAAACTGGAATCATTGGTGTCTTGAACATATGGCATGGACTTTTCTAATTGAAGGCTGTTGCATGCTCTCTTTAAGGCCATATAATTATATAGGTCTTGATATGGCAATTAATCTGTCATTTTAGAACATTTTCTGAAAGTTTGCAGGGGAAGGAGTGGCTTGCTATTACTCTCTGTCTTTACTGCAAAATGGTGGTAAATGAGGTAAAAGAGTATTTTGTGTGTGTGTGTGTGTGTGTGTGTTTGTTTTTAATATCCTTCCAGTCCCTCCTACATACTTCTTCTTTTTATGTTTTTGATAATCTGATTTTGGAGGAAAGGACATCCCAGCAGGGGCTCCAGACTCCAGGTCCTACGTCAGCAGTCACTTAGCTTGATTGATGTTTTCACTCGTGCAGGGTTGGGTCGGCTGGACTGAACCATTTGGCAGTTTTTGAGAAGAGTGGGAGGGTCCTAAACCATATAGATAGATAGATAGATAGATAGATGATAGATAGATAGATAGATAGATAGATAGATAGATAGATAGATAGATAGATAGATAGATAGATAGATAGATAGATAGATGATAGATGGGTGGGTGGGTGGATGGATGGATGGATGGATGGATGGATGGATAGATAGATAGATAGATAGATAGATAGATAGATAGATAGATAGATAGATAGATAGATGATAGATAGATAGATAGATGATAGATAGATAGATGATAGATAGATAGATAGATGATAGATAGATAGATGATAGATAGATAGATAGATGATAGATAGATAGATGATAGATAGATAGATAGATGATAGATAGATAGATGATAGATAGATAGATAGATGATAGATAGATAGATGATAGATAGATAGATAGATAGATAGATAGATAGATAGATAGATAGATAGATAGATAGATAGATGATAGATGGATAGATAGATAGATAGATAGATAGATGATAGATGGGTGGGTGGGTGGATGGATGGATGGATGGATGGATGGATAGATAGATAGATAGATAGATAGATAGATAGATAGATAGATGATAGATAGATAGATAGATGATAGATAGATAGATGATAGATAGATAGATAGATGATAGATAGATAGATGATAGATAGATAGATAGATGATAGATAGATAGATGATAGATAGATAGATAGATGATAGATAGATAGATGATAGATAGATAGATGATAGATAGATAGATGATAGATAGATAGATAGATAGATAGATAGATAGATAGATAGATAGATATTTCAAGGTTTAGCCTCTCAACCAGTTAATTAAGTCAAGTTTCAATTTCTTGGGACAGTAATAAGACCATAAAAAAATCTTTCACTCCAGGCATTTCAATGATTATGTTCAATGATTACATCATATTTTTAAGGGCTATAAAGCATAATTGGAAATTCACATGATCAAATCCAGGGCATTTTAAAAAATGTATTACTGTTGTTATTGTTTTTATGTAAAGCTAATCGTGAAATATTTTGTTCAGTAACTTGTGCACCTGCACGTTTGTTCTTCTGGGAGGTAGATGTCCTCAGACTTGATTCCTTTCATAACTTAATGAATTAATTGAAGGGCTACTGCTAATTATGCTTATTCCTTAAGTTGTTGCGTAATCAGATATTTAGAGTTGCTTTCAAGTCAGGTAACAAAGAAGAAAACACAGTAAAAGCTGTCATTGGGCTGTAGATGTTTTGCTTCAACATAAATCTTTCTGCAATAATGGACTGTTTCTACGTCTGGGTTTTTCTGTGAAAAGAGCCTGCAGGTTTCGACTTTCCCCATTTTGCTCGTACGTCTCCTGAGATGCTATAGTTTGACAAAGTAAGAGGACAGTGGGACATGCAGTCGAAATGCCGGTTATAACAGAGCAGTTGCTCACCTCGGAGACTCACACTAGCTGTCCTCAATAGCAGTGCTTCCCTTCCCCTGCCTGCTACCTGCCCTCAGCCCACCTCGTCTGTCTCTCCAAACCCCAGATGTCCTGAATGGAGTGAGTCACCCCCGAAGCAAATTATCTTGCTAAAAAAAAAAGGAAAGAAAAGGAAACCAAAACAAAACCAAAAAAAAAAAAAAGACCTCTCCAATTCCACAGAATGCAGGGAGAGTGTATGAGAGCGTGACGGTGTAACTGAATTATTAACAGTAATAGTTGTGAGCCAGGAAGAGAAGAGCAACTGACATTACACAAGCTCAGGAAAATGCCTTTGAGCAAGGCACAGATGCCAAGCTAATCCAAGGTCAGCACACTAAGTAGAGTGTATTTATGTGCAAATGGAGCATGAAGTACTATTCTGGTCTAATGTAGCACCGTTAGCATTAGACAGCGAAGATGACACATGGCCAAATGCTGGCAAAGCCAATAAGTAGTGCAGTAAACATTATTCAGCATTTGACCAGACACAGTAGATCCTTTCAGTACTGCTTAAAATATATTCTCCTCTCCAGTATCCTCGCAGCGCTAACGAGCCAACGACTGGAAGCAAATTTACTGAGAGAACTGCCTGTGTCACCGTAGCAGCGTAGGAGGTACATCAGCTCAAGCCAGGCTGAGGATTACTTCCTCCACTCCACACACACACACACCACACACACACACACACACACACACACACACACACACACACACACACACACACACACACACACACACAAATTCACAGCCCAAAAGCTCTCTATTAGATTAAAATGCACTTTCTGTGTCATCATGAGAGTACAAGGTTTGTTCCGTGTCCTTTTTAATTTTAAGTTCTTTTTTTTCCCCCCTGTAGACCAGATTCCAATTTATTTCTCATGTTGCTCCGGTTTTGTGTGATTTTGTTCGAACATCAGACGGGAGAAACAAATGAAGGTGAGCTCAACTCTACGGATGAAGATGCTGATCGTCAAACTTTGTGTGTTAAATAACTTACAGTGAGATTGAAAAGAAAAATCAACTCTTGTATTAAACTTGTAGCCACTTCAAGTCAGGAAAAAAGAGGGTTTAAATGTCCGCGAAAGCTCTTGTAGAAAATGTTGTCCTGTTATGTACATTTGACAACACTAAGATCTTTATCTACCTGCTGTCTACCATCAAATATGTGTAGAAACTTTTCTGAGCGCCAAAATGCCTTCATGCAGAGCCAGATTATATTGGATTCTCAGAAGAGCCACAAAGGGCTTAGATTATTGTGTCTGTCTGAGTTACTGGAGACTCCGGGGCATAACATTTGCACTTTATTATGTGGTTATATAAGTGTCTAGATGGCTGTCAAAGTTGTTATTATCAACATCTTCTAGTTCAGAGACGCCACACTGCAGTTGTTGTACACCAAACTGCTTTATTTCATGGAGGTACACATTGATTTACTTGTTTAGCCTTAAATTAAACAGAAAAGCAGCATTATCACCAAATCTGTACACATTATTAGGCACACTGCATTTGCATGACACGAAATCCAGAGAAGGATAAACAAATGCCCAGCAAACAGCAGCGTATTAGGCGGGTAAATCACAACCTGAAGCTTCTGAATCACCGTTTCTTGTGTCGGTAGCCACGTCACTGTTTGCTGTTGTCAAGTAAAGAAGCAGCGTGGAAGTCAATGGTCAAACTAGTTGACTGACATGTTTTGAGTGTTAAACCTAATCAGTCAAACCCAAAGTGTGCAATTTGCTTTCCAGCCATCAACAAACACATTTTACTTGTAATACTGGGCAGCTGATGAGGACTTTGATTTTCTCTCCCAGAAATGTTGCTGCCAACTATCTGACTCAATGTGTTTTCAAGCTGTCATGTTTTGGGACTTCTAGCTCCATTTGTTTTCCCTGCTGTAGAAGCAGTAGGCCACACAAACACAGTGAGTTAATGAGTGTATTTGTTTTGTTTTTGTTGTTGTTGCATTCATTCCCTGTACGGTAGGTCCCGATAATTATATTGGGGTAATGTTTTTATTTATTTATTTGTTTTGCGTCCATAATGATGGCAGTTTACACCTTTTTTTTTTTTTTTTTTCATGCAAGCAGTTGGGTGTGTTATTTGAAGTGCTGGAAGTGTTCAGATTATAATTCCAGGATGTGCTCGCCTCAACAGCAGCAAGCAGTGGGAAACTGAATTCAGACAGACAGCATGATTGATTTATCCGCAAGTAGTGGAGTGCGGGAGGTGTTTGCGGTTCCAGGTGTTTCTACCCTCTGAGGAACCACAGCAAATTGGAGCATGGTACCACCTGCTGTACGGTTGCATCTACCAACACCTCGGCCCACTACACACATTGTTAGAGGAGATAGAAGAGGAGGTATAAATCAATACGTACTTCCTCTACCTTGTTATGTTGGGGTTTTTTTTTTTCATTTTTTTTTTTTTTCCCACTCTCACCTCTGACACATATTATCACTTTGTGGGCGGCATGACCCACAGGTGAATCTGTTCTCCCATAAATGGAGAGTCATCAAGTATAACTGCATTTCACAGGAAGTTATTAGTTCCTCGACATGGCAGAAATGGGAATAAATGAAAGCATTCTTGGAATTTCCGAGAAAGACAAATCAAGAGACAGCAACTAAACGATCAGAATCGAACGTGCACACGTAGAGTACTGTACGCAGTGGCATCGTGTCCTTTTCTGTCTGTTTCTTTGCTCCTCAGCTCGTTTAGTTTCGGAAATTAACCAAATTCCCTGCCGCTGGTGTGGGGACTTCCTGTCTGGCTGGATCTGCCCTGTGCAGCTTGACTCAACAGAGCAACAACTAAATCAGCAGACTCTGAGAATGTTACCAAAGCTGGAGGAGCAAGAGGAAATGTGTGCGATACGCTGGCGGTAGATCTCACCGCTACGGAGGGCAGAGATAAACAGCATCACCACCAGACCGTGATGGAGCCTGTGGAATACACACTGGTTACATGAATGACCTTGAGTTTTTGGTTTTTGCAGTTCGTGCAACAGGTAGAAAACAACAAGCTCCCTTATGCGGCTCAAAGATGTACTGCAAATAGAAATCTTAAAAGACTGTGAAAGAAATTCTGCAAATTTATTTTGCAACCCAAATAAGAAGGTGTGGGGTCCGACCCAGTCTTTGGGAGAGAGGCTATGTAGCCATGTGTCTTGTTTGTGATAGCAGGCACTCGCTAATTTAAAAGAGTTCAATCTTATCCGGCTCATTAACAGTTAACCTGATAAAAAACTACACAGGTGTGACCTAATTTAGATTCAAAACGATGGATTTTTGCTGGGAGGTGACATGAGTCCATGCTTGAAGGCAAATGCGCCTCAGTGGCTATCATGTTTTCATGTGTGTATGTAAGCCAGTTTCTAACTACTCACTCGTTTAGATACTGATTCAATGAAAACTTAATTTCAAAAGGAAAAAAATGCAATGGAAAGGGAAGAAAAGGTTCAATTATGCAGACACAATGATCAAGAGTAGAATTAAATTGCTTTTATTTAAAAAAAAAAAAAGATTTAAGAAGACTGGAATCAATTTACCGTGATGAGGGCAAAAGAGGTTGGCACCCTGGGCACAGCAGACGAGGAAAAAGTCGAGATGCAGATCAACACAAGCTTCCGTGACAAACATTTAAATATCTCAAATGGCTGCGTCCCAAGGAGAGGTACAGCATCAACTCGATGATGCTAATTTAGACTGAATACCCACTTCACATTTGGATGCTGTTTTAGATGACAGACTGTTTGCATTCATCTGGATCCCAGATTCTTAGTCAGTCTCCTGTCATCCCCTGTGATTTTCTCCTCCCTTTCTTCCAGTTAATAATGGTGCACATTATTTTCCATGCAGATAGCCACAGAGTGTGAAATCAATTTCAGAGCACAGAAGTGTGAGGACAAACTTAACTGGAGGAGAATGTCTGAATTTCAATATTTTCTCGATTAATAAAGCATCTGCTCTGAATTAATATACACTGTACAGTACATGGGGACGATCAAGGTAGTGGAGGAGGCGTTGTGTCTGAAAGCAGGAATCAAAGATGTCATGCATTAAACCATCCATCCATCCATCCATTTTCTACCACTTATCCTGTTAAGGGTCATGGGGGGGAGGGGGGGTGGAGCCTATCCCAGCAGCCTTCGGGCGAGAGGTGGGGTTCACCCTGGACAGGTCACCAGTCCATCACAGGGCCAACACATAGAGACAGACAACCACTGGCTCTCACATTCATGCCTACGGTCAATTGAGAGTATCAATCAGCCTCGTCCCCTCTTGATGTCTTTGGACTATGGGCCTCAGAACCCAGAGAGAACCCACACAGGAACAGGGAGAACATGCAGACTCCACACAGAAAGACCCCGTGCTGGAGCCGGGGCTCCAACGCGAAACCTTCTTGCTGAGAGGCGCCAGTGCTGACCACTGCACCGCCGTGCCACCTATGCACTAAACCATCTGACAGAATGTAGACATTCATAAATCACAAGATACCATCCAGACTTACATCTAATTTGCCTTCATTTTACTTTGATACATAAGAGGACAACATGCAGCAGAAGGAATGTTCATCACTCTTCAAAGTAACATAGGGTAGGTTTATGAAAAAGTTATTGGTGTTATTTTGTTATTGAACACAGTCAAAGTTGTTGTTTTATTTGGTTTTTTTTAGAAGGCAGCGACAGAATGAGTAGGAGAGCTCAAGGCAAGATGGTGGAGGTTGGTCAGGCTGTCAAGTCACTGAGCTGCGCCCACAATCGGTGCTGCAGCTACACCAACCATAAAGACACAACTCGGACAACACCTTGTCATGTGTCATCATATCATGTTTGTGGAGTGAAACCAGGAGTCGTTCATGGAAAAATAATTTTTACATGTGTGTATGTATTGTTGACACAAGCACTGCAGACTGACAGATGGGACTTTGGAGTCTCATATTGTTAGTGAAGTTTCCCTGCAGTGGGTCTTGTTACTGTAGATCAGATAAAGTTACATCACCTCTGCCAAGGCGTAATGTGATCATGAGCGTGTGTCTGCTGGCAGGATCCCCAAAACTACTGGACAGATTTTGATTTAATTGAGGGGAAGATTGTAACTCAAACAAAGCGGTGGCAATGTGGCTCAAATTGCAGATGGTGGATCTGAAGACCGTCTCAGGTCACTGGGAGCACGCAGCTCGTAGAGCAGGATTTTTCAAAACATTTAAATCAAAGTCCTCGAGTCAATTTGAAATCCTTGAATGGACAGTTTGGTTTCTGGGAATCATCTTGAGGATTCTCTGATCTGTGATCCAGAACTACTGATCCTGTTAGATATTGGAATACATTTTCTATGTTTTGATGAAACTTTGTATATTGTAATTCAAAGGATTAAAGCCCTTGAGGTGGTGCTCTGGACCGGTGAGCTCCAGTATCTATTTCCATCAGTTAGGAAGAACATTAGAGTACACATGTTGATGCATATTCTGCACCCTCATAGCCTCTCTATGCACTCTTTTTTTTAAATAGATTTTATTTTAATAGGAAGTCAAACAAATAGGTGATCATCTCAGAAGGAAATAAACCGTTTCCCAAATGGCTAAATATAACTGCTGGGCTGTTTACTGAGACTAAGTGGACCACAGTTAAATGTTCCTTCCTCTGTCCCTGGAAAAGCCTGCAGCACAGTCCACTGTCAATACTGTATGTGTAATGGACAGGTAGAGTGTGATCAATCCTCTTTGTTCTTTTCCCTGTCTGATTGGATTTTGAGCTTAGTCCATGCCAGCACAACTAGGACAGCAATGAAATCTTCACCAGCTCAGTCCGTGAATGAAGCTTTATGGTGCAAATCCTGAACTTTCTATAGCCTCAGCAGCAGATGTAGCTTTGGGACTGTAGCGCTCCAAGCATAACTCCTTGAAAGGGTTTTGTGTCGGTGGTTGGTTGCCAATAAGCAGTGGAAGGTTACATGTTGTAAGTATAAGCTACAACATGTAGAGCCTTAAGTATCACGCATACTTCATTATTTTTAATGATCTGTATAATGCATAATTAGAGTCCAGTGGGATTGTCTTTGATGGCAGGTGCTGTCATGTCCGGCCCCTTATGAATTTGCTTCCATTAGTTCAGGCAGGACAAAACTGTGGAGGAGAGAATCCAGTCATTTTGAGAGAACAATCATCACATGAAAGCATGTTGCTGCAGTATTGTTTGGGGGGAATAAAGAAGAAATTTGTAGCCAGCGTAATACTAGAATAGGCAAAATGTGATGACGGAGGTTGATGTTTGTTCCATTTCAAGTAAAATCCACGTCCTGAATCTTAACTTCACACTTAATTATTCCTGTTCATGAAATGAAATCCCTAAGTGGAGCAGATCTCTATAGATGGGGAGGAGGCAGCACACAATTAAACAACCCATGAGTGATTACTGAACTGCAGAGTAGAGCAGCAGAGGCACCTGCTGTGTCACTCTACTCAAGGTAAGAACAGGGGACCAAGGCTACCTGTTTTTGAGCGGCAGCAGCAGCAGCGGCAGCAGCAGCGGCAGCAGCAGCGTAGTAGGACTGGAGGAGTATCCCAGAGCACAGGGCAAGGCTTTTTTTCCCGTCTATTTTAAGTGCGAGTGTTCCTGCTCCCTGCTTGCAGCCCGCTAGTGAGTTGTGTTCAGATGCAACTCGTCCTGTTTTATTTGGGCATATTTGACAGCTTGACTGTTTTTACAGTCCATCTTTTGGCCACAAAGCCAATAGCCTTGCTCCTGACAGCACCGATGTTTGATGTAATAACAGACATCCAGTCTACGAGTAGTGTTTGAGTGTGTGTGTGTGTGTGTGTGTGTGTGTGACAGAGAGAGAGAGAGAGAGCGAGCAAGAGAAAGAGAGAGACAGCTCAGACAGACAAATGTCAAACTCAACGGCGGTTGTTGTTTTCTTTCTCTCCCAGTCTTGTCTGTTTCACTCTTAGTTTTTTTTTCAATAATAAAGTAGTCACACAACTCTGTATGAGAATTCTCTACAAGAATGGAAACATTTTTAACCTCAGCAGGCATGATGCCAACTCAACTCAGTCCCCAGAGTGAAACACTTGTACATTTCTGCGAACCATGAAGACTGAAAGCTGGATGGAAAATGGTCTCATTTTTCCGCACATCTTGCTGAGACCAAAGTCAGTCTTGAAAGAGGACATGCCAACGACAAACCTGGGTTAGGGTTGTGACGCTCACAGTTGGTAGCAGGAACCAAACAGCAGTCATCGGTGGAACCGCCCTCCTCACCAACCCACCTCCAAGAGCTGCCTTTCTCCCTCCATACTGATGACATCACATTCCCGCCTTCAACCTGAAATGCATTGCAAACACACCAGTTAACACTTGGACTTTATCATGTATTTTAAGCCACATCTCTAATGTTGTATAACTGTTGTTATAATGCATCATAATCGATAATATGTTTGAGACATAATGCAAGGTGAATGCATTATAATGCACTATGAATTCCATAATAATGCACGATAGATGTAGCGCTAAAAGCAAGTGTTTCTGAAAATGTGCATGTGGTAACAAGAAGCCCAAGGAGCTTATAGAGGGTGTCTTATAAAAGGCCTAATAGATACCATGGTGCATGCAAGATAAAAGATAAACAATCATAAAATGTAGAGATGACATGAGGAAATATTTTTATTATTATTATTATTATTATTACAGCTGTAGATGCATGTTAGTGAAAGAAAACAAAACAAAACATCCATCAGGGCTATGTGCAGTATGTTTGATTGAACAGGATGTTTCTACGTCGAGATTCGAAGGTGTTAAGAGACGGTGAATATTTGACAATTGAACATGAAACTGCATTACATGGGAGATTGAAATCTTGGCGAAATCTTAAGCTCACATGACTGACAGGCTGTTGCCTCTGCCGGGGTGTTTTCAAACTTTGTCCAACACTGCACCGAAAATAATTCCTCGTGACCTCTCTGTTTTCCACAGATAGATGTCTGCGCAGTCGTTACCCAAGACGGCCTCTTCTTCTTCTACTTTTAGACGTGTTCATTCACCGTCAGAATAGAGGCTAGGGCTAATAATTACACTAAGACATGAAATAAGAAACAAACCGTCATCTGTCCTTCATCAAACCAGACCGTTCACCGCTGCACTCCCTGCTTTGGGGGATCGATTAGATCCTCAGGTTCCAGGTCGCAATTATGAATGCGGTTCCCAAATCGAGCACGTTGAAGGAGCCGGTGCATGTTTAGCATGTGATGGTGAGAGAGAGGCATTATGTGATCTCTCTTTGCACCTCTGAAAATGCTGACAGATGGCATGTGTAGATGTTTCGACACGCTTGCTGATAGCACATCACAGATTCAAAGTGTATGCATGCAGTGCAAAGAAGTCTGTATCCTGACACGTCATTCGGCCCAATACCAGAGCCGATACGAGGCGTGAGGACTGTTAATCTCTCACCCCTTTTTTTTTTCATTGACTCTGAATTCAATTTGAATGTAGGACCACATCTACAACTGATCTCTTAAGTGAATGTGTTTGTGTGCGTAGAACTCCATGCCATCTTACCTCAAGTCATGATTAATGCAGAACCACCCTCTCATTTAAATAAGATTTTCTCATTTTTATTTCATACAGCACATTAAGCACAAATCCAGCCGTATTGCATTTGGCTTCCCATGCCCCAAATTTTAAACTGATAAGATAACAGAATAAACGGTGGAGGAGGGAGTGACTTAAATAAATGAACACGGAAACAGTTTGAGAATTTCAAACTAATTCTCTCTCTCTGAACATCGCTGCTTTTTTCTAAAGCTTTCGATTAGATACCAAATTCAACGACTTTGCAGGAAACAAACCCAGTTAACCAATTAAAGAAAACAAAAAAACAAAACATAGTCAAACAGAACTAAATGGATTCTAAAAGCTTTACCGGCTACAGTATAATCCAAATCGTGTGAAATCCTATTTGGTCTGGTAGCAGAAGCCGGTTGGTCACAGGTACGTTTAAAAAAAAAAAAAAAAAAAACTGAAACGTGACACCAGCACTTAAATCTTCTCATGCAAGTATCCAATAATGTTTAAAAGTTTGAAGTCATTCATATCACAACTGCTGGAAATTAAAGGACAAAGTGACGAAATGAGGCCGTCCTGCACTTTGTGGCTGGTAGCTGGGAGCCTGATTCATGAGGTTGAGCATTGATCGCTTTAGCTAGCGAGCAGATATCCAGTTACTCCAGCCAAACCCTATACCATTGACCTTTCGTCCAGAATGAGCCCTACAGCTGCATTAGAATATGATATTGAATGTTAAATGGCACGCGGGGTTATCAGGGTATCTACTGATTTATTACGTGTATTATTCAATAGAAGGTGTTCAATAATGCAATTTTCATCCGAGTCTCTTCAAACTGACCACTGCCTTTATGTTTTCCCTCCAAAATTCATCATTTCAACCCTTAATTTTAATTTAAAGCAAAATCACAGGAAAGAAAGACGCTGCCACTTGAATATGGAGAACTAACCTTCGTCAATACTGCTCGGATTCAATCGAACAACTGACATGTGTCAACATGATTGACCCAGGAACTCTGACATGCTGTGCATACAATTTCAATTGGTAGTACATGAATAAGTCAGCTGGAGTCTCCTCCATCTTATCATCAGCAGTTAAGTGATGGAATATAGAGGTCAGCCTGTGAAGCGAGGAAGACGTGAGATGTTTCTGTGCCAAAGGATAATAAGCACAGGCAATTGAGTTCCAATGTTGTCAGGCGGTCACTATCTGCCTTCCGCTGGATCACAAGAGGGGATCAGACCACCGCTTTTCCAGGGCGGCGAGGGAGGTGAGTTTAATGTCACTCACCAAAAGCTATTTCCAAGAGCTCACCTAACATGTCCTTGTCAAGGTCAGGTGGCCAGAGGATATGACTGAGATGTGATTTCTAGCACTAGAAATACCACCATAATAGATCGGCAAATGAGTACAAAGATGGCACAAAATGTCAATTAGCTGCTTGACTCAATATCTCTGTCTCTGTTACTGTCCTCAAGAAGCTTGATCTCTTTCTGAAAATGCTAAGATATTAATATTGATTTTCATTTATGATCATCTGCAACTCTGCGCTTGGTTTTCAAAACGAAGTCACGATGTGATTTAAAATTGTAATTCATATTAGCTTTGACCTAAACCACAATCAGGGAAGCAATATTTTGTTTGTATTGAAGTGGGGTTATATGAGGTGGTCGGGATGCAGGTCTTAGCTTCAGTAGATTTAAGGTGGGAAGACCAGCAGCTGATGCTCACTGCTTATCTCCAGCAAAAGGGAATTTTACAAATTTAGGATATATTATTTCATTTATAGTGTATATAAGATTTTTGGAGAGTTCATTTGGTGACGAAAAAAACCCCAGCTTGAACATCAGACCTGCTGCAACTCTCAGCTCAGAAGTTGAGCTGTTTCACATCCGCTGAAGGTAAGACCTGTTGTAGGCGTGACTTCCTCCTCCACCCCGTCCAAGAAACCCAGACTAGACCTTTAGGCCCAGTTACTTGAGAACAGCAGGTGATAATCGAGACAAAAGCAAGTCAGTGCAGGTTCGGGTTACGCAAGTCAGTCAGGTTTAATCAGAGGAATTAATATACCTCAAAAATGTTACAAGAGTGTGTGTTTGTGTGTGTGTACACACCTGCGTGCACGTGTGTAATGACAAGGCAGAGGCTGCTGATATATAAATTATGACTTAAAGTCTGAGCTATGATGCTAAACACCTGATGACCTTTAACCTTTAACCGCCACAATAACAAAGCCTTCTCCTCTTTTCCTCCATCTTGGCTTGAATCTAAATTTCGGAGCGCTGATTTGACACGAACAGCTTTATATTTCTTCTTTTTTTGTTTTCTTCATCTCTTCATTTATCTTGAGTAAATACTTCTTCCCAGCTAGAACACGTCAGGTGAAAATAAATAAACGCGTGTGGAACATTTGCAGGTACAGCACATCAACAAAAGTGTTGGAAAATATCAAAATAGATAATAATAATATTAACGATTAACATAATAGGGTACCTTCAGGCGAAGATTAATAACGGTGGCACAGCGGTGCAGTGGTTAGTGCTGGCGCCGCGCAGCAAGAAGGTTCCGGGTTCGAGTCCTAACTCAGGCACGGGGTCTTTCTGTGTGAGTCTGCATGTTCTCCCTGTTCCTGTGTGGGTTCTCTCTGGTACTCCGGCTTCCTCCCACAGTCCAAAGACATCAAGAGGGGACGAGGCTGATTGATACTCTAAATTGACCGTGGGTGTGACTGTGAATGGTTGTCTGTCTGTATGTGTTGGCCCTGTGATGGACTGGTGACCCGTCCAGGGTAAAACCTGGATAGGCTCCAGCCCCCCCGTAACCCTTAACAGGATAAGTGGTAGACAATGGATGGATGAATAATAATAACAGATATCCTTCACTAATTCAGGATGCAAGCTTTCCGGTTGAAACCATTTTGGACGTTTTTTGTTTTTTTGTGGCCAGCAGGCATTTGTTCATTTTCATCGTGACTTGTGTGTCATTACTCCTCAGAGACACAATTGAGCTCTAAGTGTGATGTTGCCAGCAGCTATAAGCAGGCATGGAAATGAACATCGATACCCGTCTGTCCATCTATCCAGGTGTACAGCTGATGTGATTGTTTTCTCACCTCCAACTACACCACCGTGGGCAGCAAGACAAACCCACTGAACATGCCGTTCGTATAATCCTGCAGGCATTATGTTTTACAAAATCACAAGGCCCTGCAAGCATATTGTACCTCTGCTTTGTGCTCAAAGCTCCTTGTTCTACACATCTGTTTAATACAGCGGGGGTGGGGTGGGGGTGGCTGCTCAAAAGCATTATATTTCCCATCCGTGCTGCGCGACCATACTGTGACCACCCACCTCCTGCCTCTTCTTCGACAGATAAAAATGGATACATCTCCATGGAATTCCTGTAGGAAGAACAACCGCCGTGGGTGAAATTGTAGTTCCACATGCCTCTGATGTTTTATGACAATTTAAAGCCACTCATTACTAAACTGTGGACAGGTAAATCTAGCACACTCCAGTTAGCTAGCAGTGATAATTGCTGGGTATTTTTGCTGTCAATCTTATTTTGGTCCTCAGAGTGTGAACACAGGCGGGAAAAAGAAGATGGCAATATTTGTGTTTTAAGAACTTGTGACGAACCACAAGCAGTTCCAACCACACTCTTCAGTAATCCTCGCCTTTAGAGAACTTAATATCTGTCAAAACTGGTTTCAGCTCACTTTCACCTCTTAGCAGTTGTTACAAGAAAACAAATCTACAATAAACAACAGGAACAGCTAGAAAGAACTCAAAGGGACCATCCCTCACTCCAGGAAGCTGCGGGATGTAGAAAATAACCCTAACACAGTATCACTAAAACCTGTAATTTTTTTCTTCCCAGCTGGCAAAAATAGCTCTTCCAGATCAGCGATCTAGAATACCATCTCTTTACGTCACGATAAAAGTCAGGTACATCATAACAACAATCGCGAACATCTGGTGACAGCCTGCGTTCATGTACGTTCTAGTGGCGAAAAGTAATCATGGAATGACTGTTCTGTCTACTTTATTCAGATGTGGACTTTATGAATAATGTGAGTTGTCAATATCTTCGCCGTGATTGGTTTATATGTGTTCTCTCAGTTTTTCTAGAGTGCACTTGAAATTCAGCCGGACTGCACATGCATCAACATAATCCACTTGTTGGTAGTTGAAGCGCTTGTTCAGATTGAAATTCAACTCGAGGGGCTAAAAGATCTATAGCCGCCATTGAATTATGTGCATAATATGACTATATTCAGAAGCAGTCATAATCTAGAGAACTGATAAATACTGGGAGTCCTGCTCATGATTGCGCTGCGCAAGCAGGACACAATGATTTAGAGTGAAGTGCGTGCTTTATTGTTTAGTGAAGCTTCTTTGACAATCAAAATAAAAAGCTTGATCAAATGCAGGAAATAAGAGAGTTGAACCGAGCGCCACTGTCGTGCTGTCAGTTGGACACTGACGCACTCGTAGGTGTTCCCAGAGGTAACGCACCTGTGATTAATCAGCTCTGATTTGGGGGCATCACACACACGCCTCACAGTGGACATCTGGACTGATCACACACCGGTGTAACTAATCATTCTAATACTGGCTCTGTTCCATCAGGGCTCGGCTCTGCATGCTGACTCATGGCATGAATTACTGGCTCACCCGAGTAAATAAGAGTCATTGGTGATTGTTTCTCTCTCCCTCCCTCTGACACCACGCTTCCATTAAATGCCTGAAGAATTTTAAGGGAATTACAACAAAGAGAAAATGCAAATGACACCCGATTCCATTGAGCAGGTTAGAAGCGAGTGAACCAGGTAACATAGCCAGTCGGCTTTTTCCAGCAGGAGATGGCAGTACAGGCGATGTTAGAATAGTTCTGATAAGCAGTGGAGAAGAAGAAAACCCAGAAATCCAACAAGTCAGCCCAATGTTGCGGCCAACTTGAGGAAATTCTTGCTCACAGACACATTTCAATTGTTCGGTGGTGCCCACTATTACTGGACATGTTGCTGCTTCTCTGGAGACGGTCACGTAAGTCTAAGAACTGCCTGATCATAATTCACCGTAGTTAGAATATTCCATCCCCTGTTTTACGTTTTACCGTTTCAAAAATGGCAAAACCACTTTAATTGCATATAGGTTTTTTTTGTTGTTGCTAGTTTAAGGGTTTTTTTTCCCCATAGAATGCAGAAAATGTCAAATGCACATAAAAGCCTTTTTTTTGTATAGCAATACAGCATGTGATGCATCAAAATATTGTGAAACCAGGTCTAATATTAGCAGCTGTGTTGGCTGCGTTGTCAAACCATAGCTGTCAGGATTCGCTTTGGTCAGATTAGATTTCAGAAATTCTATAAATGTACTTATACAACAAGAGTGAAATGACCTTTGCCATTTACAGTTGTTACATCATCACAAACAAATAAAAAAAAAATGAATGTTTTTTTTTTTATGTGAGCTTGAACATCCTACAACATGAATCAAAATTCATCCACAACGCTCTGAATCACCCCGCTAACGGTCAAAAAAGATTAAATCCACGTTGCTGATCCTTGAATGCCAATCCTGACTCTTTTCCAACTTCTTGTCTAGTTTTGTGCCAAACAGCAACAGTGAGTGCTTGGAAAAAACAAAACTGAATACTACACAAGAACAAAAGCATTCATCCAAGGTGATAAGACATTAATTTATTAGATAAAGTCATATGTAGGCCATGCACACTCTGGACTCCAGTAGTTTTGGTTGGACACGTGTCAAGTGTTGCTCTTGTTGTACTTTATTATTTTTTAAAATTTCTCTTTTGTCAGTGTCTATTGATGCCATTATGCGTCTAGATGGTGATGAAAACAACATCATATGAATCATAATTAGCACTACGATATCTTTCCTGATATTTCCAGTAACCACGAAGAAGCAGGCACGAAAGGTTCTCTTCGCAGTGGCCATTAGACGTGTCATAGGTGCAACTGATCAAATGAGTCAACGAGCAGTGAGCCAGCACGCCCACTGCCGGGTCTGCCTTTCAGGTTCATACGTACAGTTATAAATTAAACCTGTGAAAAGGGTCTATGGCCCTTGAAATCAAGGCTACCTCCATTTTACCAGTCTATTTCTAGTGAGTGTTTCTGCACACAGGCACGCGTGTGTGTTTTCGTACTTGCTGCCGGCATTCTAATGTGCATGGTGACACACAATTCTGTAAGCAGTAAACTGGCTCCCTCCACACCTGGGCGATCTTTCTCTCGGGACAGCTAACAATATGGTAGTCGACTCCGCCTAAAGCAAATTGAAGCAGTCCATTAATTCACAACCCCAAACTGATTCAAGCCTGCTTTCATGTAACACCTCTGAGACACGAATCTTGGAGGGTTAGTCACATGAAACACCTACCAAAAAAAAGGAGCATAGTGGTATGAAATATGAAATGCAGCCATATTCTCCTGATGAATGTATAGAAAGACGTTGATGCCTCCACACCGCTTACATCCGTGGGCTGGAGCCATAATGTTTTAATGCTGTGTATTCGTTGGTTGATGCAATATCTCAGGAGCCCCTGAGGGAATTTCTTCATATTTGGCACAAATATCAAGTTTGATGTAAGGATGAACTGAAAAGATTTTGATGTTTGTTTTTTTTATGTAATGTTTTTATGTTTTGTCGTGTTTTCCACATGAAGCAAGACAAACTGTGCAGGGACCAAGTTTACTGCACCGGTCACTGTCACCTCACATGAATGCAGTATCTCTGGAGCACTTTGGGGAGCGGACACACATCATGCAACAAAACAGTGCGGCCATTCTTGTCACAATTCAAATACTTCTTGTGTTGTACAGTAGATCTTTACAGAAAACAGTAATGGTGTAGTTGCTACTCTACAATTATTTTAGCATTCAGAATCAATTTGGGCACCTCATGTTACCCATTTCCCTCGCAGTGCAATGTGCACCCACTCTGAGCTCCAATTACTGGAGAAAATCCCTCTGTCAGAGAGGACTGGTGAACTGTGTTGGAGACCCTCTCTGCGTAGCCAGTGTGCATCAGTCATTAGCTCCCCACTGGGTGCAGCAGCACGCATGGTCTCCCAAACAGCCAGAAAACTCCACAGCCTCCATCAGTAAGAAGCCTCTTCACACACCATGCAAATTCCCCTCAGAATTCATGTTTTAAATCCAGCATATTAAATCGCCTCCTATGGAAACAAACCTGAACGTTGGTGGTTCCCTAGTTAATGTTCTGGCTCCTCTAGCATCAAAATCAAAGGCATGTTAACAGGATTTCTGTTGTTTATAATTACTGCTGTTCTAAGAGTAATGAATGGAATTTAGCATCTTTCAAGATCTGTGTGATTCTGCATTCTGAGTGTGTAATTTGTTGGAGCTGAAACACATTTTCCCAAGCAACTTGGCTCCCAGGTGTTATCTGAAATTCCAGGCAGAAGATTGCATCAGCATATTCAACAAAACCAGGCCTGCACATTTAAACTGACTGTCCTGTGATGTGAAAGTAGATTTGATAAAAATCTTTGCATTGTCAAGAGTGACGTCAAGGTTGCGTATAAATTAGACGTAAGGATTTTTGGGTTGTTTTTTTTTTTTTCTTTTCTGCAATGTGTGGAAGGTGTAGGTGCAACCGGAATGCTACTTTTCACCATGACATTTGGCAGCTTGATTCCACTCCCTTGGTTAAGGCTTGTCAAGGGAATTGATTAATATTCATTCCTATTTGATATTCATGGAGAGAATCAACTCTGTGTTTGTCTGAGGTACAATGGGGAACTCTAAACATAGGAAACAGCAATGCAAAATTAGGGCAACACAGTGTGAACAGTAGAGGCTATTCATAGAAATGTATTTCAGCCGTGGCTCCAGTTTATGATATATCTGACATCATACATCACATGTGCAGCTTGAGCTAACTGACTCGCATGATTGTGTATCAAGTGATTGACACATATATGATGCATGATAGATTTTATGGATCCCCGAAGAAGCTGTTCTGCCCATCTAAATGGCACTGATGCCAGCATTTTTTTTTTCCGGCTCCAAAAGAAAACTGATCTTAATCTTGATCTAATCTGGATCTGTGAATAATGCTTTTTAGTAAGATTGTTGGAAATAGTAATATGCCCCAGCTGGCGATGGATGGAAAGAAACAGAGCACTGTTCGTTTTCAGTTGTGTCAGAGGAAATGCTCGCTCAAGAAAAGGCTGGTCCTTCCTCTCGAGTTGAAATAAACAATTCATTTTTAATCCTATTAGTTCAGACACTCTGTAACATTCTTCACCTGTTAAACAATACATTCCCCCCCAAAATATCTTTTTTTTTTCCCTTCTTAAAAAGCAAAAACTGATGGAAAAACCACTTCTGCATGTTCCAGTTAAATTCCTCCCGTTATTTCTCGCCCTTCTTTCCTGATTCCCTCTGAAATCTGTCACGATGCAGCAGTTAGACACACTCAGCCGACTAACAATGTGGGGTTGTGGGTTTGCTGTTTGTAGTAAAGAATTTTCAAGTCACAGGATGAGTCTGGGGGATTCATAAAACAAATCAATTAAAAATGCAATCAGTTATTCTTTATTTTCTTTTTCACAAGGTTGAATTCGGTTGCAATTTAGGCTTCAAACCTCTGTAGATGAAAATATGAAGCACGTGTTTCAGTTTCGTCCTTTGTTAAACAATAAATTCAAATTTTTATATATATATATATATATATATATATGTGTGTGTGTGTGTGTGTGTGTGTATATATATATACACAGTATGTATATTATTTGTTAATATTGCAATTAACCTATAGTTCATTCTTTTGTTTTTATGAATAGCTTTTATGCGATTTTTCAAAAGAATTCTTCATATAAAAATGACAAGTTGCACAATAAATAAGAAATCCTACACAATAAGCAATAAGACATCACAGCAATTTATGTTTGCTGCCTCGTGTTCATTATTCTGACTGCCCGGGGGTACAAACGGTCTTTGAGCTGGCTGGACGAACCTCTGTAAGCATTTTCCAGAGGGAAGGAAAAGAGCAAAGAGACCATATGCTGGGTGGCTGCTGTTCTCCATGATACTTTGGGTCTTTCTTGTACAGCGGGTGGTGTAAATGTCCTGAGGCGGTGCCAGTCATGTTTCTGTGCGCTTTTAACTGTCCACCTCAATTGTTTGTGGTCTTGTTCTCAGGTTGCTAAAATACAACAGGACGCCTGAGGTAGGAGGATCCTTTCCAACGGTAACCTTGCAAAAAAGGATTTTCGCAAAAAAATCAAATCATCCAGCACTTTTGATGGCATTCAATATTTCCAACGCCCATGTCATCAAATAGGGACAAAACCACACCCAGAACACTGGAGCCATGATCATGGCTGCTGCCATTCCATTCGATTATTTTTGATCCTTACTTTCAGTCTCAGCTGAATCTTCTTCATGCAAAGCCTGAGGGAGTCGTCCTAACCCTAACCACAACTTTGAGCCTGCTCAGGTTGAGCCTTTTCCCAACAAACGACCAGTCTGTTGAATCAAAGCAACTTCTTAAGTTGGGTTTCCCCTACTTCAGCCTTCTGCTTTCAGACGGGAGCGTGGCTGAACGGTCTGATTGTACGCTCCCTTGTGCTCAGTAACTTGCGATCACTTGTTGGGGAGCTGAGAAGCTGCAAGTATCCTCGACAGGAAGCAGCCATTTGAAGATGCAGTCATCGAGGTCTCCCCCCGCAATGGAACCTGATAGCTGCTGATTACTCCGTGGCATTTTCCAGCGCGACTGTAGCTTTGCCTTGTTGTGGAACATAAACAGCAGTTTAGATGTGGAAGAGGAATTCCCTTGGCAGATAAAATAGTCCTCACTCAATTCTGAGGTGTTCCACTCCCAGGCTGGGAGATTCCTTCTGCATCGCTGCACCTCAAGCTCTTATCCAGAAAAAAAAAAAAAAATACTCCCTCGCCCTCAACCTTAGTAGCTGTTTCATTGAAGCTGACTGGTCGATGCACAGGGACACCATGGGCTGTACAGTTCTGTCCTTAACCCTTTCTCTTCCAGTATGAACTTAAAAAGTTACCAGCATGTTTGAACATAGTAAAGAAAAGAGTGAGCACAAGGATAACTTTTTTTTTTTCATTTTTAAAAAAAAAGTTCATTTTAAAATGCTTCCAAACTGTCATTTTCAAACAAAAAACTTGGAGAGGGACATTTGGAAACCATTGTTGTGATATATGTAGTTATTCATTCAGGGTTTTCCTCCCCTTTGATCGTGTACAATAAAAACCAAACAACAGTAATCAACCAAATGGACTTGACACTCAGACAGTCAGTCTGATATCCTATATTATGGTCTAGTAGTCATATTATTAGATATTATTCTTTGTTAGTATGCAGTAAAACCCTAATAATTAATAACAAAACTATTAAAAGGGAAGGAGAGGCGCATTGCGAGCTGACATCTGTCAGCACCATCTTGGATGCTTAATCTTTCCCTTTGTTTTGTGAATAACTGAATGTTTCCAAAGAAATGTACCAAACCACAGATGTGTTAGTTCTAGTGATGTCGCCCCCTGGCAGCTCTGCTAATTGTCCTTTCTGTCTGTTTGAAACACAACAGGAGGCTGCTTGAGCTCACATGGCGCAACAAAGGTGCTCTGCATCAACCTTAACAGTCAATTTTCCCAGTTTTGGAAGGCATCCTGATGCTGTTATATTTATCAAAAGGGGCATCAGATCCAAAAAAAGTGTACAATTATAATTTTGGTGGATAATTTCTCGGTGTATTTGGATCATTCTTACGTGTTAAATACAGTTTTAATGTAACATTTTAGGTCAAAAGCGTGCTCAGTGCCCGTGACAGAAGAATATTCCACTTATCAAAATGTAGGGAGGGGGAAAATAGTTGCACACACCACGGAAAGGATTTGAATTTAACACACGGAATGATTATTTAAGAAAGCAATTACACCGACAAAGAGATGAGATGTCGGGATCTGTCTGATTCAGCGCAGCAGGTGATTTATTGATCACATTGGACGTTAACAGTATTAAATCAGAGCAGCATGACGAAATGATGGGAAAAAGGAAAATGCTCATGCGTTTTGCTCAGTGAGAGAAAAAAAAAATCCAATCAATCACAATCCAGCTGAACTTGTGTGAGTGTGTGTGTGCGTGTGCGTGTGTGTGTGCGGGGTCACTTTCAGTACCATCTCTATTGCTGTATCTCATGCATACAGTATCTGCTGTTGTAGCTTTGTGGGGTTTGAACCGCGTTGACAACAATCAATCCGATTCTGATTCACTTTCCGAAGATAAAATAATTATTGATATCGTTGCATCAACAGGTTTGATTTATGTTCTAAGAGATGAAAGTTTTATTTTTTCCCTTTGGCTACTTGGTATGTTGCTTTTCTTTTTAATGGTGTATTGGTAGCATACGACCATCAAAAATCACCTCTTCGACATTTACTGTTTACCATGAAAGCACCGACTGAATACACAGGTTATGTCAACCTCGTTTTAGCAACTTTCTGGTGATGGTAAAGTTGAAGCGTCGGTGCGATGCGGTAAAACAACTACAGCACTTTAATAAAGCTACATGTGGGGGTGTGATCATATTGACTTTACCCACCACCCGTCCTGGAACAGGCTGGCATGTGGGTCTGTGAGAGGCTTTACCAAGATGGGCCTGTTGAATCCCTCAGTTCAAAGCCTTAAAATGTCTTTTGCGGACGGGCTTGGTGATGCCGGTGGGCTCAGCCTGACCGCCGGCTTCAAATAATTTCATATTTCATTTTCTGCTTTGTCAACAAGTCGTGAACGGCCAGCAACTGCTTCTCGCTTTGTCACCAAGCAAACTGCAGCGAGACAGCAGAGCGCCGCACTCCCGTCGATCATAATGTCAACAAGTGGGTTTTAAATATCTGGTTATTTACTTTTTTTGTATCAAGACTTCATCTCTCGTGTATGTGAGAATGTAGCTCCCTCACCCTGAGCTTTGGTTTGCTTTTATATTTTTGCTCTCTTCGGGTAGTCAGAGGAGCGAACCCTATACCTGCCCGGATCCTAGACACTAACATCAAGGATGAATTAGCTGCCTAATGGCTTCTGAATAAGATCAATCTGACTGTCTGTCTGTGAGATCAAACCAGTTACACAATATCCAGATCCCTCTGGGCTAAACAGCGCACATTTAAATAAATTAATCACTGCCGGTTAACGCTCAGTGCTCACTGAGAGAGGGAGGGGAACATGCTCTCCTGCTGAGGAATTAGTTCTGATTTTGCATGCAGCAAATTTGAATCGAGAGACAATATGAAACGTATAATCAGAGAGTGTCTTGTCTTCTCGTCATCTAAGATTTTGAATTCACTCATTAGAGGGAAGAAAGTTTCAGAAATGAAACATTTATTCCGTGGCACATTCATATTTTCTAGTGCAGTGTCTTATCAATAGGAAGGTAACAATCATTAATATCATCTGCTGCTGTCACACCTGATCCTGATCAGCGACACAGCGCCTCTATTGTTGCACCCTCACGCCCATCCAAACATTTTAGACAGCCCTCTCTTCAGTGAATAACCTTCATAAACTGAGTGGTCCAATCCCTCACCGTTTCCTCATTTGTTTTGGTTTCTGCACTTGATCATTTTGTCAAAGGACAATCCATTTGTTTTAAATTGAGGAAAGTCTACCCTGAAAAGCCTCAGCTGCAGGCTGTTGGGTTTTATAGCATCTCTCCTCCCCTGTGAGGAGATCACAGTGCTATGTGAGAACACAAGATATTGCCTGCAGTGTGCACTTTCTGAATCCGGTACCAAACTTTGGAGTAATGATCAGTCCCTCGAACAGAAGAAACAAGAGGGATGTTGTTGTTGTTTTTTTTTCTTTTCTTTCGTACTTTCATTGGTTGTTTTTCAAATGTATAATGATAATAATGAAATTGTCTCCTCTGGGCTTGTAATGTTGTTGTTCATACCAGAATTTGTAATAGGTTTGTTGTTCTTCTGTATCCAATAAGCGGAATCAGTCCTTTGCTCGATGTGCCGCAGCCTAAAGCTACGGTAGATGTGCTGTATAAACAACAGCATAATGAAGAACATCTGTTGTTGAGAGCCAGAATCCCACCTTGACAGAGCAGGAGCCGGGAAATAAAGAAGAATATATTGCATTTATTTATGCTGCAGCATCCCCAATGCGTTCAGGGGAAAGACTCTGTGGTTGCTCGCGTGTTGACGATGCACACACGAGCCTGCCATCATTGGCTTCTCTCACACTTCAGCCACGTGTCATCGTGCGGATGGGGAGGAGTTGCTATTCTGGTTCCAACCACTAAGGCTTTTATATCACTCTGTTACACTCGGTCAAAAACATTTTGCAGTCAAATGAAGGGGATAAAAAGTTTAAAAAAAAAAAGAAAAGAAAAGTCAAAGATATATCAATTGAAATATAATCATTGATATATTCAGTCGGTAATGGCATTCCTAAAGCAATAGGTTTTGAAAGAAAGCTGAACTAAAGGACATCACACCTCATGACACAACTGTGCTGGAAGCCACCTAATTGGTCCAAAACAACAGGAACAAGGCCTGGCTTAGGAGGAGTGACTGCAGCTGCAAAGAAGCAGCAAAGTAGTCGAGGCAGGAAGTAAGGAAATCAGACACCAGAGGGAAGGGATTTCAAAATAAAGCAGGAATTAACAAAGCATGGCTCGGTCAACGTGAGACAGGGGTGTCCGTTAACACGTCCAGTCTCAGTTGATTGATTGCTGTTTTTTCATTTCTGTTCTCGTGTGACGGAATTTTCAAACCCCCCGGTCTGTTCAGCCTCTAAAAAGAAAGGGAGGCTGAAACCTATGGCTCCATTATGCGTCAGAGTCCATATTTGTGGTTCTTGTGGTGCTGCATAAAAGGTGTTTGCATCTTCTACTGTAGAGAGAGAAATAGCTTCAAGTTTCTGTCTACAAAATGCAGCAGGTTTGCATTTGGAATCCGGTCATATTTAATGGGGCAGCACTGGCAAGCATTCAGTAATATCCCCTCGACCTGTTTTCAATTGATTTAATTTCCATCCTCCAGAAGCGAAAGGAATATATTCATTTCACTGCTTTTGTGATGGCAGTCATCCAACTCAGCGCCATAATACGCCACTGCTTCATTTGATATGAGTATATTAGTAGCAGGCATATCAACAAGAGTGGATACGAGTGACTGAGAGAGAGCAGATTGCAGGAGACTTCACTACTCCAAGGTGATGGGCAATTCTCATTTTGTTTCTTTTGCCAAACACCTCAAGTATGAAACCAATGACGTGTGTCAGCGAGAGAGGTAGATTTACTATTATTGAATTTAAGGAAACAAACAACAATGACAACAAAGGGCAGCGTATGGCTCTTTGTCTCGCTCAGCCAAACGTCCGCGAGCTGGATGTTCCATCAAGAGGATAATCTTTTATTTGACTCTTATAGAACACTTACCTCTCCGACGACTGCAAAAAAAGATTTGTGTTCACCCTATTTACTGCATCCTTGCATACCACAGGGTTACTAACAAAGTATGTACTTTAGAAATGCACATAATCTTGGGTTTAATTTCTCTCTCTCTCTCTCTCTCTCTCTCGCTCTACCCATAAACACCCTTGTCACACTCATCATACTTTGCCTTGTTGCCCTTCTACATTTGTGCTGAATGTTCCTATTTACTGGTGACTCAAGGGAAGGAAAGAAATTATAAACTTCTCAAGCGGAATTCTCAAGCCCATTGTCCTCAGTGTCACCGGTGAACCACGTGTAATGAGACCGTCCGTGTACAGTACGCGGTAATGGACACAAACCAGTTTAATGAGGCCGTGAGTTTATGCTTGAAGGGTGTTGCTGACATTAAATACTCAGTGTTTATATCGCGGATGTGTTTGTTATCGATGCAGGAAGGAATATAAATGCTGTTTGATGAAATTCTGTGGAAAATGCACATCAACACATAAGCTGGCAAATTTACAGAGAGCAGCATCTATATTTAGATCTGGTCTTTAATATTTCATACATGTTTGCAACGTTTGTTGTCTGGCTGCGCTGTCAATGTGGCAGGAAAGATACTTTCACAGAACAGGAGCAGAAAAACATAAAGAACCAAGACTAGATGTGTTCACGGCGGCCTTAGATTCGCAGCTCAAATTCTAAAAGACACCGAAATGTGTCGGTCTTGAATCCAAACAGGAACTGGATCCATGCAGAACCGTTAAAAGATGAATCAAGACACACAGATCTCTCCAGGAATGATTTCAGAACTGGTTTCTAGTAACACGCTGAACTTTTTAATAGAGATTTGAATAAAAAGAATATCAGGAGCATATGGAATATAGGCTCTGAGCTCCTCATAGATAACAATAGCCTGCTTGTTAGCTTTTTTTTTTTTTTTGCAAGCAAACATTTTTCAACGTAATGGAGGTCCACAGCAGAAAATAATCAGAAGTAGGAGCCCATCAAAGCCACTAGGGATCACACAGCCTTTCTGGGAAAAGAATGGAATGAAACTTAATTGTCTATACATTTAAATGAAAACATTAAAAAAAAAAATCCCATTTTTGGAACTGAGATATCTCAATATAGCCTTTTAATAATTTGGGCAGCAGATCAGCAGTGCAACTGGCGCCGGCTGCCAGGCTCCCCTCCAGCTCGGAGCCATTGTCAGCCGGGAGTTACACGAAAACGCATGAAATAACCTACAGCCGCAGCTTCACAGTACAGGAGTTGTAAGGCTCTGAGCGGGAGCCGTGCACAGATGTAGGTGTGTTAATCCCCAGGTTCAAAAGACCTCCATCCTGGTTGGAAAGTAGGCCATTAAAAAAAAAAAAAAAAAAAAAAGAGGCCAACAGCTGACTAGCCTGTGGCTGAACATCAAGCACACGGTGGGACTGCACTTTGTGCTGCAGGAGGAGGGACAGAGGGAGCAGAATTATTCGATGTGCCAAGTGATATTTTCATTCTCCGGATCGGGCAAAAAAAAAAAAGACATGACGATTCACTCGCATGCACACTTGAGGAATTAATTTATTTAAACCCAGAGCATTTTGATGTAATGAGTGTAACATAGGGAGGATACTGAACGAATAGTTTCACATAAATTATGAAAAGACCTGGTGGATGTTATGGGAGATCCTTTTGTTGGTGTTCACCATCATAGCAGCCGTCCAGCATGAAAATAAAGGACATTAACGTACATTTGCAAGATGTTGTAAATGTAGACAGGTGGAAAATATTTTGGGAGTAGTCGCAGAAAGAAAAAGGAAATTAACTGATTAGTATGAGAACAAACACAGCAGGAAATACGAATAAATGAATGCGGTAAATGCTTCAGGGAAATATTGGACCTGTGTTAGGAATGCTAAGGCGAGGTGGGCTTCCTGCTTGAGCCACTTAGCTTCATTTATTCGTACTGCATTTAGTTAGGACCGGCTCTCACTCAGCTGATGGAAACGCAATCTTAATATTCCTGAGATTTAAAAATCATACACGCCACTGGTGAGTGGGCGAGGATTATTTCCAGCCTTGTATTTATTATAATCCATTATATGTCAGGCACACTAGCGCGTTGTAGTCAGCGGGGAATATGTCCCGCATATAATGGGTTCTAAATCAGAAAAAATACATTTTATTTTTCAGTCGCCGAGTTCTTAAATGTTGGGAGCATTACTTAAGTAGAGCAAATGTGCGCCATTATGGTAACAGATGCGCTTGTGTTATGTGCAGACTGAAAATGTCCTAATTCCAAATGTTCTTGGATCAAAAAGAGTCCTACAACTGAGCTCAGGCAGTTCTTAAGAGTTAACAAGCAATACATTACAAAAAGTGTGTTGCTCCACACTGAGCCTCCGTAGTTTATCATGTTGCACATTTAATGTCAGAGCATTCATCAAAAATTGCAGATCTCTACTATGAGGAGAACCACACTGCTTTATATGGTTTGCTTTAGAAATATATATATATATATATATATATATATATATATATATATATATATATATATATATATATATCTCAGACCATGAAGGTGGACTGTTGTCCTTGCTTTTATGTGTTGCGCTCACCTTTTTGTAATAGCTTTTCTAATGTGAAAAATGTTATCGCTCAGCCACGGAGCCTCTGTCGCAGTCACACCAGGCTCCTCGGAAGAATACACGTGGAAAAGCATATAGTTATGGTTCCAAAAAAATAAAAGGAAGACTGAAACAGCTCTATAATGTGAAAATGCTGTCAGAAAACATGTGTTACTCTTAAATCAGATGTATTCATAAAGTATGTTTTATACACTGCAGCGCGGTAGAGATTCTGAAGAACCTCACTTTGTTCAAATAACATTTTCATGTGTTTCTTGTCCTTTTTATTGGGTATTTTCTCTTTTTTTCTCCCTCTCACTCCTCCATGATCATTTTGCACTGCCAACAACACAGTCGTGTCCCCATGACTCTAAATCTCGCAGCTTAATGTTGCCTTCTTGTATTACAGGTGATCTAGAAACTAGATTAGTCTGCTTCTAGGTCTGGAGACGCGCATCAGTTAAATGCCACAGATGTAAAAATGTGGAATGTGACAATTATTTAAATACCACACGAATGTAAAATGATGACGTGTTTTATCTGTTCCAATGATATTAAAATATCACAAAAAAATAAGAACCACTACCGCACAAGTGAACCTAAATCACAAACTTCTCAGACATAACACCATTTTTTTTTTTTAGAAATACTTAAACCCCGAGGGCATGTCAGAGTATTTCATTGCCCTCCCAAAATTGAGCTCAGATTAAATATGCTGAGAGTTCTCCATCAGGGAGTACTCATTCCTCATCTTCATTATTTTATAGATCCATACATTTAATAGAGGCAGTAAAAGGTGTCCAGACCTTTAGGCATATTTGCAGTCTTCTTGGATATGGCCTTAAATTAAAAAGCCCAGGGTCCATTGGAATATCTCAGGACATAATCATTG
Organism: Aulostomus chinensis; assembly: GCF_037954235.1. Taxonomy (NCBI): domain Eukaryota; kingdom Metazoa; phylum Chordata; class Actinopteri; order Syngnathiformes; family Aulostomidae; genus Aulostomus; species Aulostomus chinensis. Next base: position 26,631,851 of record NC_141326.1, read on the forward strand.
CTTTTGCTTTCTCAACCCTTCCAGACCGATTTAATCTTACAGTAATGCTACACTCAAAGAAATATTGTCACCCTTTACCTCTGTGCATGTTGTGTAGCTAAGTGTTATGTAGCTGAGATATGTACTCTCATTCGCCATTAGCACCATAAAAGTGTTGATTGGGTAATAGTTGATTGAGGATAGGCCTTAGAGCTCTGCACACATAGTGTTGTTGATTAAATTTGGAATCGCTGCTGGCAAATTCAATCAGTTACAGTTTCAGGGTTTGATTGGATATTATTTTGCCTCTTTCTAATAACGCCTCTGAATTTATTCATTTAAAAAAAAAAATTGTGTTTATGAATTTCTTGTGCCATATTTCAACAAATGACATCATATCGTCTGTGTTAGGTAAATATGAGTCGTGTTTATGCTCGTGTTCGACAGACAGCACCGGCTCTTCCTGGGGTAGCTGTAGTTTTAACAAGTTTGATCATATCTTGTGTGTGTGTGTGTGTGTGTGTGTGTGTGTGTGTGTGTGTGTGTGTGTGTGTGTGTGTGTGTGTGTGTGTGTGTGTGTGTGCGTGTGTGAGACATGTATCAGATTTAGCCATCAGGGCTAATTTCAAAAAAGGCAGGTTGACGTTAAAGATTAACTTTATTGTCCTACAAGAGGAAAATGTGGCCTCAGCTTTCATCCATGCTGCTGCCATCAGTCACAGAGCAGACGTCACGTAGGGGAATAAAAACAACACTTATATGTTCAGATATGTTTCATCGACCCCGATTGCCAACTGAACCTGGCTTAAATAAACTGTTTTACTTCAAACTATACCTAAATTTCACTGATATAATGTATTTATCTGTCCTTTTGTATTTTATTGGGTTTTTGTTTTTTTTTGTGCTCTGTCCATGTGGTAAGTGTAGTGTAAGTTTGCTCCTCTTTATGATCCGTTGTTACCGTTACTGCTTTCTTTACTTTCCATCAAGTAATAAAACAGAGGCCCTGTTATTGTGTTATCGATTGTGCGGCGCACTGCTGGGACGGTCACTAAACGCATTTATTAACTCTCGCAAAGACGGGACAGAAGGTTGAAGGAGGAGCAAATAACATCCTCCACGCAAGTTCATCTTCCCGTCTCGTCCAGTTGATACTCTCTCCATTGCCACATACATGACGGCTTTTTTCTCCAAAAAAAGAAGAGGAATCGGGCGTTTTTCTTTGTGGTGACTGCGCTTCTCTGGCTGAGGTCTTAATGAAACTGCCCCCCCCCCCTCCCCCCCCAAAAAAAACAAAAAACCAGGAGGCCTGTCATCTTGATGGATATTTATAATGTTTACTGTTCATTCAACCTGGCAGTTTTGAAAGCGAGAGACTTGAAATGTTTGCGGCGGCGTTAGAGTGACTGACGCGAGCCTTATATTAGTGGGCCGTACAGTTGACACATCCTTCTGAATATACTGAGGTGTGTCACAACACCAAAGATTGACATTTACTAAATCCCAAAAAGCTTATGGATATTTATGAGATTAAAAGTGAAACACATTTGAGAACTTTAGGGAAAAAAATAAGATTGTAAAATTATCCCGATAGAGTTTTTGAAAAACAGATGTCAGAAGGAATCTGTGACTTCAGGGCCTAAAGCTTGAAGGTCAATACGGAATATGGAACGCGCAGGCAGTTAAAGAACATTCTGGATCCACATCTGGAGGTTCCTCACTGGGAGCTTTATGATTATTCCAGGTGCTGAACCTAAAGGAGCAGCTGCACGACAAAAAGAAGATGGAAAAATAAGTATTCAAAATGTGGAATTTGTATAGACATCAGGGTGCATGGAAGCAATCGCAGCACAGAGAAAACAATACAAGAGGAAATACATATTTACACACTGCAACCACATGCATATTTATTTTGCCAAGCCCAATTGTATAAGGTCACTGATGTGCAGGTATATTTCTATCAGTTTTTTCTCTCTTGATTTAATTGGCATATGTGCCTCCTTGCCGGCTGCGACCGCTTCCCTACCTCTCCAGCCTGCGCTGGATCAGCTCCTGAACGAGAGGAGGTGTCTTTAACAAGACCAAACCTTCATATGGTTTCACTCTAATGAAGATCCACTTGGCATCCACGCGCATATCCATCCATGTGCTCCAGCTAGCCTTTACCCTCCACAGACACATGGAAATCGCCATCTTAAGCACAGTGTGTGTGTGTGTATATATATATATATATATATATATATATATATATATATATATATATATATGGGTGTGGGTGTGTGTGTGGGTGGGTTTGGACAGACAAGTGCAGCTCATCAGCTCATAAATATCTCACCCGGGAGGTGACACTTAGATGACAATATGTACACAGACAAGGAAATGGAGACGACGATCAGGTCATTATACCATCATGTCCATCATATCTATGTGTGCAGCTATCCACCCGTGTCCTTTTTTAATGTCTTTGTGAAGCAGGAAACCGCAGTGCGAGGGCCACAGTGGAATGTATGAAGTTTACATGCGGTAGACACAGAAACATACATCAAAAGTCAGAAACCTGCGGTGTTTGTGAAAGGTCTCATGTTAAAGTCCTCATTAAGACCCCTCGCTGTCAGATCGTCGAACGAGTCTCTCCAGAGCAGTTGTGTCACATTCTGACCCACATACATACATGCAGTATGTGATATGTCATGTTATCACAGTGGAACCCCTTGTAAAACCTCTTGTAAGCTTCCGCCAGCTGTGATCGTCCGGACCGACGATGCCCCGCCGCTGACTTATGATTCAGACGCATTCAGCCTCTACATAACAGCTGTTCTGGTTCTGTCTGTCTGGACTGGCCATCTTCAGTTTGTACATGTATTTGTTATCCAGGACTTTGACTTTTGGATTTTCGCTCTGCATTGTCATCAAGTGCATAGTTTATTTCTTTGTGTTTGAGAGCTTAGCCTTTGTCCGCTCCTGCCCTGCCCTCGTGTTCCCCTCCTGTTTCTTGTTGCGTGATTAATTGAGTTTGGGTTTTCGTCGCGTTCCTCCCATCAGTCTCTGTTTGATCACCCGTTATGATTTGCTGTTTGTTTTTCCCTGCGTCTTTTGCTTTAATCGGCTTTGCGTTATGAGTTTTGTTCTTTCTTTTTTTTCAGTAATAACCTACTTAATCAGTTCAGTCCAGCCTCCAAAGCTACAAGTGGACTAATTCATAACCTTGCACTCACATTAGAAGTTACCATGAACCATTAACCAAACATACCTGATTTTGAAATCCATGACACGACTTAAGAGTACAGTTTATCTCTGAATCAAGAAGCGCTCAACGCTTTGATCTTATTAGATTGAAGCTAAACCCAAAGTGCTCTCATGTGTGTCTGACCCAGATTAGCGCTCCTTGATCCTTCATGGTAGGGACAAACCTCTCCGCCTACAGGGCAACAAACAGCAAACACTGTCACTGCGATAGACGGCAACAAAGTCAGCCTCCTTAAAAAGTGATTCCTGAAAGGTTGTTGACACGCTTAAAGGAACATTTCACTTAAATGCATTTTATGCGACTTTAATGTGGATTGACGTTTCACAACATGGATTCAACCTGGAGAAGCTTGTCTGGTGTAAAGGAACGCAGTGAGCATGAGGGAGTCACACTGGTTGGGTAGACGAACATCAGCCTCCCTCATCAGTTCAGTCGCTCCATCAAATCACCGACCAGGATGTCAGTGTGGTACGAACTATCTACCAGATACACTAAAGTGTAATTTCATTACACACGAAGCACGGAAATTTCAGTGTCAAATGAGCAGGGTTTAAACATATTATCACATACATGTTTAACCTTCGCTGAGTGTACCATTCTAAGAAAAACCTGTCAGCGGAACGTGAATGATTTTTGTCTTTCTGCTATATTCAGCTTTGGGTAAACACCAAAATGTGAAAGCAGCCAGACCGAGACCCACTGCACGTCCTGTTGGTCTCTTCATTCATTCCATGTCATGTTTTCTCCTCGAAAAGCGCAAATCTTGACAAGCTCATACGTTTCGCCTATGATTTCTTGTCACAATCAATCACCTAACAAGCCAGTAAGATCAGGAGACAAAGTGTTACAATGATGTTCACATGCACTCAGTATTCCACTTTTATTCCACTTTTTAACCTTAAAAAATGACATGTATCTGACTAAGTTGTATGGCTAAGGAAAATCAATATGTCATATAATGCCAGCAAAAAGTTATTTTGATACTGAACAAAAAAACTTTGAGATTTGAACCCTTTGCATCATAGATACTCAGTATCATTTCAAAAACCCCTGCAATTTCACGAATAACTCGTTCACTGATCGCTGCATGACATATCGCTCCACATTTCCCAACCACCTCTCCCCTTCCAGCTGTCGCCATTTCCTGTCTGCTTCTTCTGTGTCTGACCGACTGGAAATAATCTCAGGTAAATATCTTTGTTTGCTCTCTTGTCTCCGTCTGTCTTTGAGTGTTGTTTTGCGAGTCTGAGCCGTAATAAATGCCCTGCACATAAATCAGAGAAGACTAATTACTGACCTCTTAAACTCCTTGAAGAGTCAGGATTGTGATGGCATGTTTGATTTATGGTAATGTACAGTATGTTTTTAGTTACAGCAGCTAGAGGCTGTTTATTCCTGCTGACCCTTTCAGTTTGATCATCAGAGTCCTCATTAGAGACAGCCGACCTTGAGAGGACCCAGCTGGAGCAATTAAAAGCTAGGTATCTTAAGAGTTTCTCAGTATCCTTATAATGCAGGCTTGATTTCTCTGGGATGAACATGAACATTCAAAGCCAATATTGGAGCACTGATTTGAGGCGTAGTGATGGATGCAGAAGCTGATTACAGCTTGATTACACAACAACACTGTTTTGTTTTTTTTCTTTTAGGGAAGACATTTGTTCAAGACGGTGAAGATTCAAGATTCCTGACTTGGTGTAAATAGAAGTCTGCTGGTCTGTCACAGTACTATAATGAGTCCCCTTCGTCCAGCTGCAGACGTTAATATTCATGAGCTTGGATAGTCCTGGATGTTGCTCTGAGCGGTGACTCATTCTTCTGTGGAGTCAGCTGTCAGGCCCAAAACATGCAGATTAGGGTTACGTGTGAAGCAGACTGGAAATATTCTAAATATTAATTTAGAGTATCATTATTCTCTGTGGTGCATGTGGACAAAGCACTTTCAGAAAGGCTCTACTGCACGGTCTTAAGGAAGAATTTCTCAAACATAATTTATTTAATAGCACAGTTTATCTAATCTATCGAGTGAATTCTATCATTTTTAAGATTTAGATCCCTCCTTAAGCATTGAAGTCATCTGCAGGAAGTAAAAGTTCCACACGGGAGCCCAACAAACACATGCCGTCATCAATTTTGACTTCTTTGCTTTCAAACTTGAAGATTTGTCTTTAGTAATTGAACCACATGTATAATTCTGCGGCGTGTCGATGAAATGTGTCGAGGCAAAAGGGTGAAAAAAAAAAATCATTCGGCAAGAAAAGTTAATAAGCAGTGTGAAAGAACATTTTCTAGCTTTAGGATAAATGCACACAGGCCCAATATTTTCTGTAATAAAAACAAATCACAACAGTGCATTTGACATTAATCCAAACAAAAACAGTGAAATAGCGTGGCAGCTCTTTGTCAACATGGGTCATCATGTTAATAGATGCGCTGCGCTGTAGTTGATTAACTTTGGAAGTGCTAGTGGCAAATTTCATCAGCGACAATAATACATACAATGTGTCTCGCCAGAGTCACTATGAAATACATTATTCAAAGTCAAATATCAGCAAAATTATTTGCATAACCCCCCACTGTTCTACGTGAGAGAGTCTAATCTGTTTTACTGTTTTAGGAATGAGGCCAGCAAAGCACATTTAAATAAGGATTAATTCCGATTTTTTTCTTCTTTTATTCCTGTTTGGCAAAGTGTTGTCATGTTTTCATGACTGGCAGATTATTGGACCTCCACTTAAGCACCTTAACTTTGCTCAGGCAATTTAGCTGCATTATGACTTTGCATAAACCTTGAATGCTACTAGGCGGAGGGGTGTGCAGTTCATGAGAGGTACAGAATTAGACTGCCACGTGATACCTTTGCAAGTAGAGCAACACTGTGGCATCACGTCACAGGATGTTTGGCAAAGCTCTGGGTTTAATATCCTGGGTAAAGTTCTGTTTCTTAATGTGCACAACCAGAGGTGCACTTACTAAACAAAAGAGGAAAAGTGGGCCTGGTGACATCAGAGCAGCGGTGACTTGTAATGCCGAGGATAGATTTTTACAATTATTTCACTGTTTGAAAGAAAAAAAAAAGATCAAGCATCCTCATATTTTTTCATAATACTTGCGGGAGAAATCATCTTCTGAGGTCTCTTAATGCCTGTTCAATACACCACAAATAAAATATTAAAAGTATGACAGCGTGTTAATTTTTTAACTATGAGGAACAAACTCCCGCTGCAGTGACCACTTGGCGAATGCTGTTGCGAACGCTGCAGTGGGAGTTGGTCGGTCACTTCCTGTTTTTTTTTCTTGCCGCAATATAAAACAGAGTTAAAAAGCCTTTTTTCAAGGCCCCATTAACACCCGCCAGTGTCTGGCTTTTGTCTGCAATTGGGAAACGGTTTGGTATTCAATTGTTTGTCAAACGACCCTGCAAGATGTTTTTGGGGTCAAAGCAGCTTGAAGTTGTTTTCATGGTCTTTCTGTGTTTTGTTTTTGTTTTTGTGTGTATGTGTGTGTGTTTTTTTTAAGAACTTGAGCCGTAGTTTGTGTTATTGTCCATGATGTACAAATCAAGCATAGAGTATAATTTGTACGATTATTATCACTCTTATTATGAACCACTAATCACATAGGCTTTTATTTGCAGTTGTCACAAATATCAGGAAAATAATGCATGTTCACAGAGCCTTCAGTCTGACAATTATCTGTGTGTGTGTGTGTGTGTGTGTGTGTGTGTGTGTGTGTGTGTGTGTGTGTGTGTGTGTTCTCTTACATAATATTTCACTGTGGTATTTGGCTGTGGACCTGGGCCTTGAAATTTGTCCTACATCATTTTCTTTATTTTTTCTGCCTCAGTTATCACAGCGTGAAGCCTGTGTTCCAATTAGACCTCTTGAATTAGGAATCAGTTCTTGATTAAACAAAATTGATTAAAAATCACATTAGGAAGTCTTCTGTTTTTGTTTTGGAGTTGTTGTTTTTTTTTCTCCCCTCGCTCATTCTTTTCTAGTTCATAGGTTCTCATACCCCTGGGTACAAAGTGTTCTACCAGAGCTAAATGCCTCTGCAAAGCTTCGATGTGGTGCTCTAATTTATAAATTAAGATTTATTTACTCCTCAAGTAGTTGCGCTTGAGGGTTTGTGTTTTGATGCTGATGAAAAAAGAAATATGAAAAATGTGTCAGCTTCATTGACTGGCCCCTGTGAGATACTGCTGGGAACTGCAGCATGAATGAGTTCGGTCTTATTTATGACAGGCTGCAGTGTGGTAATCAATGCATCCACGTACAGTTTTGGTTTGGAACAAATTAATCAAATCTCTCTGTGGAAGATGTTTGCATGTCTATAGGATATGTAGGACATCTGTAATTCATCCACGCCTGTGAAGCTGCACAGTTTTGTCTTTCCTGAATGCTGAGTTACGCTCGCCTCATTCTGTCCGCATCACATGCTGAAATGAAAGATTTAGCTGCAACTTTCTCAATCTCAGCCAGTTCTCGGCATGCATTATTTTGATATGTGTCATTGGCTGCTGTGTTTAATTGGGAGCTATCTCCACAAATATAAGCCTGGGAAAGAAGGATGGTTTGACAGCAAAACAACATTTCCCACCGGAGAGCAAAAACCTGCCACTAATAAAAGATGTGAACGGCTCTTTGTGTGTTTTCAGATGACAGTCCATTAATGGGACGGGAATATGGGTTCAGGATGGATGGGCAGAGCTACTCTGTAATGGCGTTATTAGCATCTCCTGCATGGAGGGGGACATGAAGTGAGAGTGTGTTGGTGTGTGTGTGTGTGTGTGTGTGTGTGTGTGTGTGTGTGTGTGTGTGTGTGTGTGTGTGTGTGTGTGTGTGTGTGTGTGTTTGTGTATGTGTGTTTATTTTCTTGTGAGTACACCCAGACAACAAGCAATACAATTATGACAAGAAACACAAGACATTACCAAATTACAGTATATGTCGGCTCACTGTTTTTGCAGGTTTTTGCAGCTGGAGTGTGAGTCAGGAGCTAATCAAAGTTCTATGGTGTTCATATTTGAACATAAAAGGCGTTTCAATTGAAGCGGATGTGAAGGTTGATGGCGGTGAATCAGCGGATGCTTTAAACCCCATCACACTGGAGAGGTCCCTGGAGAGCATCACTGCAAGTTTGATTAATTGCACAATTAAAAACAGCAATTTCCTTTTCAATATCAGCATCTCTCGTAAAACTACAAAAAAAAAAAATCCCTGTTGTTGATCTTGTACCACTTTTTATGACATTATCATCACAGGTTGACATTATGATCATGTTTATCAGAGGCTTGACGGACACATCTCCCATACATTCAAGTTTCCATGAGTTGCAAAGGTTTATTGTGGTCACTAACCTCCATGTATGAGATGAACCCTCTTTCATATCGCCCATCAGTTTGTAAAATCTTGTTCAATAGCAATCGGATCCAACATCAAAAAAGTCCAAGAGCATAAACAACTTGAAAAGTACAAATACTTTGTTACTGTAGTTTTACTCCCTACATTTAACACAATAACCTAAATGCTCCATCCCTTCCATACTTCTACTTTTGTAATGAATGTGTGTACTTTTGTCAATTCTGCCTGCAATCACCAAATCTCCTGCAATTCCAGTTAACTTAGAGAGCTAGGAGGTGATTGAACATGGGAGCAACCATGTCATTGTCTCTGCAACATAATGAAACTTATAAAGCAACATGGCCCAAGAGTCCGCAGCCACGCGAGCAGCACAGTGAGACTTCTTACAGCAGACATGCCCAAAATCAGGGTCAGACAGGGGACAACATTCAGTCCAGCTAAATTCAGAAGTTAATTCGCGACGCCAACAGAATATTAACTAAGAAAACGGCAAAATGACTAGAAATGCATTCCTCGGTGTCACGAAAGTAAAAGATTCAACAGACGGTAACAAAATAAATCACTCAACAACAGATAGAGATACAAGCGTCGTCGAGAAACAAACTCTAAAACACTGAAAGCAATTGACGTGTCACATGTAATCACGTCAGTCTCTCAGGAGAGAACCATGAGCATCACTAGGATACATGAGAAACTTTTCAAAATACTTCCATCTGGGTCAAAGTAGTGGACCAACTGCATGGCCGTTTTTCATCCCCAGAGCTACCATGACTAAAAAAAAAAAATAAAATAAAATAATCTCTTATTGGGGACTACCGGAGGCTCTGTGCTTTTAAGTAATTAGCAATGCCAACTCAGCATAATATTCTATCTAGGCTTCACAAGCAGAAATGAGATGCTTCTTTCACTTTCTCAGCATAACTCATCCTTTCTGGCTGTGCAGGGGCCGCTTTAGGATGGAGGCATGCAAAGAAAAGGATGTGCTCAGCTTGCCACCTTCTCAAGGGCTGGTTGGAGGGTGGTGGTGAGGGCCCGGCATGCATTCCCTCCTTAATCCTGTAGGGGGTCCAAGACTTTGAGCAAAATTATCTTCCTTTTATCCACTGCTGTCTGCGAGCATTTTGTGTTTAAATCAATTAGACACATGCCCCTTCACTCAGTAGACGAAGGGAACATTTATGGATTTAATTCAAAGGGGATATCTGAGTAATTATCACCTCAGTCTTTGTTCTGTTTGGGTTTTATCTAATAGAGAACTTAGATAATCAAGTTCAAATTCCAGCTGATCTCAGCTGAAAGTCTGAATCACTTTGCAGATCTGGAGGCTTTTTCATCCTATTTTGGACTGACTTTTATTGAAATGCATAGCCCTGCTTCAGGATCGCCAAGATTCTTTCAAAATTAGTTTCCTGTCTGGATGTCTGTCAAAAGATATTAAAAACATCTACATAAACAAGGAATCTCACATGCATTGAATATGTTCTCTATTCATTGGAGGCATTGCAAGAATTGCAGCATTGGGGCTAAATGTTTTCTTTTGAGTGGCTTTGAAAAGAATGACATACCTGAGTTTGGCCTTGAAAGCCTTAAACATGTGGTCCTCCCTTATAGAAGTCAGATTGCAATTTATGCATTCTCTCCTGTTTACATGCTAAAGGAAGTAAAGATTCAACTTGCCTGTAAGAAAGTACACTCTGATCCACAGAAGGTGTTCATAGCGACTGCAGTCACAGCAACGGTCTAGATTTGTCCTCAGCATGGAATATCTAGGATAGCAATATCCTGTCCGCCTTCATATTCATTGGGACAAAAGCAGATTCTGCATGTACACAATTTTAAATTCCAATATTTGGCACAGGAAGCAGTGCTGTGATTCTCCTTCCTCAAACATAGTTCACTGGTCAGCTTCAGCATTTGGGGCAAAAGCTGCAGCTCTGAGTCTAGATTTACAGACATGATTTGAGCTTAATGTTGTCATACATATGCTAGCAGTTCTGACGGTTAGGAAGTAAAATGTTTTATCATGCCATCATCTTAGTGGGGGATATTTGATGCGACTCCCTCAGGAATCATTCCTCTCCATTATCGCCATCTGCCATCATTCAACAAAGTGAACTCAGACTGGTCTGTTTGTAAAATCCTGCAGCAAACAAGTCTCAGACATCATCTCTGTGATTGGTGTGATGTCATGATGGTGCAACGTACTGATCCAAAGCATTTTCATCAGAACCAGCAGAAAGCTCTGCGCCGTTTCAGAGAAGCTTGGAGAAATGTTGCTCCACTGCCCCACTACATGATCAATAAAAAGACCTTTGCTACTGATAGGCTATTTCATTCAGAAAACAGCCGGGTAACCAGCATGCTACCAAGAAATGTAGCGTAACATACTTATGCACGGTCAATCAACACCACTATCCAACTATGAAGCTGCAAGAATGACCTAAGGTCCAGTTTTTGGACACGCTGGGCTGTTTGGGGAGAGAAAATGTGATGGCGCTTATGGTGAGAGAGTGCATGCCAAGTGCCCGGGTTGGTGCGCTGATCCTGTTTGCACCATCTGATATCACAATGGCTCCAGCAAGTCAAGACTGTTTAAGAGTCTTAAACGTTCCATCAGTGCTGCTCCGTTCCTTCCATGCAGCTGCTACTGCCAGCACAGCTCTGATGGTAATGACATGAACATAATGAGATGTACAAAGATAATGAGATGTAGTGAGATGTCTATTTTCATGCATTTGCGTGCATGCGTGAGAGTCATATTTGTTCTGACGCAGGCCGCTGCGGCGTTGCACTGCTGACATAAGCCTGCAGGTACTCACAGTGTGACGTAAATACAGCACATGGGTGGCGTGCACCGGTTTTCCTGGTGGGGAAACAGCAGGATTATAGTTTAAAGTCATTTTTTATGTAATGCAGCATCTGCTGAGAAACTTTCAACCTGCCAAGGGACTGCAGAGTTCGCAGCAATAATGTGGTACATCGCAAAAAAAAAAAATAGTGACAGTCTGAAAAAAACAGCACATTGTCCATCTTAAATAAAATAAATAAATAAAATAAAAATAAAAATAATATGTGCTGGATTTGTTGTGTGTGTGTGTGTGTGTGTGTGTGGGGGGGGGGGGGGGTAGTAGTAGTGAAGCAACACCAAAAGAGAAACATCCTAATTTTTTCCAGTCCATCAGGTATTTTTCTCTTGAGTTCTAAATTCTTATCATTGCATTCCATTTGCCTGCAAGATATTGATCTTCTTTTCTTTTTTTTTTAGGATTTCTTAGATCTGGTCTGACCAGACGTGATGGCTTACAGCAGAGAGCAGACTTGACTCTGGATTTTAAGATTATTATTATTATGAATTTGGCTTGAAAGTTCATAGGTGAGTTTTGAATCAGCGGTAAAGGAATAATCATACCGATAAAAAAAAAAATCCTAGTTGGCTTTTGCTCTACAAATATACGTCATCCCTGAGGGAGATCCACAAAGCATCGATAATATAACATTCCTGAATTAATAAATTATTTACAGCTGTGTTTTTATATGCCAATCTCATGTCATCAAAGACAAGGGGGGGGGGGTTTTCTGGTTCAAAAGCAATTTTCACTCAGTGTCGAAGGACGCGTTGATATTAAGAAATCATTTGATCCGTACAGTTGTGACTGTTCTTTGAAATAGGTTGAAATGTTCAGCACACCTTTTCAACTGCTTTAATCGCAGCTGCTCCACTAAAGGTTGAAACTCTTTTCAACTGCGAATGACAGAATCTCCCCATTATAAAACAATAATGCTGCTAATGAGATTAAGAGGATCCGCCAGGCGCTGAAAGGGAAAACTAGGGGAACTTATACAAATGATTAATTCACCATTTTTCCAAAAATAATAACAGGAGGTCTCTGCATCAAAATGGGAATAAATTGCATTGTTCAGTGATTCAAACAGGAGCAGTGCTGCTGTTGATTTCAACAGTCAACTGTCATGGGAAAATCACTGGTAGTTCATCCACTGAGCTTTGCCTTCAAAGCGGCCCTATTAAGGGAACCCTGCATAAACGGCAGACAGCTGCTGTCATCATGCTGCCTGGAGAGTTGGGCGTCTGGTAATCGGAGGGATACTGGTTTGATCCCTGGACCCTCCAGAGAACAGCGAGACGCTGAGTCCCCGTGGAATGTGGGAGAGGTTCTGACATCAAGACCAAAACACGAGTCATGCTAGCAAGCGTCTCACATAAGTTTAATCTTCCCCTCATCTTCTGGTCAAATCGGACTGATTTCATGACTTTCATAACTTTGTTGTTTTTTTGTCCCATCTGATTGCTTCAAGGCCTCGTGGTGTTAAAAGTTCAGATTTTACACTTTGACTGGTTTACTCAACTCGACGTTCCCAGTCAAAGTCACTGAAGCGCGCTTCACTTCCTTGACGCGCCATCAAAAGTTTGACATCAGTCAGAAGAACGGCTGTTGAGATGATGTTAATAGCAGACATAAGTTGCTTACTTTTTTAAAATTTAAATTCTGAAAGTTAATTTTGGAATGTGTTCTCAGTGTTTGTTTCTCCTGAAGTTACTCATGCCAATGAGCCTGAGACACTGTTTCACACCTGGAATGTTTTAAACTTAATACGGTGATAATTTCATCTTTTTTTGTGCTAACATAAGAGCAGTTAAAACCGACAACACGCAGACGACTGAAATAGGGAGGAGCAGCGCTGCTGATCTGAACTGCTAAAAGTGATTTAAAAGTTGCAGTGGCGCTTAAAAAAAAAAAACAGACTTCTTATATAATCGGCATAAAACATATTAAGTTTTTATTGTTGTTGTTTGCAGTCACAGACGGGAAGAACCTCTCCTAGCATGCAACTGGCTAAAGGAGAGTACACCCTTATCATGCTGCCAGTCTTTCACAGGGCTAACACACACAATCACACACTCACACACACAAACACACACACATATATATAGACTTTCCAGTTCGTGCAGCCTTTAGACTGTGGGAAACAGGAAAACACAGATGCAGCAGGGGGAAGAACATGTAAACTCCCCTGAGAAAAGCTCCATGTTGCATCTTGATGTGAGGTGACAAAATAACCTCTGAGCCACCGTGCTACCCTTCACACCACACGCTGCCAAGCTCGGACTCCATCTGACAGATAAATGGAGCATGCCTTGATGTAAAATTATTACTTTATGATAAAAAGTGAGTAAAACAGAAATTATGTGCATTTTAAATCACCTCACGCTGTGCGCTGTATTTTTGTGCAGGCACAATGATCCTGAAACTGTGCTATTTTGAGACCAGCGCAGGTCAACAGTGGAAGGGGAGTTGCAGACAGGTGAGAGCTTCATTCAGACACAGCAGCACAAATGCAGTTTTCATTATACATTTTGGTTGAAATTTCCTGATGCTTTGTCGTACGTGCAGACAGGTTAAAATCTTTTCACCCTCCGTTACTTCTGTTGAATCTCCAGCTGCTGGCGAATGCACATCTATGCAACCAAGAATCTATGAAAATGTTCTTGAGCGTTTTTTAATAATTCCAAAAATACAAACTCTGTATATGTTTCACTTTGAAATTGAATCAAAAATGGGATCAAAAGTGGAGCCCTGTGCGACTGGCCTGTAAACATGCTGAGGCGTGTCGCTGACATGCTTACAGATCCCAGGCTCCCTCTGATCATCTGTAGTGGAGTGTAACTTACCATGGGTTCCAGCATGTGCCGTGGCGCGTCATCAGAGCCACAGCGTGAGGATGACTCACCACATATTACTCGCTCACTGTCAGGTCTCCAACGCCAGCTTGCCTGCAGGTACATACGCAAAGAGAAAACACTGACTGCAATGCTGCTGCCTGGAGAGAAATGCCTGTCCAAATACCTCACAAAGTGCACAACAAGATAATTAGGCAATAATGCACTGATGCTGAAAATAAAGCACACAGGAACTTTTGGGAATCACTTGCAATTACCGGCTCTTGCTTGTTTACACGACACATTCATTGCTTTCATAATGACTCTGTGCTGTACACCGCACAGCACTGCCTAATATTATAGATATTAACAAAAAGTTATTAGACGAAACTTTATTATTTATACTCGACTTCTTTTCACTTCTGGTAATTAACTGCGTACAGATGTCTATCAACATTTTACATTTGTGAATGCTGTGATGCAAAATTTAAGACCTCTAAGTGCATCTACAAGCTTACTTCACACGCTGTCGTCTGCAGCTAAGTGTGTTACCGCTATTATTAGAAGCTGGCACGTGCGCCTGGTTGTGTGTTCTCATGATTTTTGACTCAAAGCTCATTAACGTGGCCTCGCAGTCATCATCAACCCTCACCTCCAGTCAATTAAACCCTCACCCATGTTGAACCTGGAGATTAAAAACTGCAAAAATTGACATTTTTATGTGTCAGCATTGCATGCCGTCTCATTAAAATCACAGTTGTGACGTTATTATTAAATATGTTTCATATTAAGAGGAGAGGATTATGAAGATAAAGATGCCCTATTGAGTGCACCAACTGAGCCTGAAGTTAGCCTAATTACAGAAGAACTGGCTCTTAAACCAAAGCTGAGCCCCTTTCATCTTCATAATGCATCGACGGTGGGGTGATTCATTGTACTGTGAAAGCTTCTGCCGGTCTGATCCGCCTAACAATTTGAACAGGTGTTTAATGAGAAGTCTCAACTCTCAGAGACTGGAGGAATTAATCCACATCTTCCAAAGGCAGACTTTCAGATTCTTTGAGAGTTCTGGCAGGAGAACTTCTCCTGACTCTCAAGAACGGCCCTGCTTATAATTACTTTTTCCGTGTCGTTGTCTCCAGATCTTGAGTTATTGTCTTATTTTGAGACAACTAAGCTTTTTTTTCCTGGTGATAATGGGTTAATTAATCTTGTTAAAATGCTCTTGGAGATAACGAGCAAATTAACAAGTTAATTAGCTTGTTTACCAGATCGATGTTGTCGTTATCCTCAGAAAACTAGATTAGTTATCGCGAGATAATGCTACATTTAACTCATGGTCTCCAGAAAATGGCAATTTCAAAAAAGTAATTTCAAGAACAACCACAACTCGTCCAGACGTGAGCTGCCAGACTTTTTTTTTTTTTTTTTTAACCTCAGCGAGCACAATATCTCAAAACCTAATCGACGGGTTGGATTATGATGGCGGAAAGATCATTTGACAAGGAACAGGAAGGAAATGGTTCAGATGGATTTTACTTTGTTAACTTTGAACCAATTCAAAGATATTGGCGCGACTGCTTTAACACTGCTTCAAAGAAATAAGCCATTTGTTTCCTCTGAACGCGTCAAGAATTCCAGAATTATGGTCAAATTCCTTTTCAGAAGGTCATTTTGATTTTAAGACCCCATTTACAACTGGTATTAAAATGGTCTGGGTGGTTGAATTTTTATCAGATTGTTCCTGACCACACGGTGTAAATGCACCCAAGACTCATGGAGGACAGATTTTGATCCAATCATCTGCGGAGGTGGTCAGCGACACATTAAACAGTGTAAATGCATATGAAACAACCACGTAGGCGGCGCAGTGGTGCAGTGGTCAGCACTGGCGCCTCACAGCAAGAAGGTTCCAGGTTCGTATTCCGGCTCCAGCATGGGCTCTTTCTGTGTGAGTCTGCATGTTCTCCCTGTTCCTGTGTGGGTTCTCTCCGGGTACTTCAGCTTCCTCCTACAGTCCAAAGACATCAAGAGGGGACGAGGCTGATTGATACTCTAAATTGACTGTAGGTGTGGCTGTGAGTGTGAATGGTTGTCTGTCTGTATGTGTTGGCCCTGCGATGGACTGGCGACCTGTCCAGGGTGAACCCCGCCTCTCGCCCGTAGCCGCTGGGATAGGCTCCACCCCCCCATGACCCTTAACAGGAATAAGCGGAAGACAATGGATGGATGGATGGGCAACCACATAGGCGGTAATATGAGCGAGGGCTGCTGGGTGCTCCAACTGAGAGGTGCGACGGAAGCAGCTGGACCCACGTGCAGACGACAGAGGCAGGAAGCAGAAACTGAACCAAAATTCGACACAGCGAAAACAAACAAAAAGGTGGGAGAACGCAAGGACAGGCAAGGTGCTGATTGGTTAAGAAACTCTGGCAACAGAGCTAACGAGGACTGATTAATGACACGTGGGTGAGTCACAAAAAAAGGCAGGAAGAACAGCGAAGACACACAAGCGAGGAGGGATTTCAAAATAAAAATGGGGTGCGCAACAGAAATGATAAAACAAGGAAAAGCAGGCTCAAATAATGAAACTTGAGAGTAGAAAGCAGAAGTTGAAAAATGTGTCCAGAGAAAAAGAGCAAACTGAATGAGAGTCCAGATGAGAGTGTGTCGAGAAGGATGCTGGTGCTGAGGGGCGGAGTGAATGATTGCGTGATCACCTGGATGTCGTCAATCAGACTGGAACTCACTGTGACCACCTGGGGCACATGTTGAGGAGCAAATGTAGGCGGGTTCAATCATGCCCATCGTCTGTGTGGGTACGAGGCACGTTTCAGTGCGAGGTATGGATTGGAACTAAAGACAGAACTATTACAGCTCGATTGTTGCATAGAAGCTCAGGCGTCCTGGACGTGTGTTCTTGATTTTCTGTGTTGTTGCATCAAAACAGTTGATAGCAGATGATTGATGTTTATGTACCCTTTTCTCTACCTGAAGCACTCCTTATTGATTTTCTGAAATATGTTTGGGAATCACAATTATTCTTGAGAAAGAAACAGCCTAGAACCGTCAGATGGGTGAAACAAAGTCCAGCTGCCACTGCTGAGCTTAGCTCACCGGGGAGCTTAAACTAGCATGCCAAAGGCTGCCTCCATTAAACCAGGACCCAGAGCGGACACATGGAGTCTCAGCCCACAGACAGGGAAATGCTTTGTTACCTCGCACAACCAAATGTGGCTGGTTTTAGTTGATAACAAAATTGCCTCCAGGTCAGCACCGCAGTGTTTAAAAGCTCTATTGAGAATACTCAGTAATGAACCTGTGAGCGAGATGTTTTCTAGTGGACATTATTGGCAAACGGCACGGCCTGTGGTGAATAATATGTAATTAAGTTCTTTAATACCCCTGCCATGTAAACATGTATTTAGCCATTCATCTCAACTGGATGATTAAAATAACCTCTTTTTTTTTTTTTTTTTTTGCACATGACACATCCCACTATCAGTGATACCCCTCCACCGAGGACATTTTTAATATTCACTAATTCTGACATCACGGGGGAATGTCTGCTTACCGCTGAGGCCTATATTGGCCATACTGGATGTGAGGTATCTGATGTCGCTGGCGCAACCTGATCAGTGAATAATGAGAGAAAAAGATGACAAAAAACTGCAGAGAGCCAGGGAGGATATCTCTCTTTGGCATTTGATACCATAGGGGTCATTAACATGCGATCCCAGTAAATCTCCAAATCATTATGAATGACAATCCTTTCTCTCTCTCTCTCTGTCTCTCTCTCCCTCGGTCTCTCCCTCCCTCCGTGATAGATTAACTAAGCAGTAATGATGTCTCTCTTGTGGAATGGGCAGTGCAAATCATTGTAGGTTCTAAGCCAGCCAGCGGAGACAGGGCTGGCTAGGCAGAGTGATAGATTAGGGATTTTTAAATACTCCTCCTGGTGAGCTCTGCTACAGCCAAAAGAGCAGCTGGGGTTTTTCCTCACTTTGCAAAAAAGGGTGGAGAAGGGCCACAGATGGCCATGGGCCCTGCAGGTCAACTCTAATCTAAGATGCTTCCTGTAGTGAGTGAGTGTGTAAATTAACCGTTGCCTTAGGACACACTGGAATTCACCACACTGTGGTCTTACGTAATGAGGGCTGTGCTTTAAAATCCATATTCTTTTAGACACATCCGTTATCAAATTACATTTCAGACCGGTAGCTGCTCTGTTTTGGGGAGTAAACAGACCGCCGATGAGGTCACTAATATGAGGCTGGTTTATTTTACCTCGTGTGCCACTGTGACGCCATCATGCGCGATTACACAATTTCTGTATTGTGTTTGTGTTATTTTGTCATCGCTATCAATGTTAGAGCTAGCATTCATAGCCATAACTAGTAATTGAAGTTGAATGCAGAGGCTGGTGTGTCATGTGCTTGTTAAACATACAGTTTATGTGTTTACTTATGTGAACTTACTTTTCCCATACTGAATTATTGCTGTTTTGATTGAGAGGAGAGACTTTGTGTAGGGCTGTGGCTCATGGACTCATACATCATTCCTTATCGTTTCATTAACTGTACTTTAATGCGTCGCATGTGGATTCAAATAAAAAAAGAATACTTGAATACAAAAAAAAAACAAAAAAAAAAGCTGTTCGTCCGAGCCCATCGCAGTACTACAGAAAAAACAGCACAAGGCAATATCTAAACTCTTCCTATGTAAAAAGTAAATTATCTGTACATTCTGTTAAAGCACACAAGAGAAAATGCAGTTCAGTCAGAGTTCAGAGTTGGCAGCCAGTGCTCCTATTTATTTTTCTGGAATAATCTTTGCTGTGTATAAGCGAATTTAATAGCTAGAGGCAGAGGCTGAGCACATCATATTAGACTTGATTTGTTTCCATTAAAATCAAGCATTTCTCTTATTTTTTTTTTCCTCTGCAAG
The DNA here is from genome assembly GCF_037954235.1 of Aulostomus chinensis. Taxonomy (NCBI): domain Eukaryota; kingdom Metazoa; phylum Chordata; class Actinopteri; order Syngnathiformes; family Aulostomidae; genus Aulostomus; species Aulostomus chinensis. Next base: position 26,651,067 of record NC_141326.1, read on the forward strand.
CATGGAGGCTTGAGGTCCAGACTGATGTAATTACATTAGTGACCAACAGGTTGTGAGGCTGACTTGTTGGCTCAAGCTCGTACAGTGGAGAATGAAGCTGCTTTGGCACAAGCACACACGCACGCGCACACACACACACACACACACACGCACACCCACACACACCCACACACACACTCCTTGTAAACAGATTAAGTATCTGCATAAACCTGTAACCAAGCAGGTTGCTGGGTCACGTAAATCTGGGTTTAAGCCAAAGGATATTTCTGAACGGGCTTGCCTGACTCTAGAGGTGTGACTCTGGCATGGATTACCGAGGTTCGTCACACTGCAGACGGGGAATGGCTTCAAGATGGATTTTAAAAGCTCAGGCAATAATTGTTTTCTCAAAACTTTTGCTGGTGCTTTCAAAAAAAAAACCCAAACAAACAGAATTTATTTTTTTTCTCCCATCATGAATACTCAAGAGAAATAGTTGCCAACTTGATATCTGTAAACACCAGTGTAAAATGTGCCATAGCGTGGCTTTTGAGTGTTGTGGTGTTGTCGCCTGTTTTGATAGAATTTCTGCTCTATCAACTTCCACACAAAATACCTGAACCTTTTATCACAGGCAATGCACCTTGACATATCTGTCATGACTTAGTTTTCTATTCAGAATAAATTAAAACAAACAAACAAACCAAAACATTTTGTTTTTTTTTTGTTTTTTTTGTGTGAAGACATCATCCCACTATGACCGAGCTGTGAGTGTGTATGAAGACCCCACGTCAGTGGCAGGCTCCACAATCAAACCTCCCCCGGGGCTTTGATGTGTCAACTGATTTCTGGTGGTGGAGGCACAAAGCGATTTACAGTGGCAGAGATATGATCAAATGCATCAGGAGACAATACATCTGGATTTGCTGTGAGAGCAGCGCCTGTTCATGTCAAGGGAAGGAGGAAAGGGAGAAAAGCGAACAGTATCTTACCTCAGGCGGAGAGTCATCTCAGCTGGGAGGGTTTGTATCATCAGTTTGATGTTTTGCACTCAAGCTTTCCCCTTGAAAAGAGTCTCAGTATTGTTATTTAAAAGTTACTTTAGTTCTACTTTTACCTCCTATTTATGTAAAAGTGCAGCTGGGAATATCGTGTTCTGGTTTGTACCATTCATACTGTTGTTACTGTATGTACTGTACATTAGTACTGTGAATATCTCAATTACTAAAATCCCTCCATTTATTTATTTATTTATTTTTTGCCTCGAAGCTTTGACATAATCCATGATTATTACTGTCGCATGTACACTGCGAACAGAGACTCCCTGTCGGGCGTAAGCAGATGGGATTAAGAAAAATTTCAAAACATTTAAAAGTGTTATACAAGCAGCAAAAATGAGATTACAAGGCCAAGAGATTTAGTGTTGATATACTGTATGCAATTTAAACGGTGAAGATGTAGATTTTAAAAAATGAATAAAAGATTTGTGGTTAAATTTATGAAGTAAAGGTTGTGTGTTTTATTTTTGTTAAAAAAAAGTTGTAATTTATTAAGCTATCTTTTTTTTTTAATGAGGCAAAGAGATTGTTTTTTTTTATCTGTTTCTTTGATGAAACGTCATTTTCTCTGAGTGCAGTCCTACTGTACATGCAACACATAATGTACTTAAATAAAGTGGCACTTGATCGGTGTTAAAAAAAAAAAAGTGTGGTGCAGCTGATTAAAAGCATGTCAACCCAACTGTTTCTTAAAAGGTTTCATCAGTGCAGAGGTGGTGCTGAGCGGCACGACTGTATTTACAGGGGCAGAAAACACAGTAGCAGTAAAATGATATATTTCCCAGATCTTGTCTGAAGACTAAATAATGCAGCAAATCCATCAGGCATATAAGGGATATTTATTTTACCATGTGAGTATCAATAATTAAGTACAGCTGCAGCGACTGAGCTCAGACCATCCTCAACACATGTTAAGTTTCATAGGATTTGCAGCAGTTATGGAGGCAGAAATAGAAATCATCTACCATTTTCGGCGGATACAAATGTAATAAATTCATAACAAATTCTTATCGTAGTCCTCCATCACCTTCCATACACTCCCAGGATCTCCCTGGGTTTCTGAAGCTGTTTACCTTCCAGAATTATATTAAAAACCACAACAAGCTCAGCAGGTCTTCAGACTGAGAGGAAAATGCGGGTCTGGCAGTTTTCCTCAGAGGGTCACGGTGACACGTTTCCTTTCATTGATCACATTGATTGTGCGTTAAAGTGGTTCCATATTTGTGTTAACCAAGATGCAAAAATAGAAACGGTGTCCCGGTCTCACTGTTGATTGTATACGATCGATATCCGACCTGCAGAATGGATGTTTAAAATGGTGTCATTTCCTCTATTTACATGACAAAATGCACACGTCTGCCTGATAGACAGAAAGCCATACACAGCACACGGCTCCTCCAGCAATGAACTGGAGTAACACTTCCTGCTGCCTGTTCCTAAGAATCTCCTGTTTTATTTATTTGTTCATCTAAAGTCATTTTAATTCAGGTACTTGTGCATTTGGCCTCTCTGGTGAAGCCTTTCTGCTTCACCCATGATATCACTCTTATATAATCCATACCTTATCAAGCATAATCATCTCATTCCCCACTTCTGTGTGGTGTTTGCTTATCATAACAATCTTTTAATGAAGACTCCTATTAAAGGTTAATCAGCCCTTTTCTCGCTGATTCAGGGGTTGACGCGTCTCACTCGCAGCTCATTTTTCCTTCGACTGTTGTTATTGTGTGCTTCACCCCGTGATTTTGGGTGCATGGATGACACTCTTCATCCCCGTGTATATAACGTCCTCCTCCCGGCTCTAATAGTCTTCACCTCCGTTTCATCACACACACTACAGGAAGTTTTAAAATCCTGACCAATTGTTAAATCTGGTTGCATCACGCACCTAAGGAGAATCTTCAAAGATGTTCTTCCGTCTAAACTCAAACGTGCACACACTACAAGATTTGAAAATAACGGCACATCACACACAACAGGATCTTATTAAGATAATCCTGCTGGAGGGAGTGATGCGCTGCCTCACGTCGCTCTCGTGTGGAAGCTGAAGTAAAAAAAAAAAAAAAATGGTGGTGATGGTGCAACGGCTGGCTGTTGTGATGTTTTGTAGCAAGTAAGAACCAAAGCCGCAAGTCAAAATGGAACATGGTCGGCATGAAATCTTCATCAATACTGGAGATATCTGTCAACAGTCGTAGCTCATATTAGCATTAGCTTTGAGGACGACAATGTTTTCTGTTGCCTAGCGACACTCTCAGATCCAATGATTTCTCGTTGGCTGCTGGGATGTGAAAATACTGACATAATCATGCTGATTTAAATCCTAAACATGTCTGAGATGATTGAGTTGGTTTGAGGTGATCGCGGATGACTCTGTCAGCAGATGAGGAGGTTGGACCTGTAACGCCACACACACACACACACACACACACACACACACACACACACACACACACACACACACACACACACACACACACACACACACACACCATAATCGTTTACCACCAGACTTGAGTTGGGAACGCCCCTGCAAACCCTGGGTCGAATCAGACCTCTGAACAGCCTGATTACTCTGCAGTGGCCGCCTGTAAACTCGTCTGACTCTTTGACACCGGCCCCCTCAGTCTTAGAGGAACTGAGTTTTCTTCAGTTTCTAAGTCATCCAGTTCTACAGGAACTTCTGCCGACTAATAACAAAAGAAGCATCGTCAGAGCGTTCATGGATGTATAATTGATTTTCTGACCTGTAGTTAATGTGGGGAAAAACACTTCAGGTTTGAAAATTGATATTCATCATTTTATTTTAACTTAGAACATTTGGTGAAGCGATTTGGTTGACTCAGAGATTTGAAATTTTAATGATGCTGCGCGCATGGTTACATTGCACTTGTCTGAACAGCAGATGGATGCATTTATCAGAGAATTTCAGGCAATTAATTCCATCAGTGGTACAAAATGTATGTGTGAAATGCTTCGGAGAAATGCTGGTGTGACAAGTGTGGCTGCACAGTGTTTATCATAAATATGCGAGAGCTAGAAAGCAACACTGTATCACAATACATCCCCCCAACAGATCTATGACAAAGTATACTGAGGATGTCAGTTTTGAGGGTTGTTTTTTGTTTATCTGTTTCTAAAATATAATGTCCAGGAATGACGAGTGAGCGGAGTTGGAGGCAGACGGATCTCTGCCTCATGTTGAAACCAAACTCTACACGATGAGGTTATTGATTAAATGTTCTCTTAAAAGGCCAGCTGGATGGAGAAGGTCACACCAAGGTTTTCACTACAGGGGAATGGAGATGCATTTGATCTGTCAGCTGAGAATAGGCTCTGAGTGGGCACACGGTGTCTGTGTGCTTGTAAAAGGCCCAGCAATCTTCTTAAATGGAAACCATTCAAGCTGAAACTCACTGGGCTCAACCCCGACGGACCGAGGTATGCGTCCCAACATCAGAAAAGTCCCTCCTGCAAAGTAATATTGAGTGGACGCTGGAAGGCCTTCATTTAAATATCCTACATTTTCTCCACACCTGACATGAAGCATGTAATGACCGCATCAGTATTCAAGGTAATACTCAAGGACACATTGTTAGGAGTAGTTGAGGGACATTCACTTTTTAATTCGTAGGATTTGGACTGGCGACTCCCAGCTGTCTCCACCAAAGTGTTGCTCTTATCTTCTTAATTGTTTGCAGTGGGAACACAGTGTTTTTGAGCTAATGTTAGCAACGTGACAGGGCACTGCATGGCCGTTTATTCTAACGGTTTAGATGATTGCCCCCGTCACCGACAGCTGGAAAAATGTTCAGGTTTTGTTCGATTCATTTGGACGGTTTTACATGTCAGGAGTTTTCTGAGCCCGTGAAATTCCACGAACCTCCACTGACAGTCTTCTCTCCCTCCGTCATTCAGCTTTTACTTCAACCAGAGCAAAGACCAGACAGAGTCCTCCCACCAGATAGATATTTACTATCATAACATTTTGAGCGTCTCCGCTGTCAAACGCTTCCAGCTTAGCACTTTCAGGAGCCTGTCAGGCATTTTTAGCTGGAGGTAAAAAGACAAACCACAACATTAGCGGACAAACACTTGAAGTCGCCTGCAGCCACTCAGATTGGAGGAGAGCGCCTGCAGAGACGTTTTACTGACGTGCAGTTTTAATACAACGATCCTCACTTGGCACCATACACACGCAGTGACTTACACACAAAAACTGCTTACAGAATACTAATAAGAACATAATTTGTCATGCATTTACATTTTAGCTAATCTTATAGTACTACAGAAAAAGCAGTCATGCTAAAATAAATGACATATTTGACATTTGGACTCTCACTGTGCCACATTAAAGTTTGTTTCATTTTATATTGTTGCTGGTAATTATTACTAAATATGAGTTCAACAAGCCAAACCTGATCATTCCTGGACTTTATTAATGATAAAATAAAATCAGTTTGTAGTTCAGCAGGACTTGTGACCTCATCTCAGTTCACAGTGTCTGGTGTATCTAACACATAAGCACTGTTTTTTGTGTGTGTGTGTGTGTGTGTGTGTGTGTGTGTGTCTGGAATAAATTTTACAAGCGCATCACCGTTCATGTTATTCATCTGTTTTTATTTTGAGAGGGGATGAGTTTACAGGCTGGGAATCAATAAAATTGACGTTGCGCAGACTTTTTAAAACTTTTAGTTGAAGCACATTTGCCATGAAATTTCAACACCAAACTTCAACCAAAATGAGAAAAACAGCCATTGCATTCCTCAATTTGACAGAACTTCCCACCTGTCTTTGTCTCTCCTCCCGGATAGTAAACAATTGCATCAATGTCATCCCATCTCCTCAAATATTCTACATCAAATACAAACCTTCCTCAGGGTTCTGTCTGGTTGTTTGCTGGAGATGCAGAAATTGCCTCTTTTTAAGCAACCTTCTTTACCTGTACAGCTGCAAGTACAACAAGCATTTTAGTTGTATTATGCTGGCAGCTTGAAGGACATGATGCAAAGCTGGTGGAATAACTTCCACCTGTGTTGAGCAGCTGATTCAGGGCTGGTCCTTATTTACCCTGCAATTGCAGGTTCGGTTAAATCAGGCAGGTGCTTTCTCAGTATTCCTGGCCTCACGGTAGCAAGAGAGGAGGAAGATTAGCCTGTATTACATGCTTTACTATGGTACTGGCTTATGAAAGTCCTGAATTAATTGTGCAGCGCTCTGTGTGTGTGTGTGTGTGTGTGTGTGAGTGTCTGTGTGTGTGTCTGTGTGCAGCAAGATATCAGATTTATTATTTGCTTTTAGATTAGATGTAAAATAGGAACACGTGACAGCGCCGCTGACCTCACAGAATCACCCATTTTAACAGCCGCTGCTCCGCAGACCTTGATCATGTCCTCAGGGATCACATCGCCACCTGAATCCCCAAAGGCGCTTGGCACTTAATTAATCAATTGATGTGATTGAGTAGCCCGCATGTGTGTGCGTGCGTGCGTGCGTGCGTGTGTGTGTGTGTGTGAGAGAGAGAGAGAGAGAGACATAATGAGCTCCTGATTAAAATCATTACAGGAGGACCTGTAGAAAGTCAAGACTGTCAGGTCTCATACGCTTAATAACCTCTAATATCATGTAACATTTAGTAAATTAGCCCAGAACACTGAAAGGTTGAATGCCGTGGAAGGATAGACCATATCAAACACATTAATTATGCATATTGTTAGGAGGGACGTCTTAAACTTGAGAGGTATTGAGAGATCAGAAATGAACGGACTGGCTTAACTATGAACTGAAATAGAAAGATTGACGAGATAAGAAACCAAAGAAGACATTTTATCACGAGATCTTCCACTTCCCATTCACAGAAGCCCTCGTCTTCAACGTCTCGTCATCGAGAAAGGTTCACGACCACAGTTGTGAAAGTGTTCAAAAAGCAGCTGTATTTGGGAATCGCTCTACTTTTCTTTGGTTAAATGAGAAAATATGTAGTTTCAGTCACACATTTTGCTGATAATTCCAAAAACCGCATCCATATTGTCAGGACACTGTCCCGTCTAATCACATATTGACTGCATTTTGCTCACAGACACACAAAAAACACAAGTCATCAACAAAGCTGCAATGGCACAATGACATTCAGATATGAAGATATAAATAAGCTTGTGTTAAATCACCTGAACAGGTAAAACAATCTACCAGTAGAGTAAGCTAAAGGTATTCGTTTTGAAAGATTTGAAATAAAATCTACAAGTCCAGTTGAGTTCCATAGATGGTGTTTGTTCAATTATTTATGCCCTTGTGTGGTCTGAAATTTATTTATAAAATAGAATTTTGATAAATATACGTACATTTCAGACAAGAACAATAAATGGTTTCAGGTATGGAATCAAAATCAATCAAGTAAATCAGTAATGTTTTTATTTAATTACTTTTTAGAGGAAAATAGGGAACAAATACGGGCACATTTACCCAATCATGTCATCCAACATATCACAAATATTTTGTTCCTGATGATGATGAGGGACCTTTCTGGCCAAAAGAAGGAGCGGCACAGCTGAAAGTGATTTAACTGATGACAAATTCAGATTCAACAAAAAAGCTGATGGAAAACGACATCATAAATCTATGACATCATCAGGCGTCAATGCTCTGTCAGTCTTTTCAGTATCTAAATGATCCTCGCAGCAGATTGCTGGTTTGAAAAAGCTCTCAAAGGTCTCGAAAGAGCAAAAACAAAAAAAACAAAAATACAGCAGTCAATTCCTCCACACTGTTTGTTATGTTCAGTTCTTTGCAGCTGACACGTTGCTGAGGGCTGAGTTCACCCCAGAGAAAAAGCCCTGTGTTCCTCGACTAACCCTAGTTATGGCTCCCACACAGAAATCCAGCACATAAATGATAAGTTTTAATGAAGCCACCCAGGCAGCCACCAGAGGACAATTTTCCAAAACTGTTTCTGTTGAGGGTGACATTTTTCCAATAGCCCCGCTCCAGTCGATACATTTGGGCGTGGGTCATTGGCCGCGGACTACATCAAGCACCATCAGTTACAATAGCAGCTCCCCTGAAGGCTTTGAGATACAGATTTTGTTTTTGCTTGTTTGTTTTGTTAAAGAAGGCTGGTAAAAATGCACTGATGGAGTCCACCTTGATGACTTGGTTTAAGTTCAGACTTTCTAGTTACACACGGCACCGTCTCACACAGACACATTTGCAATGTCAAACACCTTCCTAAAACAGGGCGCTGTTAAATGACTGTGAGAATATGATCAATCACAAGCTATCATGTGCTGTGGAGCAGAGGTGGAAAAAAATGCAAATGTTTGTTCACTAAAATGTTCACCTCAACATATGATATTAATAGGAATCAGGAACTGTGACAAATGGCACGTCCCGTCTGTTGACAAATCTCGGTTCAGATGCTCGCCCGAGATATTCTGGTCATTTGTCTTTTAATGAAACCGAAGTTACAGTTCAAAATTTATGCCGCATCTGAAAATGTTCAACATTTTGCTTGATTCAATTTTCATTCTAGTCATCTTTGAATGTTTAATGAAAACCATCAGCATAATTCAAGTGAGAAAGCCTCTTGTGAAATAAAACTTTCACGTCTTACTTGATAAATCACGCTAGAAAAATAAACAGGCATCTGCGTATGTACAGTCAATTCAGTGTCTTTCATCAAGGAAACTGAGATAAATAATCCCTGACTGGAAAAGGATTGTAATTCATCTCTAATTGTAATTAATCACCTAACCCCCCCCCCCCCATCCTGTCATTTGTTTTAAAGATCAAATATAAGACTTGAATAAGCTTAAACATAAAATAATACCTTATTTTAAATATTTTAAAAAATAGCAAAAAGAAAAATGTGGGAGTTTCCACTGCAATCTATTTTGGTAAGTTACTCACATTGTGTCTCCCTGTCACATCAGCAAGAGACATGCATTTACCCCAATCTGCCCCCGCTGTCATTTGCTTGAATGCATTTCAACTCTTGACTTGTTCTAACGTAGCATTATGGATGATGAAGAAAAAGAAGATTGCTGAAGTGAACGGTGTCAAAACTGCTTGCTTTTTGCTCCATCAGAAAAAAGCCTGCAAGGGGCTTTCATGCTTACATCTACCAGTTGACATCCTTACCACATTATGTTTCATGGGTCGCTCTAAGGTTGTCTGGTGCAGATGAATCAGGCAGTTTCAGGGGGAAACCTGGGCTCTTCCTTTATCTCTCTATAGCAGCTTTATGTTTAGCTAAAAAAAAATGAGAGAGAGAGAGAGAGAGAGAGAGAGAGAGAGAGAGGAAAAACCCTCAGACATTTCAAGCAACTGCAATATCAGCAAAAAGAGCTGAAGTAAATACACTGTGGTATTGATCCGTCACACATTAGCATTTCAGTAGATTAAGTGGAAAACCGTGGGTGAAGGGGGGGGGGTTCCAGTTTCTCCATGGGACGGTCAAAATGTCGGTCATCAATATCTCGTGCAAATCCATTCCTGGTTGAGTACATCTGTAAACAAAATAAGAAAAACAACAACCCGTAAGTGCAGCAGGTGCTCTGATATTGTTTATCTTTGTGGGTTGACATTCGTTTCTCCTCCGTGTTTGGATTAGATGAGCTCGAGGAGGCATTCAAGCTCACACAGTTGGTCAACATTGCCTTGATAAATTACGTGTGTGTGTGTGTGTGTGTGTGTGTTTGTGAGAATTCTCTCTGAATGTCCCATGACAGCACTTTTAAATGCTGACACACACACACACACACACACACAAACAACTATCTCAAGCAATGATCAAATTGATGTACGAGTGTACATGAAATGTACAACAATGTTACCGTCATTTTTTAAAAATTTCATTTATTTTCCTAGATAGATGTGGAAAAATAATATTTTCTTCTTATCAAACTATGAGACACCCAGGAAAATACGAGGGAGTGATTAACATGCAAAATATGAAAAGGTAGAGGCGTCCATCTTAACACGTTCACATCCTTTGCATCTTCTTGTATTTCAAACAGCCAACGATTTGGCAATATAATAAAAAGCAGTGTAATTCAGACACCATTTAAGCAGGGTGGTGTAAGTATGAGTCATAAATCCAGGTATTAATCGGTGTGTGTGGTTCCCCTATCGTAAAATCTGTGGAATTTTTGAATTTGTTTATGCGCATGTCTGAAATAAGTTCTATCACCTCAAATATGCGAGTAAATAAGAGAGATAAGAAGCATTTACGGTGGTGATCAGCAGGAACCTCATTTGTATTTTCCTCTCGTCTAACAGTTGTTGTCTCAGGTAGATTCCGTGATAGTCTGTTTCATATGGGGTGTGTTGTGGTTTTGGTGATGGAGTGTGTTGTGGTTTTGGTGATGGAATCTGACTGTGCAGAGGAAGATGTCAGTGCAACCTTACACGCTCAAAGCTGCCGGTGTGTTCCTCGCATCGGGAAGTATCTGGATGCGGGTCAGGAGATTAGTGAAGCTGCCATGTTGTGTTTTCATATGAAACTTACCCACGCTCGCATTCCATTAATGGTCGGTAGCATGATGCCAATTTTCTTCACTTTCCTCCTACAGCAGTAACAGAGGAAGGCTGGGGTAGCTTATTTTGTTGTTGGCGGTGACGGGCGTCAGAGAGAGAGAGAGAGAGAGAGAGAGAGAGAGAGAGAGCAGTGCAGAGCAGAGGGAGAGAAAACAGGCCCAACAAAGGCAGTGTGATGATGGAAAAAATGAAATGTCGACGTGTGTCATATTGAGACATATCGGTACACAGAGCCACAAGGATTTATCTGAGTCTCATTTCCAGTTGTATTTTACACACGATATCCAGCACATATCAGTTGTACTGGTGAATCACGCTGTTAGCAATTGGTCTATCAACGCAATAACAAATACTAATTCTTATATTAGTGTTCTCAACTAAATATATGGAGTTTTTTTTTATTTTAGGCAAAACAGATGGCAAATGCAAGAGCACGAGCACAGTTAAGTGTCATCTTTTATCAATGACTCAGCCAAACATCTCAGAATATCAACAAAGAGAGGCTTTAATAAAAACCTGTTTGGAGAACACGTCTGGTTGTGTCACTCGACCTGTTTGATCCCCCAAAAACAGACCAGACTAAGACTGAAAGCTACCAGGAAGAAAGCAAAAAGTGGAAAACACTTCAAAAAAGAAGGCTCAAAGGATACTTTTGGTGAAAGACTCATTAAACACACAAATATAAAAGAAGAGGTGTAATGAATTGGGACAGTACAAACAGGAGTGTGATGCTAGAAGCGTCTAATGCAGCCTTGAGGCATTAGGCCCCCGAGCAGAGATGAGGGTTTTATTTTCATTTTCCAGGTTGTATTCAAAATTGAAATAAAAAAAAAAAAAAAAGGAATCAAAACTCTATTTGGAAAACGTTACTTTTAACGTTCATACGTTTCATGTTTTCACTTAAAACCATACATCATTTTCTCATCAGCCTTTTCTTTTCATTTATTTTCATTATTCTGCTATTGGCCAGATTTCCCTAATGTTGCCTCCTTGAGCTTCACTTGCAGACTTATTGGTATTTTTACTGCTGCCTTTCCCTGTGAGGAAGGTTCGTCCTTGATGCCGTCCACTGGGTGTCCGTCTCCTCTGTAGGTTATGGACTTTTGCTAAGTTGCAGTCTTTGTGAAATACTTGGCCTCCTGTGACAAGATGCATACCGGCCAGCTCCCTAAATCCTGGCTTGCACCCTCTTTTATTACCCAACTCCTCTTAATATCACGCTGTCAGACGACAAGGATTTCTTCGATGTTACAACTACATATTTTTGCAATTTCATAAAACATAAACTGCTTGGTTAAACTTTAAATATATTTTTAGTGATAATATCTAAACATGCGTAGGATTTGTTGATGATGCTGAGCCAATTTCATATCCAGTTTATTATAATATGTATTTTTTGAAGGTGAATGATCATTCAACTAGGAGTCCATCTGCCTTTTATGACTTCTTTATGACATAAAGATCATGTATTTACCCCCAAATGGTTTCAGTTGCGAATTCAAATCAATGACTTGAAGGAGAACTGGAAAGGTCCAGGAACATCTTTTCCATTGATGGAAACCTTCGGTGCTAGCGAATGCTGTAGCAGCATCTAAGCAAACCCATTCAGGGGCCGGCACTGGTGCTTTGAACAGTGTCACTGTCACCGGGCTCTCACCAAAACCACAAATCTCCAACAAAGAACCGCTGGTGCTTCAGACATAAATGTGTAGTTTGAATCCCGCATGATGTCACTGTAGTCTCACAAAACCAGCTGCACTGCTAGGTAACGACCAACCTTGCAAACCATCATCCAAAATATTCCCAGCAGTTTTGAAAACGTATTGATGAATATGATACTTTGATGGGCAGCACGGTGGTGCAGTGGTCCTCACTGTCGCCTCACAGCAAGAAGGTTCTGGGTTCGAGCCCCGGCTCCAGCACGAGGTCTTTCTGTGTGGAGTCTGCATGTTCTCCCTGTTCCTGTGTGAGTTCTCTCTGGTATTCCAGCTTCCTCCCACTGTCCAAAGACATCAAGAGGGGACGAGGCTGATTGATACTCTAAATTGACCGTAGGTGTGACTGTGAGTGTGAATGGTTGTCTGTCTCTATGTGTTGGTCCTGCCATGGACTGGTGACCCGTCCAGGGTGGACGGATGGATGAGGGTTTGATTTGCACATTTACTAAGAGGACTATACCGTAGTCTTATGGCCTTTAAGTTTGATTAACTAAATCCAGTATTTATTTGTAATTTATAGTCCTATTATGAAGAAGCTGAACATAGAGTATTTGGTTAAAATTTCCCTTATCGGTACTCTTTGTTACAATAATAATCTTTGCAGAATTACATTTTATTGAAAATATTCCGTAGAGGGAGCTGCCTTCCTGATGAACAGTGAAGTTCAAACAGGAATTTAAGAAAAATGGTGTCAGTGCAAAGCAGAGTATTTGCCTCTCACCCGTCTCACCAGTGTGCTTGCTTCCACTGTCATTGTTTTTCCTCTTTATTTCCTCATGTGGGTGTTCCTATCACGGTATGGATCAATCTCCTGGTCTACAGGGGTATTGTAAGGCTGATTTTCCACACCTTTCTCCTGCAGATATCCTTGGACCTGCCACAATCATTTGCATGCTGGGTAGAGCACAGTAATGACAGTTTTGAGTTATGACAGATCGTAGAGTTGGCATTCCTGGGAAAGTGACACAATATTCTGCAGTCTGAGGTTTAATGTAATCTCAGCAATGAGATCCCTTTGATGCATTCGCGAGGCCCATAGCTAGTAAGACAGGAGGAAGAGCACTTTAAAAATGAATGAACTTGAAAATGAGAAGGTTAACATGATTTATGTTGAAACACAGCGAGGGGAAAGCTCATTGAAATGATGAGGAGCGCCCTTGGAATTCATTTGTTCAGAGCAACATTCGGCAGGCTGGACTGTCATTCATCTTCATCGTTCATCATCTGTCTATTGTCTTCCAATCTATGAATGACAAGAGAGCCACCGCCATTTGTATGCTTATAATTTCGCCTGCCACATCCGAGGCTCACACACATACAGCGGCGTTCTGTCAAACTGATTTCAGATAGTCTTTTAGCACTTTAAAGCTGGAGAGACGGCAAGACTTCGCAATTCTCACTGCTTAACATATTTAATTTAGAAATAAGTCACTTTTCATATTTCTGTCTTTGACATGTCTGTCCAGGTACATCTTGTCTACATGCATGAAATTAGATCATCTGCAGATAATTCAGATATTAGAAAGTGTGTGTGTGTGTGTGGGGGGGGGGGGGACACAAAACACAATTATGCACTATATTTTCCTACGGCCGTCGAGGGACAATTTGTAAGTGCATTTACTGTCACTTGTTCAAGTCCCTGTTCCACATATACATATTCTCTCCTTGGAGATGACCTGTGAAACCACAGGCTTTTAGTCTCTGTTGAGCTTTGGTGAAAAAAAAAAACTGCTGCTTTCTTTTAAATATACCTTCTCGCAAAGTATCCATTAGTGTCTGTAGCCTGCAATTTTACAGCTGTGCTGGACTTCTGCGTTCCTCAATACAAAACAATCCTGTTCAAGCCCAAATAATGGGTAATGCACAGAATCACATCTTGAACACGGTGACCCTCTTGCCAGGGGGAGTGCATGACTCTTTCATACTGCACATTGGATATGTAGTCGGCTCAAGGTGCCGCTGGAGATGCGCGGCTTATTGGCAAGAGTTATATTGCGACTGAACTCTCAACATCAATCCAACTCAACCAGAATGCTTTGTAGTCGCGCTGCTCACATCACACGTCAGTTTAGGTGTCGACTGGCTTCACCCAGGTCCTAAGCAGTAATGGGAGCAGTTATATTTGACTGGGTTTGCCGGGTCACATTGATCGGCATTCACAGAGAGCGCCGTTGAGCTCGGGGAGGGTGTTTTGTTTGACGTGCTCTGAAGAATGACAAGTCAAACTTTCAAGAAGAAACAGACGCCTTCACCAGTTCTTTTCTCTCGTGTTAAGCTCCACATTGCTGTAATATTTAACCCAATTAAATGGGGCCCCCACTCCATAACACAGTGCTAGCTTGTGATTGCCAGCTGGGCAGAGAGGAAGAGGCGCCCAAGTCTCTTTCAGCCTCCACTGCTGCCAGTCTACATGCAGCGGACCGGCCCAGCCTGACTGGACGTGCGTATTCAGCGGGAGTCCCTCCATCAACAACAACCTCTTTGTTGACATCTGCACGTCGTCGTCCAGGCCTTGTTCACCAGGAACAACATGGCTTTTCATCGTGGCTGCAGTTGCCTCGCAAAGCACGGACAAGATTATTCAAAGAGGGAAGGACCCAGATCTGCTGGATTATTATTTGTTTTATGTAAATAATTTGTTGAATAGTTATGCCGTATCCTTTGTGTTTTAAAACCTCTTAAATTTACTTTTTATAGCAAGAGCCTGTTCTCCTTGCACTCAGCATGTCCTTTTTTTCTACATCATGATATGTAATTGTTGCAAATACAATGCAATAGTCTCAGTAACACAGAAATGGGACAATACAGGTGGAAGCTCTGTGTTCATTGCCGATGCGTTTTTGTGGAACTTGATTCATCTTGACTCATGAGGTTCCTAATAGGATCATCTGTGTGTTTTCCATTTGTACGGCAGTGTGGTTATAATGCTGCATTAAAGATGAATCTTTTATTTCTCACATATTCAGGGTGAAATAAAGTTCATGGATTTGAGAATGGAGGCTCACAGTGTAGAGTTAAAGAGCATATACATGTAAATGAAAGCACTGTACATGACATTACCGAAGGTCATGAGTGGCACTGCAATGTGTCTGAGGTGTGAGTGTAAACGGAATATGTATATATTCAAGGGAATATAACCGGATTTCTATTTTCACATGCTCAAAACAATCAAAAGGGCCGGAAAAGAACTGAACTCCTCATGACATATCATTGTAGTTATGTTCCCTCCTTACATCTCAAAGTACAGTTTCTAAATTAAAATAAGAAATCCAGTTTGTTTTTTGTTGAACAATTCCAGAAGAAGATGTTGGCTTTTATGTGGATCCAATTCCAACAGTTGTGCCCAAAACTACATGTCTTTTATTGTACAGCTGCATGAGAGGCCAGTCCTCTGTAGGTCCAAACCATCATGGAGTTTGAAGGTTTGAAATGTGTGAAGTTGTGGACCGCAAATGTAACCCTGGTTATTTTTGGTGCTGTAGTTGCAGAGCCCTTATACATGCATCGTCGTTATGCTCGTGTGTTAGTGAAATATCCGAACCTTCCTGAATGCACCACCCGCAGCTCTCGTGGTGTGCGAGCAGGTAGACGCAAAAAAAAAAAAAAAAAAAAAGGAGAGAAGAAACCTCATGCAGTCACCGAGCCTGTCTTCGTTCGGCGACCAAGCCTGCTGATGTTTTTGTTGGAATTGTGAGGGAAACTGTCGTTAGAAGTGAGCGTGAAAACAACTTACCTGGAGGAGTGAAACGAATCCCGGGAGCAACTCTGACGGGGTGTTTCCACGAACTATTTGACTATTCTGGTGAGTTAGCTCCATCGTTAGCTCAATTAGCATTATTGTTCTGGGTTCGTGCACAAAGGAAACGGCCAGTCAGAATAGTTGGTAAACGTTTAGTGGCTTGGGACATTTTTTGTGCTATGATGATATGTTTTTTTTTTTGAGATTTGTGTCACTATGCCGAACGTTTAACAGTTCCGAGCTGTTAGCTCAGCTGCGGCCTGGTCGCGTCTCCGACAGCTGTCACCGTAGCCCAGATGCCAGATGCAGCTTTTCATATGTTCGCATTTCCTGTGTTTGGGTTTTATGTCATGTGTCATGAAGCTGCATTGTTTGATGTGTGCAGGAAAAGTGAATGGACATTTAGTAAACAGATGAATAATTGCGCTGCATGTTATGCAGGCTGTTTTTTTTTTGGGGGGGGGGGGAGTTCTCGAGTTCGGCTGGGATCCATTTCGCCGCCATTTCCGCGTGGAGGCTGAGTTCAACTACGACCTGTATCTGGTAGGACATGGAGGCTCATGGTTCATCCGGACCAGTGAGGACGTCGGTGTGGTAGGACAAAGCTCAGTCCTGTGGAGTAATATATCTTAGTTGCACTTTTTTTTTCTTTTTCTGAGATCTCAGTATTTTTGGTTATATTATTTTTTATTAATATTTTTTCCATTTTTTTCACTTAAAAAAAAAACAACTGACAAACTGACTTAAAGAATTTAAGCACTATTCTTGGAAATCCTTGGAAGATAATAAATGAACTGAATTAGACAATGGGAAATGGGAAAGGATAAGGACAAGTAAACTCATTGAAGGCGAAACGGAACATTTTTATCTTTTTTTATTTCATCTTTATTTTTATTTTTTTTGCACTTACCTGTGTCAGCTATTTTTCTTTATTTTATATTGAGAGTTTCACTTATTTGGGAAGAACTTTATTTAATGTATGAGGCTGAACACCTTATGTTGGGATTTGAATCTTTAATACAATTTTTTTCTTTACCCCTGTTCTGTGGGCTGGAGGTCAATTGCCCTTGAGCTTCACGCTACTGCCAATCTCCTTACCCAATCCTAGATCATCTGATAGGACCAGAGAAGAAGGATACATAGGCATAGATCATATAGACATAGGTATAGAATAGAGACAGCAGCATTAGATATAAGACAAAGGTTACACAAACAAATCTGACAGTTTAAGAGTAAAATTCAAGCATAAAAAAATATACAAAGTTTAAGTAATCACAAGATAATTACAGTAATCTGAATTGTAACATGTTACTTCCACCATTGACACCACACTGGGAGCCTTTCACAAGAAAATTGCACTGATTTTTAATGTGAAAACGATGCTTAAAATAGAACGAGCCGAAATGTAGTGAGTGGCAAAAATACTTCAAGCATAATTTAGCACAAATTCCACACACTACACCTGCATCATTAATCTCAACTCACCCCAACCCCCTCCCACCTCTCCCTCTCTCTCACACACACACACACACACACACACACACACACACAGTCATCAGTATCTTCCAGTTGTCATGGTCAGTTCCTGTGAAATTTGTGAGGAAGGATGAACATGAAATAGAGGCTGGCTTGCAGATTTGCAAGCGTACGTGCGGACAGGTCCCTGTATTTCCCTCCTTCCATGTGACAGAATTATGAGCAGGGTCACATATGGCTGGTTACACAGGCCATGTACAGTATGCCCTGTTCCCCAGGGCCTGGCTGAGCATAAACTATGCTGGGTCGCATGTGTGTATGTGTGTGCCATTGGTATTAAGCATATGGAAGAAGGGCTGGTGGCCATAAATTCCTCACACATGCTTTTAGTCTTATCCCGAATAACGGCCAAATGTGACCTTACACAGAGAGAGGGAGATGAATGGGTGCCTTTGATTGACTTGTGCTCCAGTTGTTCTGGTGCGATTTTAAAAAAACAACAACGGCACAGAGATGTGCATCAGTGACGGGGAGCATGTGATGTATGGCTGACCTCTATTGGAAGTCCCGCTGATGCATGTGCTTTTGAAGCACATTTATTCGACCTCTAACCCACGCACGTCATTCACGGACCTTACTTATCATACTGTTATGGTCTTTTCTTTTCTTTTTTTTATAAAGTCCTGTGTTTTTGTACGTGTGCATGTGCACACGTGTGTTTGTGTTCTCTTTCCAGAAGATACTGAAGATTATTGCTCTGTCCCAACCTCAAATTCAGTGTTAATTCTGTTATAATCTGTTTCTCTCAAGTACATTACGCCGATACCCCATGAATCAAACACTGTCTCATCTTCAGAGAAATAAGATTTTTAGCGACAGTTCAAGTGAAGCGAAGCTTAGACGCACAAATCAACTTTTTTTTTTTTTCAAACATGAGCAGTTATGGCATTTTTAATTTCAACAGATCCTCAGCAGAACCAGCAAAAACAAGACAAGAATATTTACGCATCACTTTCATCAATGTCGCATGAGAAGAATATAAATTTCTATCAAAACCCTTGATGCCCCTCAAAGAGGTCCTTATAAATCAGTGTGATAACAGCTTGAGAAGTTTTCAAAGATCGGCTGTATCTGGAGAAAAGTCTCAAAGACAGAAAACAACTTGAGCTTGCGTGAGCATTACCACTGATTTAATAGACAAAGAAAAAAAGATCCTTTCATGGTCCCAGTCTGACGTGTTTTAACTGCTCAGAAAAGGCTTATTGGTTTCAGCTTTAACCTTCAGATAATTCCATCAAGTGATAAAGTGACATTGCTCGCCTTAAATCCCTGAAGTGGTAAACAGTTCTATATAGTCAGCACAAGGAACAAGTTCAGGGTGAGAAATTTTGGGACATTTTCACATCATGTAATGTCGTCACACTGTCAAACAATTACTGATCATTTCTTAGTCGAAGATGTTTTTGTTGTTGTTGTTTTTGCTATTGCTGTTTAAATGCCCCACAGTATTAATTGCATTTGCTGCTGGAGCATCACTGAAGTTAAAGAGAGTCGCTGTGTTTTCAGCACAGTTGTACAATATTGAACTGTCTCCCTTTGGAGGTACTCAGGGCACAGCTAAGTGGACAAAGCCCCTGAAACAGACCCTGGACTCTGTCTTGAGATCTCACTGGTTGCTGCAGAGCGCTTGGCACTAAATGCAGAGGGTGTGGTATCCGCCAGAACAATCCATCCACCTGCTGCAACATCTTTGGCATTGACCGGTTGCTTGCAAAACCCTGTGACGGACAAGAACTGGTCCAGAGAATTCCATTGCAAGATGAACATTAAATATTGTTACTGACGTTGAGGCAGCAGCCAGGAATTAATCTCAATATTGTATTTCAACCCCACTGAAGGAACCCTCTCTGTTATTGGCACTGACACCTCAAACATACTTCCAACTCCTCTCAAAAAGTGAATTTCCTTTCATGCCGACCTTAAATCATCACTTTTACACGTTGGATTTTATGTGGACACCAAAAATGGAATATGCCCTTAAAGCCCAAAACTAAAAATGACTTTCTTTTCTTTTCCTCTGAACTGCTCTTATTGCAGTGTCTCTCAATGAACGGAATGTAAACCAATACAAAGACCAATCTGCGACATGTATTATAAGGTGGGTTTTTTTTTTTCCCCCTGTAATTGTCTGTTTCAGTCAGTGAAATGGCTGTCATGAATGCCAGGAAAATGTTATTGTTGAAGCTTTTTCAGTGGTGACGGGCAAACACTGTTAACGGCAGGAAAGTGTTCTCGATAAAGTGGCAACTGTGACATTGAGATTACAGAGCACTAAAGGTATTGTCACAACAAGGACACTAAAGTGCTTGAAGACACACTTTGGTAAAATCACTACATAAGCAGAGAAAAGAAGAGCCGCAGATGTCAGTATAATAATTTCCCGCTTCCCGTTTCAAACCATCCTGGTTTTAGCTGTTGAAAAAAACCTGTTAATGACTTTATGTTATTATCTTTTGTTTTTTGGGGGGGGGGGGGGGGGAGTCCTTCTCTGCAGTAGTAGTCGGATTGTTCTGTTTCCCTCTGAAATCTCACCATGGAAACAAACAACACCGAACTACAAGAAAAAAAGAAATCAATGGACTTTTCTCTGGCAGCTTTGAGAGCGGTGCTTAGCATCAGAGAGTGCTTGCCTGAGGTGAACATCCCAGAGAGTATAGGGTGTTGCCCCTTTTGCCCTGTTCACATCCGCAAGCTGTTCCAAACCCATTTGAAGTGAAGCACACAGGGTTTTAACAACTATCAGCACTAGTGTGAATAGCCTCCTAGGGCTCTCTCGCTCTATTTGACCGATGAAATGGCTTATCTCCTCTGTTGAGCATCTATATATTCCAGCATGAGTGTTTTAAGAGGAGGGTTTATGTTAAGGAAAGGTGCTTTATCCACTACTGCCGACTGAAGCGCCATTTAAAGTACGATTTCCAGTTCATCCCTGTATGAAGAATACTGTTATATTTCGATGACTATTGATTTATCATTTCTGGATTGAAGTGATCACTGTAGATTGAAGAAAGCATTCCCCCCCTTTTTTTTTTGCTATTTCTTCTCCCTTTCCTTTTTATTATTTAATCTTACCACTGACAGAGACCTCAAACTTTCATTGTCGCCCTGGGTTGAAGGGAGATTCAAACACACCTCCTCTCTGTGATTGAGGAGCCTCATAAACCGCACACATCTTGGAGACATCCCTTCGGTCCTTTGGAAACATTCCCCATCTCTGGAGGACAGTGGAGGGTGTAATTCACTTTACAATATCAAATAATCACCGCTTGTGATTCTTGTCTCCTGGCTAACTCGTCGGGCATCAGTTTATGGCTTTTAAAAGCAGAGGTGAGCTGCAAGGAGAAGAGCTTCCCCAACTGTGGCCTGCAGATGATGAGGCCCAGAGTGAAGCTCTGCCTCCAGGTCATTGAGCAGTAATGAGTGTTATCAAGCGAGTGCCAGAAGACAGGTAATGCTGCTGGAATTTATGAGAGGCCTTGCAGGATGACCCTAAGCAGAACCAGCCATTCTTCATGAGAGACAGGGCTAAGGCTAGAAAAAGACTAAGATGGCAGGATTGTGATTGAATTGGCGCTTGATTTTATAGACGCAAGTGACAACAAACAAGTTAGTGTTTATCAGCGTAGTTGTTAAATCCGCACATTTCACTGATGGCTGTATTCAGGGCAATCTCAATTGGGGAAAGTATCTGTTTCTTAAACAAGTAATGCAGTTAATAATATATAATAATTACTAACCGTTGCTATTTTCATTTTTTTAAGCAAAATTTAACTCAAAAAGTGCATTTTATCCATCAAGCAGTCACTAAATGATGTCTTGAGCTCATAAAGCAGTTACTTCCCTCCACTTCTGTGTGATGCTTGAATGCAGAAAGAGGCAGCTATGTGTATGTAGCTTGAAGCTAATAATGATAAAACCCTTAACAAGATGTAAGGAAGGAAATGGATGGATGGATGATTTCTACCGTCATTATTTATAAAGTGGGTCCAAAATTCTCTCTGAATCCAATCATTCAACCATTTTCTATACCACTTATCTGTTCAGGGTTAAGGGTTGTGGGGGGGTGGAGCCTATCCCAGCTGACATTGGGCAAGAGGCAGGGTTCACCCTGGGCGGGTCGTCAATCCATCGCAGGGCCATCAGGAGCAATTAGGGGCTCAGTATCTTGCTCGAGGACACTCTGAGAAGATTTATTTTGAGATTATTAATTTCAAATGCACCACCCACATCTAATTTGGATTAAATACTGTCATCCAAGTGCTCTCTGGGAGGTTTTGGTGACACATGGCAGCATTGGCTCCGGAATCTGAAAGCTGTTTATTGAAAACTGTGGACAACTTCAGAATCGAAACATTACAGATCACTTAGAGCAAAGCCAGAGGCAAGCATTCCATCCATTCAAATATCATTTTGCTGCAGTTGTGTATTGCAGGCTTTATCTGTTTAATTATGGCTACTTCTAAAATATTCCCTGAAAAGTTCATTGGGTTTCTTAATTCACAAGTTATTTCTGTTCTTCTCTATGTTAGTGGAGCATTAGCCTATAGGCTTCTGTTTTTGTCACAGCGTTGGTGGTTGAATGTGCCAAAATTTATGATTCCATTAAGCCTGGAAAGTGCTTATGTGTAGATGAGGAACATTTATTTTCTTCCCTTATTCCAGCCAACAGCAATCGGCAGAGAATATTTGCAGCTTTGCCAGTGTCCACACATGTGCATTGTGGTGATAACGATAGCCTGATAGTCTCCTACTTTAACAGGCATGTATTATATCTGCCACATTTCTTGAATATCAACAACCACAGCTCTCCCTTTTAATTTGGACTGAAGTAATGAGCAGTCAGCAAACTTTCTGAAACACGTCTGCACATCACTATTCATTATCAAACTTGTGCTTGCAGAACAATTTAGCTTCTCCACAGCTGATGGACCAAACACTGGCACATTATTCACTGCATGACAACGAATAGAGGGATTCTGTCATTACTGTTTAGTATATCCATTATCTTTGAGTGCCAACTGAGTGACAAAGTCACTGAGCTGGTTGAGCGCATTCGGTTGACATTGACGGTTACGGAACTGGGCAACTTCTTCGTAAAATCCAGCAGTTGGTTTACAACTGCTGTTGAGCTTTAGTTGTAGCTTGATGGGCCATCTTAAGACTGGCATGGTCCCAGTATACATGAACTGGGACTACTTTGTTCACTCACAGTATGACAGTAGGTTGTTGTCGTACAGCTGGTTGCAATCACACCTTCTTCCAGGTCACCTTTTGTGTCACATACCAAATAAGTGGGCAAACACCAAAACAGGTGATTTAGATTCAATTAACTGACAACTCCTGAGTTCAGCTCCTCATCTGTGAGAAAGGCATCATTTCACTGTGGTGTGGGTGGCGATGGCGATGATCCACACCCTACAAAGTTCAGCAGAACATGCGCAGAAGGCCCTAAGCATAATTTAATTCCCAACTACATCGTCTAAATGTTAGTCAAGTATTTTACTTTCTGAAGTAGGCAGTAGATTTTCAGTTGGACTGATGTGTTCACATGTATTTTAAAAGTCCAGTTTTACTCCCTCTCACACAATAATTCAAGTTTTTCTAACTTCACATGCAAAACTTCATCTGACGCTTATTTAACACACATTTGACAGTTGCTACGGTCACAATAATCTTGTCTGTATTCTGTGGTTCTATTTTCCTGGGGATTTCAATGTTGCAGCACTAAGTATAATAATTAAATGCGAATCTGCATATTCATGCTGTAAAGGAGGCTGATGTGATAGATTAGATGTCTCACACCTGGTGGCCTGTATTCTCATCCACAATGATTAACAGCTGCTGCGCAACACAGGAAACCTGAGTGACACTTGACTTGCAGATGAGCCGCTCAACAGTATTTGTTCTCTTTCCTCATGCAAGAGGTGGCATGACCAGGATACGAGCCAAGGACACAAAACATCATGGCCTTCATTTTCAGCTGCAAATAAAAAAAGAAAAGAATTATGGATCGGGCAGTAGCTGAAAAGGAGAACTGCAATGGAGTCCTAGTCTTTAGGGCCTTAAGCATGTGTTTGATGCTCCAGTCTTACCCCTGCTGCTAGCAAGCACAGAGATATCTCTTTGGGTCAGAGGAGGCAGCAGTGCCTGCTGCCTTGAGGGATAAGGTCGTGTACACATGTCATGCAGATTCCTCTATTACATCTCTGCTATTTATGCAACAATGACAAGATTTATGCTGTGCTGCATGGTCATATAGCCACATAACACCACTTTTAGCAGGTCAGCAAACACAAAGCAGTGATTCACGAGACTGGCCATGTTCATGGCTGATCGTGGCTTGCCTACAAAATATTTCTGTGTAACCACCCCACCCCTCTGCACTGGGAGGACTAAGCTTTAAGCACTGCCAGCCTCTGCATCAGTTGCAAAGCAGACATCTATTGTGCCAACTCCTCTGATGCAGGAAACTAAGCAATCTAACTGCAAGAGGCACCCAAGAGTGTCACATCTGCTAATTACAGCAAAAGCATCTAGGAAAATGGGTACACACACGTACACCAACATTACAATACAGACACACAACCACAAATCTCCATGTTAATCAAGGCGTAATCAGTAGTTAAGCTGCCGAAAAAGGTTCCTGTCATCAGGTGGTGCGCTCTTTTCTCTAATGTATTTAACAGATTGTTTGATGAACATGAAGCATAACAATTAACTTAGGAAGCTCAACTTTGGAAAGTTCACATTATGGAAGTTGATAGTGAGCAAAATATGACGTTCGTTTCTGTTGTGCCGCCTTCGACTTGGTTTAAGATTGATGCCCTTCTCTCCTCTGTGTGAGACCCACAGAGTCCAGTTGACTGCTAATTAGCTTAGCACAGTAACTGGTAGAAGGGAAGCGTTAACATACCTCTGTTCAAAGTCATCAAATTCAGTTTTCCTCCTCAACGATCTTTGCCTGTATAATAGTGCATAGCATTTGCTTAAAAGAGGACCGTTTAGATGATGAGATAGTGGAATGTATTTGGATCTCTCGTCTTTCATAGAAACCTTCTCAGAGCTCAGGTGGTCGGTTTTGCTGATGCTTGACGTGTGCTGCTGCATCACACATTGCACCTACACACTGCTCACGCACTCACCCACACTGCTGACTGTGCTGATTACACAGGCCTGTCTTAGTTTGAGGTTTTATCTCTGCGTTATTTCACTTATGATGAAATGCTCATCTCCTGTTTTTGCTTTGTACATCTCCCACATTTGTTATGGCCATGAATCCCGTATTTGACGTTAAATTCGGCAACGTCGCATGTTATGTTTACCTGCTGTTTCTTTTTTTCACGAGATTTACATGATGAAGTGATTTGGTCCGCGAATATTTGGCTAGTAGGTTCCCATTTTGACTGACACACACATAAATGCCATAATCTTTCGAGCAACACCTGTTACCATGGTGATGCAATAAGTAGCACTTGCATTCCCTACTTGACCAAAACAAAACTGGTTTGGATGTCAGTAGAACAAGATTATTTGCATATAAAATCATGTTTTATTCATAAACCAATGTGGGACTCCCCCCCCCCCCCCCCCCCCCGCAGAATGGATGTTGAAACTGAAATGGAAGTTAGGTACAAATTAGTTGCCAATGCTGTTGCTCAGGTAATGTCATTAGGACCGTTTTCATCACTGCATGTTAATGGATACATTATTATGGTACTTATCACAAGTGAGTTGACTTGCATTCTGTAAATTATGGAAGTATTCTTCAAGCTTAGGAGTTGGAGCTTTAGATTTCCTACAGTATGTTAATCCATAAGAAGCATTATTCCTTGCTTTTAAATAAGATCCTTTGAGGAATCGGGCTTAGTTGCACAAGTCTCGACTGTGACTGCAAAAACGTTGATATGATTCATGATACAGCACTAATCCCACATCCGTCATCAAGCAAAAGTATGAAAGCAACATAAATGCATCCACACTCCCATGGATCATTTGCAAACGCTCTGTCATCCTCATAATTCTGGCGTCAGGTACAGGTTGAGACACAGGGCGCAGAGCCGCACAGAGATTAAGGATGAGCAAAGTCACATTTCGTAACACAATCTCACACTTTTTTTTTTGTTTCTTCAGGTTTTACCATTTCAAGTTTCATTGTTAGATTTGTAAGACAGGAAATAGGATTTTTAATATCCAATAAATGTTCACCAACAAATTAACAAGTTTATGGGCGCTCAGAGGGGACAGACATCCGGAGTTCGTGAAATTTATTTAAAAAAAAAAAAAAGCGAAAAGTTGTCAGGTTGTTGAACAGGTGGAGGCTGTGGGGAGGAAGAGCTAAATACATGTTCAATGACCAGCCGTGCCATAAGCATTGCTTATGAAGCATCGATGCTGTTGCAGGTTTACCCTGTAGGTCACATGTTGAAAGCATCACAAAGTGCATTCTGGTCCTTTAGGATGTAGGTGGCCTTTTTCATGCTTTAAAAAGATAGATGACAACCTCCAGCCACCTGTCTCTCAAAATGCAGGGGGCTTCCTCAACTCCAGTCCATTAAGATGAGCCTTTTGCTGTGAGCCACAGAAGGGCTTTGTTGTGTGTTTCTTTCTCACAGAAGGCCCCCAGCGGGTGTATCATGGCTGAGAACCAGATATTCACTTTAAAGACCTCTCATCTGTATATGCAGCATCTCCTTCCATATGGGCTAGCCAGCAGGGTGCTACCATACAATGGACGACGGCCTCAAGCTTTGCTTTCATTTAGCCACTGGTGGCATTGCCACCACGTCTCACGTGCCTGTAAAATGAGAGTGGGTCAGGAAGTATTCACACGTTTGCCTCACAAGTTGCTGCCGTGAGAATTGAACCTGCTCAAACTTGCATGTCTTCTGTTAAGCTGTTATGCTCTGTCTCTTCATGTCACAGTGTCTGATGTCCTGTAAAAGACAAAACCTACTTGTGCATCGCTACAGCTGCTAATGTTAGCATAGATGATCAACGACCCTGGAAATAATCTCTTACTTTCCCAAATCCCGACCCACTGGACTTCCCAAATTCCATGTGAGCAAGTCGGAAAAAGTAATATTTCAAATAGTTAAAGTCCTCATAGATGAGAAAAAAATACTTATACCGAGGTTTAATGTTTGTACTATTGGATAACAAAAGCACAAAATGCACCAGAGCAGCACCAGCACACACAGGCGCCACGACAGGTCGTCTCACGCTTCTGCAGGCACCTCATTATAAACTGAGACTTCTTTTTTATGGATATTCTGGCATTTTAAATGTGTGATGATTTTTATACATGATGTTAACTGTGTCCCAACATGGCATGTGAACAGCTGTATGCTCGCCCTCATAGTTGCATTTCAAGATGCTCTCAACTGAACAAAACATGACCTCAACATCTGGCCCTGGTGTGCTCCGACAGCCAGGTCAGTTTGACATATAGAAATTGTTTGTGCAGAGACTCTTGGCTGGTGCCGGGAGAACATCAGGCAAAGAATAAACGACGGTTGGAGAAAACGGGAATGTTGAGATGTTCGGCATGTATTGATGTGCAGAACCTGCTCATGAGTGAACATGAATATTTCCAGGAATCAGAGGCGTTATTGACCAATGGGAATGGAGGGAGAGAGGTGTTTTCCATGTGGGAGGAAAACACTGTGATGTTTCTACGATTTTAGACTTTACTTTGTTCATGGTGTTTGTCTATGTCAGTCCATCCATATTCAACTGCAGCTCCAACAAGGAAGCCTGGACCGCCCTGCCCTTACCTCTGCATAACTAAAGTGAATCATTAATCAAATGGTCTCAATTACAGCAGATAATTTGATGCACCATGGTGATACTGGTGATGTGAAAAAAAAAAATGTACGTTTGATTGAATGTGATGCTTGTTGGTCCCTCCTGAGATTTAATGGGATCCGTGCTCTTGCTGCTGATGGACAGACAGATAAACAATGAATACATGACCTCCTTGGCAGAGGTAATAAATGATTTGGAAACTAAGAAAATAACCGCCTTTATGTATTCATCAAAGTGCATGACACATCACGTTGGACATATTTGTAACTTTCTATAAACACTGTGCTCCTTTTTTTTCCCCCCCTTCATCAAAACAAAAACATCTTCCAGAGCTGCCAGAGCCTCGGTGGTGGCCGCGTACATTTTACTGAAAGGTAGAAAGGAAAACAAAAACACGTAAGAGGGCACGTTCCAGCAATCCAGCCTGCCATTCTGAGAGACGGGAAATGTCTGCAGTATGTGTGATGTCAGGTAGAGTCTCACTTCTCTTTGCACCAACAGCTCACGTCAAGTTGGAGTCTGACTCCTCTCTGAACCGCCTTTGAACTTCCCTGACAGCTTGCGTGATATGAAATGTTTCCCTCCCCCTGTCCAGAATTTTTGTCATGCTTCACAAAGCGGTCGGCCTCTGATGGGGACCTTGTTCTTCTCCAGTACGTGACAGAGTGATGGTTGATCTGCTGGCTAGATGACTCAAGTGTGGGCGGGTATCGTTTTTGGATTCAGCCACTTTGGTGACAAGCAGCGCCCAGTGGGCTCCCATTTAGGTTCCTGCTATCGAAAAATGCTCGGTGGGCCTCGAACCACCAAGCATACCCACGAACATGTTTCACTCTGTAACTGCACACATACATAAGCGCAAAAGAGAATTCTAAAGGAGCATGGTAATATAGCCGATGACTACATTTAACGGTTGCTATAGTGACAAACCCACAGAACGTCAGGGCTTCATTTTTACCATCTTTCAGTCCATTGTTCTTATTTTCTTGCCTGAAATTGTGATTCACTCTCACAGATCACATTTTAAGCCGCAGCAACTGTTTCCTTTGATAAATGTACCTTAGGCTCCTGCTGAGCACCTTATGTCCGCGACTCTCAAGTGAACATACAGTACAGAGTACTTGATAGTTAAATAAACATTTATTCCCTCTGGCATCGGCTGAGAAAATAACAGAGCTAAAAGGAGAGTAGATATTGGACGTCTTCCATCAGGTGCACACAAACACCACTATAAATATATGTTTATTTGGCTGAATGAATTGTAATTGCTTACCATAATACATTTATATGACAGCATTATATCAACGCTCACAGTTTTATGTGCTGAAAATTAACATATTCAACACAAGTGACGACAAGGAAAGCCTGGTTAAGTCTGACCTGAATACACGCAAATGGAGATGAATAATGTATCCAACTAAATGTGTATCATATGTGTAATGTAGAAATTCAATTTTTCCAGAATATTTAGTGGTCCATATAATTGAGATTGAAATGAGTTTGGTTGGAACCTAAACAGGTTTTTTTTTTTTTTCATAATGGAACACGGAGGAACAAGTTAAATCTATTATCTGGCCGATGGCTTCCCGGGTCAGCCAAGAGATCCATGCCATTTTGTTATCAGAGGATAAAACTCACTGCTGGCTGGTGCTGCTCCCCTGAGACGTCTCAGGTCGGGCAGTAACAGAACATTTAGGTTTAAAACTGACTGTGGGAGGCCAGGATGCTAGGCTATATATGCTAGCTATTGAGTGAGTTAATACAATTTGCCAAAAGCCCAGCCTAATTTATGCCACTGTACTGTTGTCGCTGAGGCTATTTTGAATCAAATGTATCTTAAAAAAGTAAATTCTGAATGGTTTCTGGCAAAATCTCCAGAAAACAGCAGCCGTTAAAGAGGAAAAACGGTAACTGCCGCAATTCCGACACCAGAGCTGTACATGATTAATTCTGGATTTATCTGTAATGTTCCTAATGCTGGGGGTTTATCTGAGCTCATCTATAATTGTTTTCTTGACTGCAGCGAACAGTAGGATGCATCAGCTGCAGCAAGCTCAGTCTTTCTACATGCGGCCGACTGCTTTACCTTTCGCGCGAGGTGGGGCTCCATCAAGCATTACTGCTTCCCTCCACTACCCCCATGAGTCCACCCCTCTCCTACTAATGATTAACATCATAAATCACACGGCGGTGTTTGCTCTCGCTGTGAGGGAAGCTTCTCTACACTGACCTGACTCTCATCAGCATCGGAGGGGGTTATATTAGTATTTAGGTTGATTACATGCATTTTTGAAATAATGAATATCAATTCCAGTCCAGTAAGCACAGCAACAGTGACATCTAACAATTACTAAAATAACCACTAGAAACCGCCTGCTGACTTCAGCTATTAGATCCTAGTTACTGATGGATTTGGCGATATTCTGATTCTTAAGCTCACACTGTGACATTTTTAATGGGAGACAAAATCTTTACTCCCAGTATCCTGTGACATCTCTGTTACCACCTTGATTTCTGCTGTCAGTTTATCAGAATATCATTTTCTAACACAAAGGGGGGGGGGGGGGGGATCCAGTACCTCATCAAACGTATGAAAAAGAATCAAGTTACTCGTGTTTGTCTTCACGTTTATCTCCTGCTACTTCTGTTTCTCAATCAAGTCAAGTCGGCTTAAAACGTAGCTTTGCATCAAGGTGATTTTAAGATTTTCCACAAATGACAGATACTTTGGCTCCTTGAATCCAAAAATTCATCTGCCCAACAGAGGCAAGAACTATTTTAAAACTTTCACACCAAGTTTTTTTTTTTTCAGGATATAGTTTAAAAGAGAACAGAGACTATCTGGGAATATAGATAAAGCAGTTATAAATCACCTCATAGATGTCTTATAGGTCTGGTTGACATATTTCCTGTACTTTTTTTGCTTTTTTCTTCTGAAACACAAGTGCAGTATTGTTTGAGGGGTTTTGATATATTGACTTCCATGAACCCCAGACTTCTATCGAGTACACAGGAAGTTGATTGAAAGGTGGGTCCATGGTTTGTGTGAGGATGTCAATGCATCAAAGCGATCCAGAATCCAGACATTCTGCATCGGGACCGTCACATCAGTCATTCTGACTTTTATCTCAGAATTCTAACTCAATAACACACAACCATCCTGTAACAGTTGGCGGCTTAAAGTGAAAACCACTCATCCAAATAACTTCAACCGTAGCACCGCACAGTCTTGAGGTGCCACCGGTGCACGCGCAAAGTCTGACATCGATCTGATCAACTGTTGTTGCGATAATGGAGGAAAGGCAGACAGAGGTTTCTTGCTATATTCGAGCGATTTTAATTCTGTTTTTTGTTTGTTCGTTTGTTTGTTTTGCAGAGTTGGAAACTGCAACACCAACACATATTAGACATTCGTCTAGCCGTGGATAATCAATCACATTTCTTTCAGCTGCTGCTTCCAGAAGTCTGTTTATAATCTCCACACCTCCCATTCACAGCGCACCATCTGGACAAAGCTTAGCGGCCGGTGCTATCCATGGTGCTGAAACCATCCGGGGACACGCACAAGTTTCAAGAAGTAAAAGGAGATGAAGAATTATTTTGTACCTAATCCAATCAAATTCTCTACATCAAACAAATGGAGAAAAATGGAACAGTCAATAGTTGGCTACTTTTTTTGTTTGTTTAGGTTTAGTGTCAAAAAGAAATCTATGCTATTTTTATTACAGACTAAGTGAGAGAAATATGTTGCTTGGTGCAGCTGGTAGAGCACAATTAGAATCCAGTTCAAACTCCTGGCATGAGAGGCAGAACACTTCTAGTTGTGAGTCATACTATGTGGATCCCAGCTTCCTGCAGAGCGTAGAACCCTTTTAGCACTTTGTGTTGGTAGTAAAAGGTGCAAGAGCATCCTTTGAGATGAGAAAGAGCAGTGTTTAAATCACCGCTGAAGCAGTCTCTGCAAATAATAGAGCGCAGCGACTGCTCACCCCATGCAGTTAATGTAGACTGACCTATTGAAAATTATGATTACCCCTTAAAAGTTTATTTTAAAGTGAGCTGGCACGTCAGTCGGATCAGAAACCACTAACGTGTGCCCTAAAATGAAACCTCAGGTGTAGCCACAGCAGTGAGACAGTTCACGGATAATTAGGTGGCTATTGAAATCAAGTCAAAGTTCAGGAAAATGAGTCATGAGATCTGCAGTAGATTCTCCAATTGTGAGTAAGGGCAACGTGGTCAATAAAGCAGCACGAGGTGCAATGGCTGGAGTTTATTACCTTGGAACAAGCAGTTAATCAATGATGCAGAGTAAGCAAGTCTCAAATGAGTTGAATTTAATGTTGGGTTCCGAGGATACAACAAAATCAGATTGAATGAAGTATAGCTACGCTTTGAAGCCTCGTTCAAGGGTTGGAAATCAATTGGGACGAACTGTTTTTTATACAATCAATCTTTGGCTGCGTTCAAGGGTGAGATTATTTAATGGTAGCACATTAGTGGACAGTTTACTTGCATCAAACTGGAAATAAGCAGTGCTTTCCTTTTTTAATGATACATTTTATTCATTTAAAGATGTGATGATTAGAATGAGCTTCAGAAAAAGCAAACATATGTAATGTATATGATGCCATCTTAGATCCATTCAACACAGATGCCATGGTACGCTAACAAGTCTTCATAGCAAAAACACTTTTTAATCAAAACAGGCATTCACACACACACACACACACACACACACCCCTTCCCTAGCAACACTTGCCTGCTATTTCTGTTTACATGTTACATCACCCTGAAGTTGTCAAGGAGAAAGAACAGCCGTAAGGGGTGTCTGAAGCAAAAGTGAAGACAGGTTTCATCCTAAACTACCTGGAAACCACAGTTCAAATCAGATGAATGGTCTTCCAGAGAGAGAAGTGACCCAACATGAACCTTCTCTGCTGACGATAACGCCCCACTTACGCCACTATTCCAGGTTTTACCTAAGATGGCAAAAGCTCGAATGAGGATCAGCTGAAGCTGCAGTAGGCTGTGAGGAGGGAGCTTCCTTCCTGGGTTGGTCATTTCTTTCAGCTGCATGTCACGTCCTTGCCTTCATACAATAATGAATCTGGAGGCTTCATCAAAACCATGAGAACAAGCTGTCCGATCCAGTGATCACCATCCCTGATGAGTAACTGTGAATGTGGAGTATTAGTACACTAATGTGGCCTGAGGGCAGCCAAGTATTTTCTTAACACTCTTTGACTTCACCTCACATAACATGGATCTTGGAGCTCAGTGCAACTCTGCTTATCACAAACCATTTCATTCGTAGTTATTTTCTGCTGGTTTGATGTCAGCATGGGTTCACTTTTTGCATGATGAGATTACATATAAAGCCAATGCGAAGAAGAAAAAACCTCAGTAGACACAACGTGTGTCGGTGCCAGATGACGCAAATGAAGCTGTTACATTTCAGGCTTGCGAAACACTAAGTGTCAAATTGATCCTGTCGTGTCAGAAAAGGGACAACTTGATTGTTTGTCAGTTCAAAAACGTAGGGTTTTAACTGCTAATAAACAGATGAAAAAGCTGCATGTGTGGGTATCCTTCATGTTTAACCACGGCAGAGGAAGCCAAGCCATCTGCAAATTTCAAAATGTCTTTCAAAACTAAGAACTTTGTGGGTGGGCGGCCAGCATGCTAGCTGCCCCACCAGTGGACCCTCACATCTCCCAACGCGGCCAAGCAAATGTTCAGGTTGGGTTTAAGTAGATATAACAAGCAGGAGTTTGGGCTTCAGACAAACAAAAAAGAACAAAAAAAAGCTATCACTGCAAAACTGTTAAAGCTGATGTACACAGTACAAGCGCAACAGTGATACCTCAGAAACTAAAGATGTTCTGTCCTCTTCTCCATTGGAGTGTCATGATCCTTGTCTCGTCTTCCTGTTTTATTTTGTGGTTAGTGTCCCGTCTTCCTGTGTTCCCTGCTGTGACTACCTCATGTCTCTCACCTGTGATGACTGCACCACCTGTGTCTCGTCCCTCCGTGTATTTAACCTTTGTGTTTGCCATGGCCTCTTGTTGGATCATTGTTGGTACTTGATTTAGTCGCGGTTTTGTCTCCGTCCTTCATGCGCCATGTTTCCTCCCTTGTCATGCTGCCATGTCATGTTCCCAGTTCCTCAGTTTCTTGTAAGTTTAGTTTTCAGTCTTGTTTTTTTCACTCGGTTTTGTTGTACTTTTTACCCATCCAGGATACAGGCCTGTTGATCCCTTTTTATTGTTTGATTGTTTGCTACTTTGTTTCTTCCTTCCATTGAACTTTGAATTATTACTTTGCCTTTTTGATAATTAAATACCAGCCCTGCAATGGACTGGCGACCCATCCAGGGTGAACCCCGCCCCTCGCCCGAAGGCTGCTGGGTTAGGCTCCAGCCCCCATGCAACCCTTAACAGGATAAGTGGTAGAAAGTGGAGGGATGTTTCCCCACTTAACTCGAGCCATTAGAGATTTCTTACAGGTTCAAATTTCTTTGTGTTGGTGTGAACACAGCATAAGATACCCCTCAGTGGGGCAGACGCACAAGAGTGTGAATTCAGTGGAACAGTGTGACCCCTGAACCTCTAAATGTGTGTATTTGCCTGCTGGAGTATTTCTACTCCATCTGTGATTATTTGCATGTGCTTCACTTACATCTCTACACCTTTCTAGACGAACATAACCTGGTGGGTGAACTTTTGCCAGGGTGAAAACACGAGGGAATCTCTCCAGCGTCTCCTCCGGTTTGGAATTACAGGCCGCAGAACATGAGCAATCTTTGCAGAGTGTGTAACGGGCAGCTCAGGAACAAACTAGGGAACGTTCACGGCTCATGCCAACCCCTGCTGTCCTGCTTGCTGGGCCCTCCCTTTCAGCCTCTGACGCAAACGTGCTCTTTGACGCTTATTTTTCTGTCAGCGATGACAATCCTAGTTTCTGCCCAACACATGAAAGAGTAGTGATGCACTGGAAGCCAGCATTCAGGGGATCAGCCAGAAATTTGCTGTTCAAGCAGTCGCACAAATGTTACAAACTCCCCCGTCCCCACCCTCAGTGCACTCACACCCCCTGGGTGGCACATCTTACACAAGGTGGGAAACTTGAAAGACAGGTACTGAGAGATCAAAGTGACCCATAGCGCCGATCCTCCGGGGAGGAGGCCGAGGGGATGTGTAAATGCCTGCATCACATGGAAGTCATGCTGGAAACCCAACCACAATAAGCCCCAGGGACACGGACATATTAGAAGTATGCAATCAACAGGGAATTACAAACAGGAAGTGTAGAATTTTAAATTAACCAGGCTCTTTGTCTGGATTATGGAGAGTGGAAGAGGCTGTATTTCATTTCTGCTAACACAGCAGGCTGACATTATGCAGGATGTGATGTTGGTAAGAGCAGGTTCATAGCACAGTACCACGTACACCTCACACCACTGAGGTTACACTGCTGCTCCCCATGTAGAGCTGAGCAAGAACTCTGCCTGTCAATCAAATTAACCTCAATATGACCTGATTCAACCTCTTGCAATACATAAAAAATGTCTGCTCATCGCTGTGTTCAGGCTTCTTTTTCTTTACTATGTCTAATTCCAGCTAATTATTTCTCTGAAGGCTGAAAACTAAAATTGGACGAGAAGACCTCTGAAAATGCAATCTGAACATGAATCCAAGCATAACTCTAAATATTTAATTTATAAAACCAACTCCTTAAAACCCCAAATAGATATTCAGATGATACAGACACTGGCCCCTATAATTTTCCCAGGTAATTATCCTTAAGTTCCCATCGCGAAGCACCAGCTTGCAGTGCGCTGACAGGATTCTAATTCCTCTGAGAGAAAAGTTTAAATATTACTGCTCTGCTGTTCAAAGAAATCTTGGTTTGCATATAAGTTCGCAATTTAGTGGAGTTCAGTGCATGAACAAGGGAGCAGGGGACCGACACCGTATGGCACATTTTGATTTGAAGGCTTGAATTCCAATTAACTATGCTGATCATTAATGTCAATAAGATTTAGAATTGAATCCATAAACTTCATTTATGTTTATTAAAAAAAATGATAACATAGAGATGTTTGCGCTGCTGCGTTACATTTAGAATTAATTTGGCAAAGGTACAAACAAATGATAAAAGCGGTCTTGACGGAGACATCCTTGGGTTTTGTTTCTCGTCAAATGGTGCCAAAAATTGAGCATTTATGAGACGAGAGCTTTTAACAGCACTCAAGTCCCTCTGACTTTCAAAATGATCTACGAGCTCATTTTCAGACATGATTTGTCGTAATTAGAGGAGAGTTGTTGTTTTTTTTCCGTCAGTGTGCACAAACAGGCTCCCGATACTCGATGTTGTTTGTTCAATTCCAGTCGAAAAGTCTCCTGAGGAGCAGGCTGAGGCTGGCAGTCTGGCAAATGCAAGATACGCTGTCATCCTACTGGGTCACGGGGCCACGTCCAGCTGCACCGTGGAGAAAAAAAAATAACCTGCCTGTCGGTTTAAATTTCATGAACGTGATAAATGGTTACTTATGGTGCAGAAGCCACCAGCCAGAGTGAGAAGATGTAAATATTGGAAGATTATAAATCATCGAAGTACTTGCATCAGAAAGAATACACTCATTAACTGAATTCTTGACACATTCTACGTGTCACAAATGAACCGACGACACTGCGGTGTTGACAGGCCGCAGCTGTTCTCAGAGAAAACGCTGCTGTTTAAACCGGCTCGGCTTTAATAAGCTTAACAACGTCTCGTAGCTGGTGAACCAAGTAGAAAGACAGTATATAAACAGATTTGATTTATATCTTCAGAAAGCAACTACAACATTAACTCAGGCAATGATGTGTTTCATCTCCGTACTGTCCTTTTAGTGTTCAGTACCTCCATAATTTCTTGCAAATGTATTTCTCAAAATGTTGGACAGTTATTTGAATTCCTTTCACCGTTTTCACGACACCAAATGGAACATAACATTCGCTTGACTTGAATAATGTATTTTTCCATGACAATCGCTCACTGAGTCTTTGGCCCAGTTTTTCAAGGATTTAGCAGAAAATGAAATTCAAACTCATTGACTCACAAAACAGCAGCACGGGATGTGCCATCTTTCTCAATTGGATGTGAGCACTAATGTCATTGTGTGCAAAATGATACTTAGTAAATCCCAAAAATAAGTGAGGATAAGGTGATTTGGGTCCCAACGTCCAATAACAGGCAGTGGTTGCGCTGATGCAGGTAACGTTGTTAGGGTGAAGATGGAGACAGACTCTTGTTTAAAAAAAATTAAATAAATAATCAAGTTTTGGGTGCATTCAGGGGCCAGAATAAGATGCAAATTAATGACAATTATTCCTGAGCCATTTTCCAAACATGAGCTTTTTTTTTTTTTTTTTTTCCTAAAGTGCCTTCTCAATCTGACACAAACC
Source organism: Aulostomus chinensis (assembly GCF_037954235.1). Lineage (NCBI taxonomy): Eukaryota > Metazoa > Chordata > Actinopteri > Syngnathiformes > Aulostomidae > Aulostomus > Aulostomus chinensis. Next base: position 26,687,887 of record NC_141326.1, read on the forward strand.
ACTTGTGTGCATATTCATGCTTTTGTGCGTACTCAGAATTTTTGGTCTTGAGGCAACCCCAAATGCCTCTGGCAAAGTAAGACTGCCACCTGTGTGTGTGTGTGTGTGTGTGTGTGTGTGTGTGTGGTGCTGATGTACAAGATGCAGGTTAGTTCAGGAAGGGCTGGATCACCACCCCCCCCTCCCCCCCCCCCCCCCCCCCCCCCGTTAACAGAGCACCGCTAAAGGAGCTGAGGGAACTGTTTCAACAGCTCGGCTCACCTCCTGGCTGCAGAGCTCTGAATCGTATTAACCATATGAATAATTACACATGTTCATTTCACCCACTGTGTTGTCAATCAACTGAATGGCCGCCATCAGTTGTTATCGCCGCCATTATGATGCTCATTCTGTCTGTTAATGTGCTTTGCCTGCCACAAATAACAGTTTGAATTGAAACGACATCACAAGATGGTGCTGAAATTAATAAAAGATAAAGCTTATTTACAATTTAAAGTGCTTGAAATAATTGGCAAACCTTCTTTGAAGTGTTTTGATTGGGCAAAAATAAGAACAAAAAAGAGAGAAAAAATTGGCAATGATCATTTGTGCTTGAGGGATTTTTTTCCAACTCGAAGATCATTCTATGGAGAACTTGTGCAATCAAGCTTGAAGAACCCAAGAGGTCACATTCAGAGTCTCTGGACACTTGGATTCTTGCATGTAGACCAGATGTTAACTCGATCACAAGATGGTGCGACCATGACTAAGTCCAGGAGCTTGTTTGAGCACCAAGCTGATCTGAACATACACTTGTCTGTTGCTCTTGTCTGGAAATGTGACCCTGATTTTCTTCGTGCAATATCATAGTCATGAATGCATTCAATTGGCAAACAAGCGTCTCATGTGCCAGCGCTCATGGTGCAAGGGGGAGTGTTGGTCATTTTTAAAGTCAAAAATATGGCAATTTATTGGACAGATGTTCCATTTATCTCACATGGCTAAACTTGGAGGCTGAAGCAGTGACAACAGTCACATTAAAATACACATTCATGACTTAATGAGGGGCTGGAGGTGGAATACGGCTTAGTTTAGAACAGGAATGTGCACGTGACTTGCTGCAGAACGGCATTAAGGTATAAAAAAATTGACAATGAAATCTCAGACCTCCGTTAGATATTCGTCCTCTGGGTGGAAAACTGCAGCAGTTTCCTCCTAATTTGGCAGTTTGGACATGATGAAAACAAATTTTGTGTGTAGGAAAAACATTTTGCATCTGCTGAGTTGTGTTAACACCACCTGCTAATATCCTTCAAGTCAAACAAGCCTCTGCGGCATCTGCATCCTCGAAGTTGACAATAAATAATGTGGTGATTTATTAACATATTTTATTTGACAATACCAGTGAAGTGCCTGTTGTGGGGGGGGGGGGGGTGTTAGTTGTTTGATGAGATGAAAAATGTATTTATCCCCACAGCAGGGAAATTCTAGCAATCTCAGATGTTGTCTCAGTCCGTGTTGTGCCAGAGCCCCCGGTGTGAAAGTCTGTCCATCTCGTCAAAGTCCTGACAGTCATCGCAGCCCCGGGACGATCAGAGCCCAGACTTCAACCTCAGCACTGCACTTCCTCAAACTCCCAACAATGCAAAGTTTGATCGGTCAAACCTTAGCTGAGTTAATCGAGTCACCGACAGCCTTGGCCCACGTGTGCACAGACGTACTGTACATAAAGATGTCCTGCTGTGTTACATCGATGTTCAATTGTGTCTTCAATAGTGGAGCAGAATCCTTTAGCAGCAGTTAGTTTGAACATCTGCAGCCCTCGGGACGAGTCCTCTTTTAAAGCTCCTTTTTTCTCTGGAGGCCTGAATGTACATTTGCTAAAAGGTCTGACTTCAGTTATAAGGACTTTTTGGGGGGGGGATTTCTCCTTACGTGTTTTTGAAGCAAATACACAGCTGAAAATACTCCCCCGGGAAGTTGTAATGCTGCTCCTTTCAGATTGACTCTGGCAGAGATCACGTCACATGGAATCAACATTTTAGTTACAGGCCTCTGGTAATGTATGATGGACGTTCCTTTAAATAACCACAAGCCACTTTATCAATAGAACACTCTTCCTCGCTTGCACCTCACAGACGTACTAGTTCTGCCTGAGGGCATTTACATGCTTGCTGGCACCTGGGGTATTCCGTTGCACACTTGACATGCACTTCCATCTGAGACTGCTAGTGTCACACTTTGGCCCGAGGGTTATAGCAGGCCAGGGGAGCGAGGGAGTCAGCCTCTCTGCCTCGCCTCCCTGAGGAATCGAGCACATGTGCATTATGAGTATGAACTGACTGGGTTTGTCACAAGCTGCGCTCGTCCCTTCTACTCTGCTCTGGTGCACAAACCCTGCATCAGCTCTTCTGTCGGCCGTCTGAAGTACAGCTCGGAACGTGTTGATCAAAAAGACAGACAGCAGGAAGGAAAGCAGTGAAGATAAATGATGGCTTTGGTGCTTTGCTCCTGTTCCTTCAGTTCTGAGTCCATCAGAGTTCATGTTTACATGTTTGGGAGTCTCGTGTTTCATCGATTAGCACGGTATCATACACATCTACTTTCATAAATTCCTGTGAGTTGAGCACCTGATTTGTTCTGCGTGTTTTCATTCATGTCTACTGAAGCTAAAATGGTCGTCTTTAATTACTGATTTAACACAAGATAACTGAGCTTTTTTCTCATGATTATGCGTTAATTTATCTCAGTATCTTGAGAAAAATGCTGTTAATTAGTAAAGTTAATAAATGAGGTTGAGATGAATAATATTAATCAACTTATCTGCATTTTCTCTACATGGAAAAACGCTGTATTTTGTTTTCTTGAGAAAAGATAAATTACCCTGTTATCATGAGGAAATTAGCTCAGTTATCTCAGCATGTAATTCAGGCAATAATTTACTTGCAATCTCAATACAACAGCATTCAAAAGGTAATTACAAGCGCAGCCCTTTTTGGCGGCCGAACGTGTCTTCAAATGTTGTTTTTGGAAAAAACAAAACAAAACATAAAACGTCAAATAACATCGTTTCCAGCTTGTCAAAACGAACGCCTTCTCACTCTCCAGAAATAGCAATACGCCGTGGCTGCGTCAGGCCACACCTCTTTAACATACTTCAGCACCTGCCAGCAGGCAAGTTCGTTAGCTCGTCAAAGGGCGCTGAGTGTGAAAAAGACGTGGCTTCCAATCCAGGCAGTTTCCTGCATCCCCTCTCTCACCTGCCTCTCCTGACTTAAGACTGAATAGCAATCAAATATACAGAACACGCAAAATAAATAAATACTGCAGCAGTTTAATAAATGCGCCGCTTGATTTCTGATTTACGTCACACCGTGTAGACGCAGAAAAGGAATAACTGTTCAGTCTCGTAGAGCAACATTCACTGCTGGTAACTTCTTAAACGTTTTTCCAGAGGAATCCATTTTTGATCCTTGAATAGTAGAATGCCCAAAAGTTGCTTCTTATTGATTTCCTTTCCAAAAGCAGCCAACTTTTGTTGCCCCTATCTCCTGTTAGCAGCTAAAGAACACACCAGCAATCAAAATTAAAGAATTTTATCACTGAAAGTGTAATGTCACCAAAATAGACCTCATAGGGGAAAAAAGCATTTGCTGCTCACCACCGCAGAAACTCCTCGACTCTGCAGTACAGTAACTGCACATGTTGTTCTTTAAGTTTTTAATGCATGAATTCACGCTGCACCGGATCTATCTGTGCAAGTGGCCTTTATAGGGGTAATGGTTTGTACACTAATTTACATTGACATTAATTTCCATTTTCTCTGAACACCACTGAGTATTTACAAAGCTCAAATGTCATCTGACACTATGAATATGTATAACTACAAGAGTGTTTGATAAATGATGATAGGCCGTGCAACACTTCTGCAGTTACACTTCCACGCGTACCTTTTCTGAGCCAATTAAACTTCACCTAAACCAACTGAGCCTTTGATGTAATCTGAAGAAAGAGCATTAATGACGTGATTTGCATGAGGTGATTAAGAGCAAAGTCACCTGAGGGTTTTATCTTCAAGTTAAGTAAGACTGGAGTCGCACAGAGCGTCATTCAGCTTCAGCAGCCAGCTACAAATACTTAGACGATGATTCAAAACAAATCCGCCCATATTTTCCCTGTTTACAGACTGAATGTTGAGATGGATTAAGGTGATGCTGGGAAACAGAAGGAGGTTCACAACACAAGTACATCGAAGTCTACAGTGGGGATTCCACACCAGAGCTTTACTGTTTGGACACATGGAATTAGGCTACAAAAATACTACAGTCATTAATAAGTATGTTACTGCTCTACAGACTGGTGACGTGACTTATTTTGGTAGTCATAAACATATGGTGAGAGTATGAAAGTATGAAAGATATAGGGATGTTTCTTTTTGTTGGTTTTTTGTATTCGCTTGTTTATTATTTTTGTTTCCCTCCTTTTGTTTCAGTCAGGGAAACCGTGTATGTCGATCATCGCAGATTCGTGGCAAAATGTAAACTGACAGGTGGTAATTAAGTCATACATCATTTTTTTGTTGGGGGGTTTTGTTTTTTTTTGTCCCTCTTGGACACTTTGTTTCTTCTCAAAAGTCAGTTTTCTGTCAAAATTTGGCCAAAAATCCTGACACTTAAAGGATAAAATTACTAAAACTCACTCGTACGTAAGCAAATCCAGAATAATTTGTGAATGTATGAATTTTACTGTCAATCCATAGGAGGCTGAACTGAGTTCCCCTTTTTGTTTCTCTTGATGGAATAAAAAAAAGCTCAAAAGCAGTAAGCAGGAACGACACACTTTGCTCACGGCTTCATCAGGCTCGTTCTTTGCCCTTCACAGGTCAGAAAGAAAAGCAGGACAGTCCCTCCCCACCTTCCCCCCACCCTCTCCTTGATGTGGGGATAGTTTCCTGTGAAAGTGGCGGGCACCTTGACCATATATAGAGAGCGGGCCTGCCACCCTGCTGATTGGCCTGATCCTAAAAGCCTGTGCATGGTAGTGCTGATTGGACAAATTGCAGACAGGCTGTTTAAAGACACCTGTGCTTCGCAGTCCGTGATGAAGCCGTGAGCAAAATGTGTTGTTCATGCTACCTGCAAGTTTCTCTTCTAGCAAGACGCACCAAGAAGAAATGAATTCCTCCTTCTTGCGTGCGCATTCGTTATACGTTAAAAATATAAACTGTCTCATGATGGCAAAAACCTATTGTACGTGTGGAAACTGGCGTGAGAACAAGAAACTTGTAACGGAGCGGAGCTGTTGTGTGGTGGAACAGCTTCACGACAACTGTCACAGAGGAGATTTTGTCGTTGGGTAACATCAAGATATGACATCACATGGCAGGAAAAGGAAGGCTTTCACCCTCCGTGATGTAGTAATTAATTTCCTCAATCGGCAAGTTATGTCACTTGTCACTCAGGGGCGGATGTAAATGGCTCTTCTCTGACTCCTCTTGAAGATTCTCATTTACCTTGAGGGCAGCGACTTCACTTTCAACTCCAAGTAATAAAGCATTTCTCACTCAGGTGCAACTTTGGAGTAAATTAAATGGGTTTTCTGGGAGTTTGACAGGCAGTTCTTACAATGCAAAACCCCGCAGCATCCCAAGTGAGACCAGGCAGACACTCAACTTAGTTGTGGCAAAAGTTTTCTTGTAATATTTGTTAGGCACAGAACTAAACCCTGATTGCACGCATTACCCTTTTTGATTTAAAACAAATCCTCCTGAAAATCACGCTGTGATACACACGGCATGCCATCTTATGCTTCATCACTCCTCGAGGCCTGCGCATCTCTGAAGCTGTTGGTCCTCTGTGCTCTAATGTGAGTGGGTATTCAACTCTGCAAGTGGTGCAGATCCGTCAGAGCAGGAAATAACTCCAGTGGCTTCCTCGCAGAACTTCTTTCATTGTGTAAGTGAACTCTAAGAGGAAAGCTCTCATCGAGCACAGGCACTTTTACTAAAGTCTTCTTTTACAGTGAGAGTTTGGGTGGCATCTTGTCATTTGGGTTTATTAGTCTTCCAGCACATCCGCAGCTGAGGGGTGTCTGATGGAGCTCCTTGTTAGATTTAATCACAAAAAGTTCGACAATACGTGACCCTGTAAAAATGAGGAAGTGTCAAACTTTCTTGGCAGGACTAAGAAGGACAAATTAGAGGAGACAATGCATCACACAGTCTGGCCACATTATTTTTTACATGATGCTTACAAATGGCAAGCAGCGAGATAATTTTCCACAGACTTTGGAGATTCAGATCAAATCAACAATCAAGATTAATTAGCCTGAGCTATGTGAGGAAAGCTGTACTTGGGTGGAAGAAAAATCCTCTTGAATGAAATTGCACAGGAGATATTCAAATACTCTCTGATTAAATCAAGCTGGCGTTAATTTTCCTCTTCAGAAACCTCTTAGAAATGTTGAAGAAATTAGCATTCATTGGTATTGAAATGTAAATTTTGTTTGTTTAGCGCTGTTGGTAAAATGTTTTAAATGTGTTATGTGCTAATGAGTAATGCATGGTTTCTTGGCTTGGTTGTAATTTGATGTAATGAGATATAGACATCTGCTAACATTGGAAATAGTAAAGACGCGCCACTCGAGTCATTTCCTCTAGATTGTTCAAAGCAAAGGCAATTATTTATGTGGTTAGAAAAACATATATATATATATTTATATAAGAATCAAACTGGGTGTCATGTATCATTGAGTAATTACTGCTTCAGCGGCAGGCGACTTCCTCACCACCTTCTGCAGAGGCAGAAGGTAAGAATCAGAACAAGCCAGACCAGAATCTGCTGGAGTCATTCAGCTGTAAATCCATAAAACAACCGGAGTCTCTCATCAGTCCGTCAGAGTAAATAAATATTCAGCTGATGCTGAGTCGGTGTTGTTGGTAACCTCAGAGATGTAATATTCACCTTTTTCCTCTAAATGCTGTTAGTTCACTAACCTTTCCCACCCACAAAGTCCCACAGCTTGAGTTCCGAAATTTAAGAAAAAGTAACTTTCACAAGTTCATTTTTTGGGTCGATCAAATGTAACAACATACAGCATCTTTCAACGTCTTCGTGTTCAGCCTTTTCCTTGGTTCCCCGGCTGTATGTTCCTCTTTTATTTTGAAATGTACTTCCCCTGCGTGTACTCTTGTGTCACTTCCTGTCCTTGCCTGTTTCCCACCTGTGTGTCTTCAGTTTGTCTTCATCAGCCACCTGCCCATTCTTTGTGGTTCTGATCCAATAGGTCTTTCTCTTCCCTTATGTCTCCTGTTTTTTAATCTACATTCGGGTCCTCAATCATCTAACCCTGACAACGCCAACCACACCGCTGGTGCTCGCTCCTGCAGCGCCGGACGAACCTTGTTGGCTGAAGAGAAATGCATCACTTCAGGTGCACAAACACACGGTTTTAAAGCTCTATACAATGTGAAATGCAGAGCGATTCACCCTCCAGGCTGACCTTGATGAGCAGGGATGATCTTGGTGACCACTGCATGAACTCGTCTGACAGGGATGTTAATTAACACGTAAGATTTAGGCCCTATAGTTTACACTTACATGAATCTGCCTTGTGCTTCCCACAAGATAAACCCACAGCAATGTTGTGATTAACCCCAAAATACACTGTATTACTAGAAAATATACTTGCTTTTATATTCGAAAGAAGAAAAAAAAAAATTTTTAGCCCAGAGGAAAATATCACCATCAATCACCATAAGTGGACCGAAGGGGAAACACTGCATTTGAAAGTGTTGTTACTTTACTGGGGCTTGAAATAAACTGAGCAAATTCAGGTTTAAAGTAGGAAGGGAGTTGGTTACGTGAAGATGAACGCTCATGCTGCTGTGTATCATATATTGTATAACTACCCAATTTTAGGCTACTTTTACACTTTCACACCGGCAAGTATTCACTGCTCAAGTACCAAGTGATTCAGCCTTGTCGGGCTGGCAGCAACTTCACATTTTTAGCCTGAAAGACAAACGGCTGTCAAGAAGCCGTATATTATGAGTGATGTTTCTTATCCTGCGAGGCTGATTTGATGTTATCAGGTTATAGAAATTGTATTATTTATAGAGGTAACGTGTGTAAACCAAACATAACTTAGTTTAACAGCCCAGAAGAGAGTTGAAGTGTATGGTTGGATGTGTTTTTGCAGTATTTGACTCATTTCAAGCACTGCAATATTCACACGAGTGAGAGTGATGTAAAATAGTCATGTAATGTCATTGCAACGCAAAGCATCGCAGGAGCCATCACAATGACCCTAAAAGTGAATGAACGTCACTGTTACACACAGTTTGAAGCTCTGTGCGTCAAATGCTTGGTTTATTTTCACTCTGGTTCTGCAAAGTATTCGTGAAGTTTTGTAGTAAGGTTCAACGTAGCGTTGGCACTTTTAGAGTAACGGTGTCAAGAAATGGTCTGGAGAGCATTGCCAGCGCGCTGCGACGGGTGCAAATTAGCTTTGAAGTATGAAAAGCATTGATTTGCAAGAGTTGTAGAGTTTCTTTTCTTGTTGTCTTTTCACAACCAGCATTTAAAATATTCTAATTATCATTAAAGGATGGAGAATCAACAGTTTCTAAGTTGGACTTTTGTCCGTCACTGTTGGGACTCTCGCCGCGTCATCATGAGCCGGTCTGAGCGAGATGTCGGGACATTTGCAGTCGTCTTTCCAGTGCTTTCCAGCTCTGGTGCAGCTTTGTTAAGGAGGTAAAGGCCGATTTCCACTGAACGCGGTGGAGGGAGCGCGGAAGAAGGACGAACATGTTACTTTTTTGTGGCAGATTAGTTGTAGAACACTAAGTGAGCCTGATGGAACCAAAGTCATTTGACTGGCATCAAAATAAGAATCTTGCACATGTTGTGAAACATTATATCAGGAAAGTGTGTTTTTCTTACCACATTTGGGGGAGGAAGTGACACGCTGGACCCCGCACACCTGAGATCCTTCCAGTCAAACATGATTATCTCAGCCCTGGCCAGCGCCGATGCTCTGAGCTCATGTGAGCCTTGCCCACAGTCATTCAGTCATCAAACGTGGTCCTCTCATGCATCTTTGTGTGGTTATCAGGTTTCTCAGGGCTGACCATGAATGTTGGCTGCTGGTTGCTCTGCAGGATTCCACAGCCCCATTTACATTAGCCACCTAATCCTCTGGCTGGCTGCAAGTGGAAGGATCTAACAAAGGAGTTTCTTTTTCGCCCCCTCAGTCTTCAGTGTCTGAAAACTGCCCTTTGCTGAAGGTGAGGGTGAAATTCGTCCCCCAGACTTTTTAATCTCAGCAGCCCTGTCAGGGAGGCAGTTTAATTATGACTGATACAGCTGTGTGTGACTGTGTGTCTGTGGAATAAGTGTCCGTGTGTGTGTGTGTGTGTGTGTATGTGTGAGTGTGCTACTGCAAGTCTGCGCAGGGCAATGGGGGGCAGCCAGCTTTTCAATTAAAAAGCGAGTCTGACGGACAGGAACTGAGCCCTGTTCTAGACTGCATTCATCTTTTCAATAAGTCATGTTTGTCTATAAGGTTAGGCTTAATCCGCCTGTAAGACCACTCCATGGGTGATTAGCCAGCACGTTCTTAGCGCCAACAAGCCATCGCCGTGTTCCTGCAGATGTCTGATCATATTTGTGGAAAATGCCTCCGTGAAGATGAGAGAATTTTGGGAGATATTTTACTCGTCTTTGTAACTTCCGTTTTATGCCATCAGTCTTTTTTGTTCTCGCTTTTGCATCTTTCTGCGTCTCACTTTGCTTTAAAGCCAAAACACGAGTCGAAGTTGCAAGACATTTTATTTCAATCTAATTCAGAATATAAACATTTTCGTACAGCTTCTTTAGAAGACAAGTTCCCATTACTAAGGAAGAAAACCGTAAATACAATAAGTTTGTATAATTGCTGGATAACATATGGTTTGAAAGCTTTTGAATTTGTGGATTAACTTTGCAAAAAGTGCAGAAATTCTCCCCAAATTTCTTTCAAAGGATCTGACGAGAGGTAAATGGGAAAGCACGTGTAGAGGGACAGCTATATTTTGTCAGAGAAAGAAACCAAAGCCAAGTTCTTTCGGATTAGTCAAAGTGGATTAAACTGAAGAGCAAACAATAGACAAAGTCATAATTAAAACTGCTCCATCAAGCAAATGCCTCTTGACGTAAACACATTAACCAGGGAAATGGGTGGCATTTTGTTATTTTATATTTTGGCTATATTTGCAACTCCACTGGTCAGGGCCTCTGGAGGTCAGAGAGCTTTTCAAACGTCTACAGCTTTTCCATTTCTGTCTCAAATTGACTTGTTGAGGTCAGGACGCTGTAATAAGTGGGGGAGAGGTTGATCCCCGTTGCTAATTACACGCCACATGGCATTGTTATTCCTTGCTAATTGCATGCTGTGAGTTGCTGAAGGCGCCTTGCCTCTGAGGTTTTTTAATCTATGTATTATTTTTATGAATTTGCCATCAACACTGGCGGCTCAGCAGCAGTCTATACAGTTGCTCTCACCATCACGGAGTGGAGTCACTCCTCTGGAAGTGCGGGAACTTCCCTCAGTTTTATTAATCACTGAAAGAAGACTGCAGGAGGCGCATATGGGCAATGAGAAGAGGATGGATACGGCACACACATTTGCATATCATAAAGGCATAATACAGTGATACGTCTCCATGGATTCAAACATCTACCCGACGTCGACGGGGGTATAAAGGCTTGTTATTTTTTTACACACTGACTGCATTTGAACAGACTGTATTTCTCACCAAGAAAGGAAAAAAAAAAAAATTCTGCCTCCGACATTTTGGAGAATTTGTTGAACATATTTTCACATTTCGTATGTTGTTGATCGTTATAAAGAGAAAGGTATATGAGGAGATCATTAGTGCAATGTTGAGGAAGGTTTTGGTGTGACTGCATTTCTGACGCAGACGCATCTGTGAGTGAGTGGCGTCTTGTTCAGTTCACCTCCAAAGTAGCTGTCTCATAATTAAAATGAATATACAATGTTTTGATTTTATATACTTATTTATTTCTGTATATATATATATAATATAATATGTCTCTCATCTCATGTTCCTTCTCTATGCATTAAAATCTATTGTTGTAACTTGTTGTTGGTTTTACTGTGCGTGGTGGATTTAGGTTCCATTTACCAGTCTTGAGCGCTCCTCATTATTTCTGCCGTGTTATTACTGTATTCAGGAAGCCATAAGGAAGTTAAGGGTGGGTGAGGGTATGCAAATGCCTTGTTTCCTCCTGCCTGCCGCTGAACAAATAGTGATTTAGAAGAAAAACACACTCACACACACACACACACACACACAAATGACACTCAGTGAAAAGTGATTCAGTGTCAAGCAAGCAGTGACAGACATATCTTTGAGAAGCAAATCCTTGAAAACAGCTTTGATAGCTACAATTTAGACTGCCAAAAATGCATATTTTGTTGCATGCTGTCATCTAAGCTGCTTGCCATTTTTTTGGGGGGGGGGGGGGCAAGTGTTTCCTTCGTGTCAACAACTTTCACACCCCCGGTTGCTTGACAGATAGTAAACTTTTGCCACTTGACATAAAGTAATTAAGAAAAAGGTTGTTCTCGCATCTGTTCTCGTTTTCATGTATCGTGAGGTGGTGTTTGTTTTAAATAACAGCTTTGTAACACGTTCTAACACCTGTTCTAACGTTTGCGTGTGGTACACTCTCCAGACACACATTTAATTACACGGAGATGTGTGACCGTGCAGAAAATATCTTGATTCATGGAAAAATGTCAAAAGTCAGCTGAATCACTGGAGGAAGATGAGAACGTTGTCAACTGTAATTCTGTTCACCACTCGGGACTGTTGACACCACAGCTGGGGCAATTAAAATGTCTCTCTGACATATTCAGAGGTCATGGACCAGAAACTCAACAAGACCAAAAGTCTACAGAGGCATAATTAGGCTGACAAGGTTTAAAGTATGAATGTTTTGCAGGTATTTAATAGGCCTAATGCCTATCGTGTATAACTCTCACAGGTAACCATGTTAGCAAGCTAACTTTTGCTAGCATGGCTACTGGACAGAGTAGAAGGTCCACACCGTCTCTGTCGAGGCCTCCTCAAAGGTAGAGAAATAGATTAATCACAAGTGTAGAAACCATGAATGTCTGTCCCACATTCAGACACGCTAAACACAAAGCAAAGTTCTTTGTGCAATTATAATAAAATGACTGCAAAGACAGGAATCGAAGAAGATTTGGCTCTGCTGGGTGTCATGGGGGTTCAGGGTTGAGGACTGTTCACAGCAAGACTGGCTCAGCTCATTTTATGTGGAGATTATTTCTTGTCTCTGTGGGTTTCCACCGGGCATGCCAGCTTCCCCCACCATCAAAAACATGGACGTCAGGCTAATATTCCTGCCGCTGCTCCTCTCATGGCCACGCACAGCTGTGCAGAGGGATTCATTCAATATGCACAACATATTTCACCATACGAATTACAGGAGACATGGAGACTTTTCCTATTTCCATTGGGCAGTTGAAAAAAACAGCTGATCATGTGGTCTAACCAGAGGTTTATGTCAGTTGCTAAATATTGAGTTTTATATGATGCACCAGGGATTATGAAGTCAGCAGTTTTGAGGGTGAGGCAGTGTGGCGTTCTTCTTTTTCAGGTCCTCTCTTCTCGTCTCCTCCTGGTAAATTTCAAGACAATGTTCTTCCTGCAGCATCCTGCCATGATCTGTCTGGCTAATTATGCTTAAAGGTTTGTCTACTTCTAATTAAGAATAACGAATGAAGGGTCACATTCTGACAATCTGCAACACACACAAAAAAAATAAAACTCTTGAACGTTATCAATGTTAGATCTTTCCCCAGGATTGACTACAAATTTGCCTTGATTAAATTCACAGTTTCTCTCTCTTGGCACATTGTTGATTGTTTACCTTTACAAAAGAGATAAAGGAACTGTCCAACCTGAGAAATGTGGCACGCGTGATTCCATATTTCAAAATGCCAGAAAGTGTCTGTGTACATGCACAGTCATGCCAGAGGGGGATTTACTTTTATTAGAGCGATAGGTCAGAGAGGCATGCGCGCGCGTGTGTGTGTGTGTGTGTGTGTGTGTGCAATGTGTCTGGGGGAGGTGTGTGCAGCACAAACAAGAATTACATTTCAAGTCACGTTTCAACACTAACAAGAATGACATTTTTCTGTTCTCATCATGACATTTTATCGCAGTCATTTCTTTGACCTGAGGGCCTCTGCAGAGAGAATCCAGAGGAAGCCCGACAGGGAGCAGGCGGAGGAGAGACTACGTATTTTGTGAGCTGCAGAAATAAAGCCTGTTTAATTGGGATCTGATGAATTGTCTGTCAGTGAGTCTTTCCAGATGCAGATTACGTGATTCCAGTGTTATTAACAGGTTTCTCCAGCTGCAAGATCTTTTCCATTCAGTTTTTTTTTTTTAGGTTTCTTTGTTGTATTTCCTCTGTTACTCATCAAACCCTCCAGTTTTACAGCTGCACATAAAGCTACTGAATATGTCCTGCACACACACAGCAATGATGAGTGCACAGATTAACTATTTACAGAGGGCAAGATGGTTTAATCATTCTGAACAAATTTATCTTACATGCATTGTGCTGCAGTAATTATATATATATATATATATATATATATATATATATATATATATATATATATATATATATATATATATATATATATATACATATATATATTTTAACATAGTTATTCATTTAATCAAGAAAAGAACATCTTCAGTACAGGAATTAAAAATTATGCTCTTGCTTATTCTAAGCAGTTTGTCCTGTTTTTTTTAATCAGATCATTGAAGAACATTGGCATTGTGCTGTGGCCCAACATAAGGGTCTTGTACTGTACAAAGTACTTTAAGGACCACACAGTTGTTTGACAAAAAAAATTTAGGGGTTTATGAAAACTTCAACAGATTCTTGCTCTATTTTTACTTCTCTCTTCAAGGAGAGTTGAATAGGACATGATCAACCTCAAAAACAACAACAAAAAAACAGCTTCTCCATTTAGTGAGGTGACATTTGGTTTCTTTGTTCATGTCAGCTCCAAGTTATGTAAACTCCTCCCCTTAGAGTAACATTAAAACAAAGCTGTACGCTTCTGTCTCACGGGTCAATGCCATCAGAAGCTCTGTGCCCACCTGGTACCCAGCTGCTGTGCAGCCAGGACCCTGGCATTTGCAGCGCTGCAGGAACCCACACATGCTTGAGTGAGTAATCACTCCTTTCAAGATGGAGGATGTCATTCCTCCCATCACGGCAGCCAATCCCTGACCGGCTCGTGATTTTCCCTCTCTGAAATGAGCTCAAGTGTGATTGGCCTGATGAATCCCTTCAGTGTCTATTGATATAGTTGTTCACGGCGTTTAGAGAGCCATTTTAGAAATTATAATCAAGTCGCATCTTAGCATTATCTTCAGGGTTGTTCATTTAATGCCGCTATGAGCTTTTAATGAGGGACGCACTGTATAAGGCAAGTAGCAATGTGATTTTAATAGGCTCACTATGGTCCACTGGCAAGGGAAACAGTCATTGCATTAGTTCTCTGTGGGCACATAATTTAAGTGAGCCAGGGAAGCCTCAATGTTGACTGCTTGTCAGACTGAACTCTGACAAGCAGTCAACGAGATGGCTTTGTCTTGTCTTTCAATGTAGATAAGGTGTTTGGAATGCATTAACCTTCATCTAATTTGTTGTGTTCCCCTCAAATGTGTATGTGTGTGTGTGTGTGTGTGTGTGTGTGTGTGTGTGTGTGTGTGTGTGTGTGTGTGTGTGTGTGGCCATGAAATGAGAAGTCCTTGCCGCTACGGGGCAAATCAGGGCTCACATGGAGATCACGAGGCACATGCATGTGGTACCTGAACATTAGCCTTCAAATGGAATGAGAACAGATGAGGGGAGAGGAGCAAGAGGCAACAAGACAAGAGATGGAGGGGGAAGGGGGGGAGGGAGGGGGAGGTTGGGACAGCAGCAGCACTCCGTTAAGGGTAGCAGCTATTTCTCTCCTCCCTCGTTCATTCCATCTTTCGTTTCATTCTCATGTTCTCTGTGGCCGTTAAAGCTCAGTACCTCGGGCAGTTATCGGTACGGTAAAGATGAAAGGTCACAACTGTTAGCAGAGGAAAATTAAGGAAGTGACAGAATGAGGATGAAGGACATTCCAGCATTCTGAAGCTCTGAGTGGCCAGGCGTGACACGAGGAAAATAATGTAAAATGGCTGTCAAAAGCCCAACTTATAAAGCGATAGTTCCTGACCTTATTCATTCTTGGTCAGATGTATTGTTGGTTCAGCCACTTCAGGAGAGACCCAGTGCTTCTGCCTGCTGGATAACATCCTTTCTCTTCCAAAACACTGTTGATGTGTAAATTAAGATCTGACATGCTGACATTGTTTCGGTCTGACTCCGACCAAAACACTCGGTCTGAAAACGACCAGCAGGCTCCCACACAGGTAACTCCAATAAGACATCTGTAGAAACTCAGCCGTACATTGAAGAGGACAGACTGTAAACAACAATCAATAAATGAACACTGAAGCTATGAATGTGTAGAAACAATGTTTATGAACCACAGCACTGAGGCCAAGGACGAGGCTGAGCTGAATGAGTCTTGACACCAATAACTCAGAGGAAAAGTGGAACTCACTTCCACACATGCAACTCAAAACCAAATCAAATTGCAACCACTTTTTGTTCCATCAGTGCAGCGGCACATGCAGATCTCAGCTGTCCTAGCAGTGGTTTTATGTCTGTAAACAAGTATTACTGGGGATGTGAATTCTTACGTCTTAACATCTTGAAGAACGCAACGAGTTAACTTTAAACTTGACGGTAGTTTTAGCCTCGACCACAAGATGGCATCGCAGGAACAGCTGCTGTTCCACTTTCTATCAGCTTTAATATTCAGTCACGGTCCAAGCTTCTTCGCAATAAGCTAACACCCGTAATCATGACCTTTTGCGGGAGATCAGTTTAACAAAACGCACAAATGTTGTTGTTTTTTTCTCCATTTTGTTTGTCTTCAGTCTCCGCTTGGCAGTCTGGCTGCGAGATTTCTAATGTCATGTCGCCTTGGCAGAGGTATCTGCTCTCTGAGGGCCCTCAAGTTATTGGTGCTTTTCTAGAGTGACAATGAGGCTCATTAGCCTTTATGACTGAAGTATATTTCTGGCGGTAGTCACCACACTTCATGGTTAGGTTGCTGAGAAAAAAAGAAGCAGAGTATGGAAATGAAATCCTCAAATCTCAGTACGTTGCACAGAAATCATTCGCTCACTAGTATTGATCCCAAACCTTCCTCTATATCAGATGAAGGTACTGGGATTTTTTTTTTCTCTGAGAAATATATCTAAAATTGACTTTTTTTCATACCATTTTACCTTCACCTTTGTCAAGCAGCACCAGACAGACTCCTGAGAGTTCCTATTGACAGCAAAGACATTGGGAAAGGACAAGTAGAGAGTGTGAGAAGGAGAAAAAAAGACGAAGAAGAATTTGGTCTGTAACTGCCCAGGCAATTGGGTTGTACAGGGAAGATGAAAGACAAGAACAGGCGGGGGGAGGGGGGGGGGGCATCTGAGTATAAGACAGCAAATGGGGAAATTTAAGGGAGAGTAAAATTAAGCGTAAGGAATGTAAGGAGGGAAGAGGAAGGCAGTAGGGAGCTGGGGAGATCTATACGCCGAGGGAAGAGGGCTGTATTTCAGGCCCAGTGCCTTTGTGCCATTTGAATCACTGCAGGTTTCTCATGCCCTAGGCTTTGCTATATAAAGCTCAGACAGCTGCTGGATTTTCCACATTACTGCCATGGAATTGGATTAATACAATGCCCATCCATGTTTTCACCATCGTCAGCCAGCATCCGGAGGGGCTTGCTCTCACAGGTCACTTGCCACCTGTCTCCTTCTGCTCATTGTTATGGGGGACAGTAGCTGGTATGGGCCTTGCATGGCATACCCCTTACAGAACAGCATATCATTAGGAAGCAAGTTGTCATTCACCAAGTTCATGTAATGACCCCCCCCCACCCCCCCCCCCCCCGCCTTGTTGAAGCCCTGTTGTACAAACCAACGCTGAGACTCGGATTTTCTTTTCTTCTTTTTTTTAACGCTGCAGAGTTTGAATGAGACAAATTTAAAAGTAAAACAACACAGAAAAGGACTAAAGTAGATGTTTGGCTTGCGTCATGGTTCTGATTAAAAGTGAAGAAGTGGTCATATTCACCCTTTGCAGATGGGCTTGATATCAACTGATACCACTGACATTGGACGAGCTTCGTGCCAGCTACCATTTGGCATGAAGGTGCTTATCATCTCTCATCGCTGATTAACCTTGACGTCTGATGACCCGGCCCACTGGTTAGTGAGATGTCCCCCGTAGAAAGTCTGGAAAAGGATAAAGACCATCAACAAATACTTGGTAGTTGACTGGATGAACCATCTGGTGAACTTCAGCCAATCAGATCAATGAAGTCACGCACAAAACGAAGCCGGCAGGTGGAAGAGTGACAACATCTTTCCATCAAGACGAGCCTTCATTTATGTTCTTTGCTCTTCTTTTAAAGAGGAAATACACTTCAGCTCGAAAGCAGCTGCCGCCGGAGGGGCACCTAGCAGCAAACCCAGCTGCCTCTCGAGGAATGAAGACTTCTTCATCTCGTCTCGTAGGACAAACGTCTTTTATGGTCCAGCTGTGGCAGTTAAGGTCTGGTTAGGTTGGGACCCGAAATCACGGACCGACTATTTTGTTTTGACTGATTCCTGATTGTTACTCTGTCAGTTTTGGAATACAGTAATAATCTTGATCACACCCTCAATTTGTGATCCAGAAATTATTAATGAAATGATAAATGTACTGGAAAAATTAAAGCGTGTTTTGGTTTTTTTGGAACTCGTTGAAGCCATGTAATTTAATTCGAGAGATGGCATAACACTCCAGTGTGAATCATATCCAGGATCTGAAAGATCTACTTTTAGCAGTTGGGTAGGAAATTCATGAACAGATTTTGATGATGGAGTGTTCATCGCGTGTATCCACATCGTCCTCGGAGACGTGTTGCACTCTGGCTGCTTTTCTAGTTACAGATATCACAGACTAGGCGGCAAAGTTTTAGTGCGTTCAGAGAGATAAAAGCAACTGTTCATTGCAAGTCCATTCAAATTTGTCAGCACAGACGAAATAAATCCGTTTGTCGTCAGTGACAGAAGCGTCTGTGTTAACCTGTTTTTTCTCCTGCTGTCATCAATTATCCACACAGCATTGAGAGGCCATTTTACCCTGAATCAGAGTATAAAAGACGCCGTTCATGAAAAAGTCATAATTTCACCAAATGACAATGGGCTTGGTAAATGTTGAGAGCCTGCAACTTGAACCAGTTCTCACATATATATATATATATATATATATATATATATTTTTTTTTTTTTTTTTTTTTTTTTAATGATCATTTGTGGGAATTTGGAGCATTGAGATGTCTGACCCATGTAGGTACAACAGGCACAGCAATTAGTACAAGAAAACCTTGAACTCCTGCACAAAGCCTCTGATAATATTTTTCTTTCATATTTTTCCTTGTATGTGCAGCCTCAGCACGCCATGAACTGGAAACCATCCATGTAAAATACGAACAGGAACCTGGCAGAAACTCATCAGCGAAGGATGTCTTTTATGATGCGCGCGCACACACACACACACACACACACACATTTGATCTCAGCATACACACTATGCAGTTCTCACTACCCAATGAAACCACAGTGCATATTTCTGGTTATATTCTTGCTCTCAACTTAAGTGCTACAAAACATTTTGAAGCAGTGGCACGACACCTGCTGAATTCCAAAGAGACCGTCACATTCACGCATCCACTCGGCCGCTCTTCAGGGATTGCATGTCGAGCTAGAAAGCAATATGAAGCAAAGTAAATCATTATAACTTCTTTGTCAATCTGGAAGTTTTTAATGCTTTCATCCTATTCTGAGATGTTTGCATAGCCTTCAAACCCCCTCATACCCTTGTGGTTTATCAGGTCCAGGAGTGTTTTTTTTTTTTTTTCTTTTGAAGGGTAAAAAAAAAAAAAAAAAAAAAACCAGATTGGTACTTCAATTTATCCAATCTACTTCTGGCTGCTAGAAAGTTGTGAAAGTTGATGTGAATGTCAAGAATGTCAAGAATGTTTTCAACATTCGATAATGGCTTTCTCAGCGGACCGGGTCATTTCTTTTGGACAAACCAAATTGCAAATAACCTTAACCCTATCACTGGGAGCCAGATGATGGCTGCAGAAGCCCGACTGGCAGAGCCATGCACTCAGGAAAAGATTGCCTGTGGGGTTATTGGCAAATTAAGGCCAAGTTCAGCCACATTTCCATGTGCATACGGAAGGTTTGGGCCTAAATGGACAGATTTCCCGTTTGGTCTCTTCAATTGGATATTGGATGTATTTTTTCAATGTCGTGCAAACTTGTTTCCCATCATCAACTTCTCTCTGATTCATGCCTTGCGGTATATCAGTACCTTACAACTGGCTTAATTACAGAAAAAGAGGTTGTTAACTGACCGGCAAAACAAACCAAAGCTGTAAACAAAACACCAGCGTTGGGCGTGTAATGGGATCAGGCCTGCGCGACACCGCCAGACCCTACCAAAGTTGGGGTCATCTCATTATATATCCTCAACTTCACAAAACAAACAGGCAGAGACTTTTGCCTCTATATTCTTGAGGCATTTGCTTTTGTTTAGCTGAAAGAAAGCGTCTTCAGACACATGCAAGCTTAATTAGTTTCAGCGAGAAGCTCATCAGACTTTGCGACTGTGCCCAATAGCCCTTGAATATCATTGTGCATTGTATGGCTGTATACATGAAAAAAAAAGGGATTTACACTGAGATATTAATGCATACAGAATATTTGAACTCACCAACAAGACAACTTTCCCTCCAGGGATGATAAATATATTGTATCGCATCATTATGTGCGGCCCCGTACATCAGCAGCGTAATTATTACCATTTCTGCTCGTCTTTTCACAAATTTAATTTCTGTGTTGACTGCTTTCATGTATAATTAAAAGCTGGAGATGTTGCTTGTGACTGTTCCGACTCAGATTAGGTCACTGACATCACATCGCTTGTGTGGTCTCTTTGATTCAGCCGCTGGTCTCACAGTGAGAAAAGGTCAGACATCATGTGTCCTGTCCTGGTCGATGTCCTGTGTAAATAAAGGTCTTGCAGCATTAAATAGATATTCTCACATTTAAAAGGCCCCTTTTTGTTTCCGACCTAAACTTTAGATGGTGACTAGAGGTCGTTTTTGCCAGATGAAGTGAAAATAATAGGCAGAGAAGGACGCTAGATTCAGCACAAATGTAGTTTACGAATAGACTTACTTCAAACGCTAATCTGAGAGAGTCTAATAGGTCAATCAAATCATATTCATAAAGCCCAAAACCCCTAATCGGGAATTACCTCAGTGGGCTTTACGACCGGGACACAAGGCAGCTTTCTCTGTCCCTATATACCCTCCATCAGGGTGAGGAAAACCTTCCAAAAAAAAAGAAAAAAAACAACTTCCAATAGGGGAAAAAGGCAGAAACCTCAGGGAAAGTCAGAGAGGAAGGGTCGTCCCCCCAGGACGGGAGGACCAACACAGCCACAGAAGATGACAACTTCAACATCATCAAAGTTAACGACAAAACACGTCGAAAGTCAAAGTTCACCGACGACACCGATGGTTGTTGGCTGCCAGTTGGGTTGCCAACCCCACGCACGTTTACACGCCCTCTTGCTCACATACTCTTTTGTATTCAGGGATGAAATTCATGAGTGAAACTTTAGTAGACGTCAAGAGAGAATACCAAGTTCCAGTGCAGCAGATCCAAAGACAGCTGAATCTGTCATTCATCCGTTTGACTCTGTGAGGGTGGGAGTGAACCCACGCAAAACCACAGAGACCATTCATGTCCACAGAGAAACAAGCACTGAACCTTGTTGCCACGAAAAATGACAGTGCAAATGACTGAGCCTCCATGCCACCTCCATACTGGAGATATAAGCGTGCGAACGCCTGGCAAATAATCTGTCACGTTAAGACTGAAAGGGTAAATGTTTTTCAGACAAGCAGGGCCATCTGGTGTGTGGTGGAGACACCAGCTGGATGGAGGCAGGAAGATGGGTTCAACGGGCCTGCGAGAAAGAGGCAGGAGTGAGAGGGTGAGTGCAATGAATCAGGTGATGTTTCACAAACAGGGCAAGAGGTCTGGTGATTCACTGCCGTAGTGGATCGCACGCACCTGCTCCACGCCAAAGCTGCAGTCCCTCGGTGGGGGCAGAGTGACTGTACGCACAAACGAATCTCAGCCTGATTTATTTGTCCGAGATTAAAAGTAATGGCAGGAATTTTCGAGTGGAATTGTGATTTCCAGCTCAGTTATTCCAGTTGTTTTGTACAATTTGGGAGTCCAAATAATTTCACAGTTGAGTTAAAGACAGCAGCATTCTCAGACGCAGCCAATCGGGAGGATGCGCGCTCATTTAACGTCCACAAGATGTATTATAATATCACTTAGGGGTTTAGAGCGCTGCATGGAAGTGTATAACATAATGAGAATTACTAATTGTGTAATGTACTGTAGATTAGAACTGCACTTACATGCTCAAGCAGAATGTAATGCAATCAATACTTGCTGTGCTGCTCTTTTGGGGAGCAGATTTTGTTGCCACTAAACATTCATTACAGAAATGGTAATTACATCCAGAAGTAAATGCCGCTTTACAGTGGTAATCTGACATTATTATCATATTTCATATTCCAATCTTTGTGTTTTCCTCCCTCCCTATTTGTTCCTCCTCGTTTAGTTTTTTTTGTTGTTCTTGTTTTTTTTTTCAATGCGCAGAGCAACAAATCCACAATTAGCCTCACAGTAGAGTTCTCGTCAGTGTGAAATCGAGATGTGGGGAAGTCACAGCCACCATGGGCGACCGACTCAGCCTGTAAGGGGGTTTCTACGTGGACACATTCACTGGCGTGTTGATGAACCAAGAGGCAGAAGCAGCTGGGAGCTGCCACTGAAGGCCAGAATGCTCCCCCAAACCCATGCCCTCCATCACAGTTGACACATGCTCAGTGTGACATCTTGACAGATTGCCTTATTGCCAATGAAGCAGAGGGCAGTGTTCGATGTGTGACTGATGTGTTACATGCACTGTCTTGCTGGGCCTCTGTGAAGAACAACTCTGAATGGGTTTTGTTTAGCTTTTCAATGCTGTTTGTCCGTCAAAAGACAGGAGGTTGATTTTTTTTTTTTTTTTTTTTACTAAATTCAGTATGGGTGTGTATCATTAGCCAAGAAGGAAGCAGTGACATTTCAAGGAAAATGTGTGTGTTTTTTGGCTTTTTTTGGATTTGACTGAGAAGATGGAATTGTTCCAGCTGGACTCCACATGGCTGGATCTTTTCCAATCTCAGCATTTTTGATGAGAGTTCCACCCAGAAGACATCTTCTAAAATTGTCATGGCGTCACCTAGTGGTTACAGGCTGTAAGCCTCATTCGACAAACATTTGACGTATCAAAATGTGTTTTTGTGTGGCGTATCATGTTGTAATTATGTCAACCGGAGCGCAACCTAGTGGCAGTGATACTTGCACCACAGGGCACATATCAGTCTGCTCCATCATGCAAAATCAAAACATCAGGTTTCACCACACCCACGCTTCCCTCCACTCCCACACACAGCTTTAATTAGGGCTCAAGCACGAAAGTCCCAGGGGCCAAATGTTTGCCTTGATAGGGGAATGAGCTCTCCAAGTGCCCTCTACTTTATGCATTGATTTTTATCTGTAAGTGTTATGAATATTCTTTTTTCATTCACTATGTGATTAACACTAATTTGTAGGCACAATTAGATTTAATACGGCAGAAGCCAGCATATCTTCAATACTCTCCTTCTCACACACTGAAGGCAAATTGGGTGGTGGGGTTAAAGGGTACCAGCGACACCGGTCCTGAAGTCTCAACATCAATACACAGCAGAGAAACTAGCCAGAGGCAGCAAAGGATCCTGGCAGTGGGAGGTGAAGTTGGCCGTCATTTATCAGCTGTGGGTAACAGCAGCACTGACTGGGACACCAATGCATCAATCACCTGCAGGCACACACATACTAAATCTCACATACAATCGTACTAATGAGGTACAATAGCAAAGGTCATAGCTCAGAGTGTGAAGTAGGTGCACAAACACACACGGTGGATCCTCAATTCCCAATTGCATGTAATTTAGCCCTTGACGATTCCCTCAGTTTTCAATCTGTATGATAAAGAGCCCTGGAGTAAGCACAGCGAACGGGGAACTCTGGCAGCAGATAAAGGGCACCCAGAGAAGAAATCAGCAGGGAAGAAATGCAGCTAAACTCCTTCAGACAACCAGCTTGGAAGAGGAGGGAATTTTCATCCACCTTACAAATATTGATTTTTGTCTTTGCTGCTCTTTCCATCAATGCTTCAAACACCCACCCTGCCACCACCAACACCTCCCCATATCCCCTTCCAGTGCGGGGCCGGCAGAGTCCTGGGTGGTTTTGTTAAAGTAACACACCAAAGTCATGATGTGGTTCACTCACTCCTAACTAGGATCTCAAGTAGCTTCTAAAAAAAGTGCTTTTCTGTCAAAGTCAAACTTAGGCAGCAGAGGTTTGCTCAGCTCTGAGCTGCACAAATCATCCAGAGTGCTGTGCATTGTGGTTCATTTTATTATGGTGCATATCAAAGGATGTGTAGAGTCGATTTAAGGCGACTGGTGCAAAACTAAATATCCTCCCCACTGAGCATGGTCAGTGCTGCTGTAGACTGTGAAAAATGAGCAGTTTCTGCGGGTGCATAAATCTATGCAGCCAGCTAATATTCATGCTATATCTGATGCCCTTGAATGCTAATCTACCAGTTACTGTACATTGTATGTGTAAAAGATAGAGGTACATTTTGTTCTATTAAACAAAAAAGATGAGTCTCACTACTTCACAAAATATGGCGCACTGGAAGTAAAAAAGGCAGTACTCCCAGTAAAAACACATGCTGTACTTTGTAGAGGCAGACTGGTATGTTGTACTTCATTCCAGTTCTGATTTTACAGGGATGCTTGATGTCATGAACCAGACAGACGACGCTTTCCTGCCAGTGTCCTGGCGTTACTTCCTCCCCAAGCTAACACGCAGCTGTTTGAGCTCCATTTGCAGCTGTGGCCTTAACCGACATTATATTCTTACGTTACCAAGTGTTTTACTATGAATAATGATAAAATAAAGTTTTCTAAACTGTAAAACAACATCAACTGCCACCCACAGTGCTACATGTGGAAACGGGGACTTTGTATATTTCCACCACAAAAGGGTCCTAATTTTTCAAGTGATGCTGATAACTAGTAGACGTGTCGCCGCCACCATGTGAGATGCTGTGAACAAGCTGTGGTCAGTTTCATGGTAATTTCATGTATTTCTATTGGATAGGCTTGGTTACACCATCTGTAACACTCCTCTTCCTGTTACATATGTATGATCTGTTTGGCCTGAGTTCTCCAAGCCAGACGGTTGCAAAATAGACTGTCAAGAGCGTACAATCAAGTTCAGACCAAGTACATAATCCTTCATTTTGGACTCATTCTCACGATTCAAAAGGTGAACTTTAACATTTTGTTCCTGCGTGGCTGTTTGAATTCTGAGTTTATTTCAGAAAAAGTTTACTTTCTCAATTGTCTTTTGTTTGTCCAGCATTTTAATTCAAATTAGTCCAACGTGATGTCTGGCCTGGCTGTGGAAATCTGGAATACACTCATGTCAGTGAAAACGTTGGGTGCAGCTGACTGTATGGAGTGCGTACACGTATCTAGGCCTGTATCAAGGTATGGAGAAGATAGTGGAGCACTCACAATGTGAAACAAGCACAACAATTTGTCTCAGCTCTACTTTTTTGGATATCATAAGCATTGTAATGTAGTTAATATAGTTTCTCCAAAAGTCTGTCCCAAAGTCTCTTTAATTCAGTCATGTCACACTTCCAGTTTCCTACATTACTCACTCATCCACGCATATGAGACTGCACCATCTGGCACCGGCAGCACCAACGTGATAGCTGCCTCAGTCTCTGTAGAAAAAAAAAAGAAAAAAAAAAGAGAGAGACGACTTTCGTCACGGATTTGGAGCAGAGGCACTCTGAGGGTTGTGAATGCTGCCTGTCCACCCAAATGTAGGCAACCCTCCTCTGATTCCCCGGACGAGGACTATTTCTGTTGACTTGTTGTGATGTTGGCCCATATATGTCAGCGGCGGCGTCTCAGTCACCCTGTCACGCTGCACACAACTTCATTATGCCCCCGAGAGCAGTTTTGCGTCACAGGTGTTTTGGGGGAGGGACTCCTCAGCGGGATACTTATCAAAGCGTGACCCAGAAGAAGTCGCTTTGGTGCGAGCTGGAGTGATCTCACAGAAACAAGATATCAGATTCCTCTTTGGCTCAAAGATGACAACTTACATTTTATATTTACAACAGATGGTGTCAATTATTTATTACAGTGTTTTAAATAATGCCAACTTTGTTTAACTTTTTTTTTTTTTTTTTGCATCTGATTTTAACGTCTTAACACAGTGCTGGAAATTCAAGGCATTTTATGAAAGCAGGGCCTCAAAATGTATCAGGAAAATCAGACTGATGGCACCACCGCTGCTCAAATCTGTGTTTTTACCGGCTGGTGAAAAGATCTCATGAAGTCCCTCTGCAGTGACAACATCCATATCGTAAACTTGAGTTACGACCCATGGGATGCCACTCTCTGTCATAAATGCACCACAAATAAGTGTAAAGTTACACTTGTGCCTGTGGCAATATCACTAATGCTTTGTGGTATGTGTGTGTG
The DNA here is from genome assembly GCF_037954235.1 of Aulostomus chinensis. NCBI lineage: Eukaryota > Metazoa > Chordata > Actinopteri > Syngnathiformes > Aulostomidae > Aulostomus > Aulostomus chinensis. The sequence goes on from NC_141326.1 coordinate 26,713,840, forward strand.
TGCATCCACAGGAGATGTTAAGAAGCAGAATTATTTGCGAACTTCATATTGCTGCATTACAAACAAAATGAAAAGAGAACTGAACTTTGTTGCTTGTGATTATTTTCCTCTCTCTCTCTCTTTTTTCGGGCTGTTTCTGAGCCCACGAGAGGCTTTGAGCACTGCCTGTCGGAGGGAACACAGGAAAGAATCTTGAAAAAAAACTTTCCAGTGGAAGTTTTAGCGTTTTTGACCCATTTAATTTTAAAAAATAACAGCTCGACGTGTGTGTTTATTTGAATCTGGACATTTCAGGTGATGTTTTACACAAGAGCTCTCTGGATATTTCATCTGGATGGAGCCTGTTTCCTCTGGTTAAAAATGGTGACCCCCATCATCAGACTACAGCGGAGGGTGTTCGTCAGTGTGTACACAGCTGTGGGTGCGTGTCCATGGCAGCGGGGGGAGGCAGAAGTTACAATGAGTCCAACATCCGAATCAAACCAAGTCGCGATGCCCGATACGGTTTCTGCTGTGGCCTTCCTCCGCCTCATGTTGTAGTCACCAAAAACCAGGAAGAAGAAGTTTTACAAGAAAGAAGAAGTGTTCAAAAGACAGTGACAAGAACGGCTCCTGCCTACTCGGAATCCCTCATCCAGGTCTGCACTCCCTCTGCCTGTGAGAGACGGCTGGTGCTCCCAGCCCAGCATGGCTCCAAATCTCTAGCCTCTTCTCCTTTGTTGTTCCCAGATGGTGGAATGAACTACCCAACTCCATACAGAGTCCCTGTCTACTTCTAAGAGACATTTGAAGACTCAACTGTTCAGGGAACACAGAGGCACTTAAATCTGGCCCTTCTCCTCTTCGTCCTCAGGGGCAGAACAAGTCAGAAGGTTTAAGACCCGGCTCTGAGTGAATACGGAACACTGACAATGTTGAGTATTGTGTTGAAAGATATTGTTGATGTTGAATTATTGGTTGTGGTCAGTTGAGGTGAAACTATGTTTAGAAAGAAAAAAATGGCACTTCTTCTGCCACTAGATGGCAGCACCTGCAGCCAATCCAACTTAGTCGCAGCACTTAGTCGTACTTTCTTAGGTTTTTCCCTCCAGTATTAATTCTTGCTTGTGTCGTTCATCGCTTTGGAGAAAAGCATCTGCCAAATGGAATTGTAGAACTGTAGAATTAACATCACGTAGTAAAGCAGGAACTCTTTTCATCTCCATGTACATCTTTAGAGCTTTGTTGAGACCTTAGGTTTTACTAAGCTAGCGCTTCACATGACGGTGCAAGGCATGATGGGTTTGTGGTGGAATCATAGAACTGCCGCTCTGTCAATGATGGCTTTTTCTGGAAGATGAGGACGCCCTCAGCTCAAGGTGAGCGTTCTCCGAGTCGACTGAACTAACTCTGTTCGCCTCTGGAACGGAAAGTTTTCCATCTTGGGGTTTTGTTAACTTAATAGCAGAGTTCATCACCCTCACCAACGCTGTACATGCATGCACGCTCAGTTGACGCTGCTCCAATAGACCAGGCTGTACTGCATATATAAGATAAGAGGATGAAACCAAAGTCCCTCTGTATATATATCTCAGATCTTTTCTCCCCATTTGACCCTCCTCACACTTTGAGATCCTCTGGCAAGGGCCTGTGATCTGCTCCGCGCTGAGGTAGACTGAGCTTTTTCAACTCGGAGCCCCGGGGCCCTGGAACACCCTGCCCGAGGAAATACGGTGGGCTGAGTCAGCAGCTCCCTTTACATCAAAGCTTAAAACATACTTTTATCACACTGCCTGTTAAGGGTTTTATATAATTCCAGTTTTTTTTTTAATTCTGTTTATATGACAAAGTTCCGCTCGTGTAGTGTTTTTGCATACATGTCATTATTATTACCATTATCATAGAGGTGGTTTGACGTTGGAGGATTTTTTTCTAATCAGCCCACAACAAAAGAATCGCGTTTATTGATTGCTACTTCTTAATTATTTTAACTTTCATGTGCTGCACATCTGTCCCTCAATCGCCAAAGGTAGTGGTGTGTGTTGGTGTGTGTGGTAGCAACGTCACATGCGGCGACCATCTTTCTGTGCAGTGAGAGGGTGTGAGGGTGGTGTTGGGTTTCTTCTGTTGACGTTGTTTACATCCAGACAGTTTCATCGCCGATGTCTTTGCAGAGCATTCTGTGTCGTTGCTCAGCTAGCAATTTGTGTGTGTGTGTGTGTGTGTGTGTATGTGTGTGTGTAGCCGTACGCTATCATTTTATGTCGGAGAAGTCATGATGCCAGCTTTGTGTAACTGGTTTTCTAGGATCCCCGTCCTGTCACCGTTATGGAGCAGAGAAGCCTTTCATATGCTAAACATCAGCATGACAAGGCTGATGTTTTTATTGCTATGTTTGAATTCTCCTCATTGCATGTGGTCCTCTTGAAGGTGTAGGATCACAATCGTGCTGTTCCTCCATCTCCTGCATTTATCCAGCAGCAGATCATTACCCACAGCCAGGCGTCATCCAACACTTAAAACAGAGGTGTGCTAACAGTTACGCAGATGCTGAGAGCTACAGGTTTGAGAAAGTTGACAGCGACAGACACAAAAGCGTCAGCGATGTTTAATCATCCGCTCCTATTCTGTGTCAATGTGAGATCGGAGCAATCTGAATCACCTGAAGACAGAGCTCTGTTCCAAACATGAGCGTGAGCACATCCGTGCATGGGTGATGCTGATCGCTCAGCAGGTGGATTCATTGCATGACACAAAATTTGGTCCATCGAGGGGCGGCACGGTGGTGCAGTGGTCAGCACTGTCGGCTCACAGCAGGAAGCTTACGGGTTGGAGCCCCAGCTGGAGAACCCGATCTTTCTGTGTGGAGTCTGCATGTTCTCCCTGTTCCTGTGTGGGTTCTCTCTGGTACTCCAGCTTCCTCCCACAGTCCAAAGACATCAAGAGAGGACGAGGCTGATTGATACTCTAAATTGACCGTAGGTGTGGCTGTGAGTGTGAATGTTTGTCTATCTCTATGTGTTGTGGCCCTGTGATGAACTGGTGACCTGTCCAGGATGAACCCGAAAGCCGCTGGGATAGGCTCCATGGATGGATGGATGGATGGATGGATGGATGGATGGATGGATGGATGGATGGATGGATGGGTGGTCGGTCTTTTGAGGAGTGTGTGAAAGTGTGCACACCTCACAAGTGCAATTATAACACTAAGACAGAGTTTTGTCATGTTCTGAGGCAGGTCTCATTCTGCTGTCTTTACTTCTACCTGAAAAGTAATGCAGTACTACTACTTGTAAGTAATCAGTGTAGTCGCGAGCCAGGAGGTTGACTTGACAGTTGTAGCTGTTTGGGGGGGGGGGGGGGGCATTTTTGTGGCGATGTTGGCGTTCATCTGTTTGGCTGTCGACAAAACCAAGAATGTTCAACTTAGACTTGCGCCCGATGTTCTGGTGCCGCGTGAGACATCAGGACATGTTTGGTCTCGTCATTTATTTACTTAAGTATTTATTTGTATTTTAAAGCTAACTACACCTTAACCGCAGCATTTAGCCTGAGGTTCTCACAGCAGGGGTTTGCACAGCCGTTGCTGAATGGTTTTTGAAGGTTTTAGGATTTGAAAGAGAAAGAAAAAAAGATACAAATGTGCTGTTGCTGTTGCTCTTGTTTGACGTCTAAATTTAAAATCCCGGGTGGACGAGCCCGTCGTCTTGTATGTCGGCTAATGGGGATCCTATTGAAACGACAAGAATTCAGAACTTTTAACAAAAAGATAGGCCAGAAAACAAATATTTACAAAATGGGGAAAAGAGAGATGAGATTTCAGCCAGTCTAGTCAGTGGCACTACAACATTTAAAAAACATATTCTCCAACACCACAGTCTCTGGAATCCATTAACCCCTGAGTAATAGAGGAGGAGGCATCAAGCGGCTGTGTTGTGCCTTCATTTACCTGTGAGAGAGGTTTGTTGATGACAGGCCTGTCTGAAAGACTCAAATCTTACCAGAAGTGCGGAAGCTTGCTGCGGAGGTTAGACAGAATCTGGAGCTGAAGTTTAATGGCCCGTGCGCTGAGGGGAGAACTTCGCTATTTTCACCCCAAACACGTCTCCCTGTAGCTCATGCCTCCACTCCGCTTTCATTTGATTAATTCATAGCTGCATAATAAATAGAATCAATTCCAGCTGAAGCATTAAATTACCTGTAATTAAGCCATTGATTGAACGTTCTGATCTAGGTAATTGATTTTATTGTCCATTAATTTAAACCAAAATCTACTGTGAGGGGGTGAGATTCAGTTGCGGCTGCCATCTTGGAGAGAGAACGATTCATCTTCCAGACTCTGGAGCGTCTTTAATGTGGGTGCAGTCACGTCAGTCGAGTTTTCACTTGGTATTGAGATGTTTTAGCACAGGCAGTACCACCCTGCCTCATTCCAGGATCAGTAAAACTGAACAAAAAAGGAACGTTTCTCTGTCTGTCTTTGCATGAACATAAATTCACATGCAACAACACAGCAGCAGACACACAAGACACTGACTTTAAAACAAACAGCTCTGGGTTCTGTTTTGGTTTTATGTTGTTTGTTTTTTTTCCCCAGCTTGAAAGTTTTTCATGCCAAAAGTAATGTTGGTATTTTGGAGAGCAGTCAGTGAAATCTTTTTTATGACCTCCTACTCTGTTGGAAACATCTTAGGCCCTATTATGGAAATAATACCACTCAGTTATGCAGGCAACCTCCCCGTTTTCAACAAACTACATGGCATTCCTTCACAAAAACACTGGAGTTGAATTATTAAAGAGGACTATTTTGTGATAATGCATTTAATTATAATCTCGTCTTGATGAAATAAATAATTTATGGCAACTTTATTTTTTTTTCTTTTTACTTTACCCAATTCAAATGTAGTCATTTACATTTTTTACTCCTCACTTTAGGTTCATGGGAAGTTTTCAGGCTAAAGAGGGGGGGCAGGGGGGGGGGCAGCCACCTGATGCTCTTGTAAGCTCTTCCTCATTCTCATTAGGTTTTTTTCCTAGAAGTTTCAGGAGACACGCTCATGTTTATTTGATTGCATCTATGAAGTAAGAGTGAAAATGAAAAGAAACCCTGCTTCATTTTGAAGCTCTTTCATAATGCAGCTTGATTTTTTTTTTCCACGCTGACAGCAGGACTCAGAGCATATAAATGTTTAAAGTTGGCCATGAAAATAACTTTTTTTTTCTGTGCTAATTAGGGGGGGGGGGGCACCTCTGTTCCACTTCCCTTGCCTTTAGTCTGTGACTGCACATTTTCATTCAGTAATCTGGTCAGTGATGAGAGAGGCATGTGATGGGTCCCCTTTACAGATCAAAGCCCCTCTCATTGGCTTGATGTAGAGTGATTTGTAACATAAGCCGTGCTTAACATTCCGAATGAATGTTGTGTCACACCATAAAACTCATCAGCCTGTCCTGCAATTAAGTATTGACTTCAGAGTTTAGTGCCAATAAATCATGTTTTATAGCCTTTAAAAACACAAGGTTTGAGTATATATATATATATATATATATATATATATATATATATATATATGTATATATATATATATATATATATATATATATATATTCATCATCGGGTTCGAAGGTTTGAAAGACCCAGAAGACATTGGATTGGAGGAGTGATTTGGTCTTAGAGTGCCTCAGGGCCCCCCAGATGGAGCTGGAGTGTGTTGCTGGGCAGAGGTTCATCTGCATTACCTTCATGTCTCAGTGACCTGGTCCTGGATCAGTGGCAGAAAATAGTGATGGCATGACGGTTAGCGTTCGTTAAGTAAATCGCAGTAACAGTATTTTGTTCGTCCGTCAGTACTTCGGTACTCTTTCCCTGGTAGCATATTTCAGTACATTTGTGTCCTAGTTACTGTGGAGTTGAGCTTCAACTGAAACCATCAAATGCAGTCACAGTGGGTGGCTTCAGAGCTGCGTCACAGGCACGTAAGCATTTCTAATATTCATCTCAGTTCAACAAACGGCTCCCTTACCCTTTTTAAAATAAAATCTTCAATCAGGTTCAGTTGCTTCTTCCATGGTGCAGGAGATCCACTCGTGTGATCCAGCGACCACGATGAGAAGGCGCCGAAAGACCAGCAACAGAAAGAAATGTTTCCAGAGCACAGTGGGGAACATATTAGGAAGAAGAGACAGCATACAATTTTAATATTTCAATCAAGTCATCACATAAACTTGAAACCACACGGTGCAAATTTGCTGCTAAAGCAACTCACGTCTTTCTATGTGGTTAAAAGAACTTACTTACAGAAAACAAAAGTCAAAACTAAATCCTGTCCCACAGTGTGGTGTGTTACTTCAAATGACAATAACTAGAATGGATATGTCACGCCAAAGACAAAAGCTGAAGAGCTGTGAAAAATTAATGATACACTTTCTTTGAGAGGCTGCTAATGCAGCAGAGGGCTCTGTGCTCGTACTTGGCACAGAGCTGCAGAGGCTGCAACTTTTTATTTTTTTTTTTTTTTTAATAATGTCATGCTTGCCACTTACTGGCCTCCAATGCAGCAGCAGCAGTGACATCATGAGCTTTACATGTTCGTGCTGTTCCAGTGAGCCCGGACGAACTCTGCTTCAACCCAACATCAGAAAGTTGAGAGTCTTGTAATTGGCCATTGCTTTAATTGGTGTATGAAATATTCCAAAGATGCACACACCCTAAACTGTTTTTTGAAGTGCTTCTAATTGCGTGTGTCAGCACGGGAATTCTAACTAATGGAACCAGCAAAACGTCTAATTGTGCACAAATAATTGCTCTTATTATCACATAAGTATCCACAGAGTCGAGATGTGGCACTTTGCAGTACCATTTTGAAAGTTACTGCATGAAGCGAAGCTATTACATTTTTAACACGCACACACACACACACACACACAAACACATTAATGCCTTTGTCCTATTTTTTTTGTGCACAGACTAAAAAGCGAGGAGCGCTGAGGAACACTCTCAGTATCTCAGGATTTTTTTCCCTCATCTCTCTGCTCTCTCTTCCAGGCGTCAGTGGCTTAGGTGAGAACATCGTCTGTACTCCCACCTTCAGCATTTCCTCAAAGTCCCAATCCAAATCCCAACCAGGATAATCTCATCCCTCCACTCTGATGTACTTCCATTTATCCAAGCCTTGTACTACTGCCAGCTCAGTCCCGTGTTAGGGAAAAGGAGAAAGCGGATTTCTTCTGCTTTCCCCTTGCTCTGGCACTTCACCGAGGTTGTAAGTCCGTATCGCCTTGGAGCTCCACAGAATCTGCTCAATGTCACCCCTGCAGCGCCTCAGGACACAATGGCCACTCGCTTGTTATCACACTTCTGCCAGCAGTGGGTTAATCTGAATGATTTAAAAAGAAGAAATACATTTCTGTACAGTCTTGCAATACATTCATGTCACACTGGCATCATCATCAAAGCTCTTCTGTCATAATAAACATTTTATTGCGATCATGCTTCTCCATTCTTACATTAAAAAAGGTGAAAATGCAAAACGTGTAAATACGTCGACCTGCCTTGGAGAAATGTTTCCGTGAAGTCATTCTCATGAGAAGCAGAGGTTTCATGAAGTGAGAGGAAACGATTAAAGCAATTTGCTGTAAGATTCCGCCGCTGTTTACATCCCCGGGGTCAGAGCACGATGTCACTCTCTACTGGAGACAGAGAGGCAGCCATCGCTCTCCAATTAGAGCAATTAGAGCAGCCTCAGCGCCACAACACTCACCAGTGAAAAGAACAGAAAAACTACAAGTGCAAGAGAAACGGGAAACAACCGAGTGTCGACTCCTCTCTTTGGGTTTTTACGTGGGCGTTAAGAGCACAACTGAATGGAAGTAAATCCGAATCAGACAGTCGCCTCAACACCACCAACTAACGGTCCACTAGCAGTTCACACCAACGTTGTCCAAACTCATAAAATGCAAACTGTGGATAAAAAAAAAAATTAAAAAAAAAATCCGTCAACTGGTTTGAGCTGATGGAATAAGCTACGTGATGCCGCCACAAAAAGAAACGTTTTTTTTGGTGTCACAGTGACCTTTGACATCCAAAGTCGTTCCATTTCACCCTTGAATCCAAGTGAAGACTTCGGAATGAGGCAGAAAAAAATGCACTTTTTTTTTTATTCAGTACAAATACGCTGTTATACTGAAATGATTGGTATTTGGGTGGAAAAAGGGCCCCCAGTCGGTTCAGCTGCCTGTCGGCGAGAAGGTTCTGGGTTCCGATCCGGGTCCTTGCAGGCAGCAGCGACACAAGCTTTCATCAACTCATTTCTCAGAGCAGGTGACTTGACTTGCTCCTCTCCTCTCTCTCTCTGTCTCTCCGGTTGTCTTCCGGCTTGTCTCTCGCTATCTGAGACCGCTGACAAATATGTATATCTGCTGGACAGCCGACGCCATCATCAATCCCAATCTTTTACAGACGCTCCATGACGTTCCTGTGTGTTTACTTCTTGCCCAGCTTGACACGCTCCCTCGCAGCTTGTGGAATAAAAAGAGCAGACGCTGTAATGATGGCTGCAGTGCAGAGGGACAAGGTTAGCGCGGCCGCTGATTTGACACTGGCTTCACTTCACCGAGCTTTATGACACAACAGCAAGAACACAATGATTGAAGGAAAACAATTTCTGCTTTGTGTGGTGAGGTTTCGGAGGCAGGACCGATATCAAAGCTTAGTTCACACTGGTTTCCATTGAGCCGTGTTATTTCTGACATATTAAGCTGTTATGACATTGTAGCATCTGTTTGAAGAGCACAAAAAGAGGATTGCAAAACACCACTTTCGCAGGTCCAGATCTTGTGGGGGTTTTTTTTATCAGTTGAAGTAGTTTGAAACGCTTGAACACATTAAGGTCTCCAAATTTTGAATTTCACGTTGGTTTTCTATTTTCTCTGAAAGCTCACCAAAGCGTAATCTGAACCGTGCATGGATGCTTCTCCCCAGCCTGCCAGTCATCGACGATAACATTTCCTGGCATTCATTAAGCACTTTCTATAAAAGAATGAGAAACATTACGTGGTGCACTGATTTCCCGGCAGGGTGTTAAAGGAGAGGCACACCCTAAAACCCCAATCTTACTCAATTTGTTCTTTGATTTGTAATTTTCTTACTGCGACATAATCAGAATTCCAACATTGTTACCGTGAAGTCAGTGTTTCGAACATCATCAAATAAATTGCGAACGTTCTGAGTCATCCCTGCAGAAATTGAGAGGAAAATCCAACTGTTGAGCATCAACATCCTCATAAATGAACAATTTGTTTCTGTCTGACGTGCTTCTCCCCTCGCATGTTCATGATGTACAAGGACTGCATTCACGTGAGAGGTTGGGTCGGCCCTATCGGATCTTTGTGGTCCTAAATAACATTTAGTTTGTGGCCCTTGAATACTCCAAATGCAACCACTGATGTTGCAAAAAAACAGCTCCGACTATCAGATTGATTTAATCCAACACCATCAAACGCTGTACATATCCCGTCATCTGTGTTCCAGCCTTCAGCACCAGACTGACATTTTCTGCTCGGAGCCGACAACAACAACTCGCAGACTTTTGTGAGACGCAACCATGTCACGCTGGGTTCAGGACAGGCGTCGCTCACGCTGAATCATGGATGGATCCGGGTTGATGATCTGTTTTGCAGCTCTCAAATTTTCAACCGATTGTTTGGTCCAGGTTTCCTGTTTTATCAGAAGTGTTTTCAGATGCAGCTACTTCGTGGCGTTAGCAGCAGCAGCAGAATTCCTCAGGAATCAGTGCAGAGCAAAGCGAAGCCCAACAGAAAGTGAGTACTGGACCAAAGCGTCACGTGAATGAAACCGTACCTTCATTTGTTTTTTTCCTTTTGTCAAATTTTTTTCGGTATTTTAGATACGTTCAAACTCGGTGAGAGCTTCAGTCAAAGGACTCGCTGTTTGATGGCGACAGCTGCCTGTAGCAAACTGAGAACAACTTTGAGTGCAAAGCAACTGAGAAAATCCAGGCAAGGAAAGAGGATGAGGAACACAATCGCGTCTGTCAGTCATTCTGCAAGGTGCCCTTTATCAACCTCCAGTCGCTCCAGTGGCAATCAATTGAATACATTGACTTTAAATTAATCTGTTGTGTGTGAATGAAAATAACCATGATTATCTTGTGGAGTGTTTCAGGGGGAAAAAAAGGGAGAGGAAACGAAGCACATGAGGAAAAAGAGTGGGAAAAAAAAAAGTTAAAATGTCTTCCAGACTGCTGTCAACGTGAACGTTTGCCATGGAGTTAATAGTGTGTGTAGTGACATCAGCAGCAGCACAAGCTGTCACTGACTCAGACCCCCGATGTCAGCTGTCATGCACAGGCAGCAGCACCAGCTGACATGGGAGGCTTCGGGCAGACATACTGTGTAGACGCATATGACCAATGATGATGGCTGAGATATCATTCTGCATCATAACACACGCACGTCATTGTCATCATTGTCAGAGTGCCACTGTCACGTTAACATACGTGTGGAGTCTGGAAAATTACACCGGCTCCCACTGATACGGCAGACACACCAGATATCTGAGGTCAATAAGTGATTGTCTACCATCGCCGTCGTTTGAGAACCAAGCAAAGAAAAAAAACGCTTTTCTATGATACACTTTAAGAATGATTTCCGTTATTTTAGTCTTAAAGCAGTTTTCGCCATTCATTGCTTGGTTATTTCTTCTACCTTCTAGCATAAGTCGCAGTGATTCAGCGAAGAAATGTGTCTTTTGAAACAGATTTTGTATACCTCCGTTTTCCTTTGTGAAAAAAATTGGGGTTCTTCACATCCTGCTACTAATTTGTCACATTTTTTCCATTTAAAATCAGCTAACACTGGTTTAAAACTATAAAGAAGCTAAGAATGGCTGTGCTTGTAATTACTTTTTTAATGCCATGAATCAGAAGATGCCAGAAAACAAAAAGTTACTGAGAGGATTATTATATTATTATTATCTTTGCAGGAAAACACTGTTTTCTCGAGAAGAGTTCATTAGCTCATTATCTTCAGTTTTCTCAAAATAATGAGATAATTAAACTGTATTTTCCCAAGATAAAAAAAGATAATTTAACCCATTAAAACAAGGAAACAAGCTTCATTATTCAAATTCAGATTTACACATACTATAGCTGCGGTCAAAGGATTTTGTACCTCGGTGTGTTAGTGGCCCAGAAAATGCAAAAACACTTGAAGGAGCTTCGTGTGCTTGCTGTGGCGACACCATTTTTTGACTGGATTCTAGTTGGCATAGACCCAGGAACCATGAAATAAAGAGCAGGTTTCCTCCTTCTTCCTCCTTCCTCCCAACATGAAAGCATATCAGAGTGCATAAAATACAGTAGGTGTGAAGCTAAGTTATGCACGGAGAACATCAAAGCTTACAACACTGTAAAACAAACTACTCGTGTAGTAGACAGTCAGGGGCCACAGAAGCCAAACACTGGAAAAACACCATCATCCTTATTAGAGATATCATTTATTTATACAGTCCTTGTTCCAGTTCAGCTTCTGTTTGGTGCGCTTAACCCTTAATTCAATATAATACCATCCATGTTTTAGCAACCCTCCTATTTCCTTTGTTTTCCCGAGAGGATCCATCGAAACTAAAGAGGATCTGTCCAACTGTCAGCTTGATAGCCATTTTGTGTTGAAGAGAAAGTCAGCAAAAAACTGCTAGTGAGGTATATTTTTATAATATATTTAGGTGTCAAAGAACCCACCTGAACCCCTTGACTGTATTTTCTGTCAAGGGAATATATCACCATGAATCTGGCTCGTTAGTCACACTCACCCATATTGTTTTGCTGCTCATTGTCAGTTGGTTTTTCTATTATTAATTACCTCAGTTTAACACGAGAGGATTTCTCATTTTGGACGGTCATTAGAAACACATTACTGCACCACTGATGCGACGTGACTTATTTACTCCGCAGCAATTTCCCCTCTCACGCTGCCTTGGAGTCTCTGAAATGTGCCTGGGAAAGAAGGGACAAGCCGAGGTTGCCCTGGAGAGAAAACAAGATTTCGTGTCATAGCAAACAAAGCACGCCAGGGCTGCTGTGTGCAGCCTGAGATGGGAGAAATGGATTTCTGAGTTTGCCTTTGCAGCCCTCAGCAGGGCACTAACATTATATTATTGGCTGTTAGCACCTCTCAAGTTTTTCTATTACCTCGGTCTGTGACTTGACATCACTGTTAAGTAGCAGCATAACATGTGCCTTCCACCGTGTTCAATTGCTGTGACCCCGTGAACCCTCAGGACTGAGAGAAATGGAGCCGGAGGAAGGAGGAGGAGGTGAGGAGGTTAACGCCAAGGTGATTGGCCTCTGCAGGGGCGAAGTGTTCCCGGGCCTGCGCATGTTTACAGTTGTGTTGCTATGTGGTTAACACTTGAAACACACGAATGTCTCTGAGCCTGGATGCATGCTAGTTGTGTGACTGAAATTTCTCTTTCCTGCATGACGGCTGGACGTGAGCCAGATTTGCTTCTTTTTTTTTTTTAATTCTGTTGCTTCCACCTAAACAAACTACTTGCATTCTTCAGGCACGGTGCACTTACTTTATTAAACTAGTTCATTTTCATAAAGTAGCGCAACCGAAGTAGTCCCAAACAATTCCAGTGTGGCGCAGTAAGACTGGCTTTCGAAACATCCAGGAAATAAATCTCCCACTTGAGTCAATATTTGAGAGGCCAATGGCGAGTCGACGCCTACAGGACGGACGGATGCACGCACGGAGGCTCCGTGATGTTTCCTGTAACTCCGCGGGAATCATATGTGATATATCAGTTTCCTCAGGATCACGGCTGAGATCAGCATTTGTGAATTTGTGATGTTTGATTGTGTTTGAACAAACTATGAGCAATAAACCGCACCAAAAACCAAAAGTAATGAGAATCGTATTTGCAGAAATGGTATTCTTTGATTATGCAACACTTTTGTGAATCCAGCACATCTGGTTCCAAAAACAAGCAAACAAGAAACTCTGAATGCCGCAGACGGATCGATGCTGTGGTTCTCCAGGGGGTCTGTAGTGCTGCATCAGGCCGACTCAGGAGCACCTCAGTCGGGCAGAGGATGCAGATGGATGCCCTGGTTGTGTTGAAAGGATGTGAGCTCCACCTACTTTATCATGATTGATTATTTTCTATAGTATACATTAATACAGTCATGTAAAAAAAAAAACTAATATAAATATTAAATCAATTTTATACGTAAAAATCTCTTCCTCTACAAAATGCATTCCTCTAATGTTCTTGTGCACAAATTTTGATCAAACCAACCCTCATTCAAGTGTCACAAGAAAATGTTTTATTTTTCATGAACGTAGAGGCTCTGATCTTCCTCACGAAATGTTCTGGGGATCTGGAAAGACGAAAGAAAATGCTTAAAAACACCGGTGGGGAGTTAATGAGTTAATGTTCCCTTTCTGAGAAGGGTTACAAAGAAACCAATGCGACCTTCAGGTAATCTTCTATGCTGCAACTGACTCTCTTAAAATCAGAAATAAAATGTCAGATCGTGCAGTACCAGCCACCTTGCTTTTATTTATTTATTTCATTTTTATGTTTGAGGTTTAAAAATATCCACATGCCTGAATGTGTCATGGGTCAATAAAACGTAGGCTGTCAGTGCGGGTCAAGTCTGACTTGATGATTCTTTTCAGCGTCTGAATGCACACCTGCCCACACTCATATAGACTAAAGAATGTGTCCTTCGTGGGCCACTGGTGAAAAATAAATGCAGAAGAAAGCAAAGAAATTTCATGTTTCATAAAATTTGGTCAAACAGCAATTCAACACTGAACAGAACCATCTTGCCACCCTAATGTTTTTGTTTATTGGCGGAAGATGACGCAGCTCCTCCTGTATTCTCATTCTACTGCTATTTGTCTTTGAATGAGAGTTTTCTCCACCTGAAAATGTAGATTTTCGGGTTCTCCACACGGCTGTGAACAGCTGAAAAAAATACCATTCAGTCGTGATACAATGGCCAAGGACTCCAGTAGTTAGTCTGGGGAGATTTTTGCTCTTGCAACTGCCCTTGCGGGGCACTTTAGCACCTCTCTGCAACTCTTTATGCCTCTCAGTCTTGGGACTTCGATGCTGCTTTGGTCCAGTTTCAAACCTCCAGGCGAGACCATCCTCCACGTGGCAGCCTGCAGCTTCTGTTAGGCAGCTGTCCCCCACCAGGCCTGCTCCTATCCACGATCTAAGGAGATGGGTCTCAGCAGGAGCAAAGACTGGTGGGGGAAACACTCTCCCACCACACCCAGCTGACACTTCCACTGCTTCAGAGGGCAAATCACCTTATTTGGTTCAGCTCATCTGTTGTTTGTCTATGCTGGAGGAGCCAGGGAGGCCGACCTCAGCACAACAGGAAAGGGGAGGTGCCCCCCCCACCCCCACCCCCCGGCTCTCCCACAACACTCTCCCTGTCTGGATGGATTCTCTACCTCACACTCCTGTTGCCCATGGAGCTGTGGCTTCCCTGGGCCTCCTGGTGGGTCCTCACCACTGCTCTGCCCCTCAGGAGGGCTGAACTGGATGCACCTGTCATCATCGACCCTGCCTTCTGCAGTGAAACTCCAGAATCCTTTGTTTGCTGATTATCACTGATGACATTATTAAAGGTCTGCAGGCAAAACTAACGAAAACATTTGGATTTCCTGGAGCTGCTAAGAACGAACCTCTCAGAAAACCATTCCACGGCGACAAAGCTTGTGATTTTGGGGTGAATGGCAATTTTCCTCGTTGGGTGAAGCTTGGGCCGCAATGACAGGAGCAGTTTAACCTTCCCTTGACCCATGTGTGCACAGTGTGAGCCTCGTGATGACAGTCTGCTTTCCTCACAGCTATTTGATAAAGGCTAGAATTGAGAAAAGTGTCTGTCCTGCAGTGGTTTTACTTCTGAGAGCTATAGAGCCAATCAAAATGTGTGACATTTTCTCAATATGTGGGACAAGGAATGAAAGAGGAATACCTGGTCCCTCTAATCCTGATCTGCAGTTTTCCTGCTATGGTGCTGGTTTTGTTCTCTTGTCATCATCCCTTGTTTTATTCTTAAATTGTTGTTTTTTTCCAGGCGGCGCAGGGATTTAAAGCAGCGTTGTGGTTTTGCTGAGCAGCAGCGAATTCTGCTGATAGCAAGAGATTAAATACAGGACGTCCATGTATTTTAAGTTCCACACTGGGATCTGAAGTGAAAAAATTGATTTTGGTGAACATGATTTAGGTAGAAAAAGGTGTTTGGTTCTACCGTGACATCCTTCATGCTGCCGTGATCGATTGATCTGGAGCCGCAGCAGCGGTGCACATGTTAAGCGGTGCACTGACTGAGTCTCAGCCTCCTCTATAAACATCCTCTTCTGTCCTGACGTGATTCCTATACTGAGAATTACCTGAAAGCAGCTCTACAAACTGGCCTGAGTTCCATGTCAGCTCCAATTACTGAGCTCAGAGGGGGGATGAAAGAGGCACCATTCTGCGCCTCACAAGTCAGCGTAGCATCTAAATGGTGTTGAAACTCTTAACCTGGTTCAAACCCACTTTTAACACCTTTTAGCCAGGACCATCTTAATGTGCATGTGTTGAGAGTGAGCTCTTTCTTTGATTTGCTTCTAGAAAGTGTCAGAAGCGCAACTAACGCTTGCTTGGTCTGCCATTTTTGCATTTTTTTTCCAAGAGATGGTGTGTCATTTATTTCTGTTTCTTTGGGGGGGGGGGGGGGTGGGTGTTGTTATTTCTTTTATTTTCTTATATTTTTTTACTCCACTGGCAGGAGGCTCTTTGCTGCTAACAAATGTCGATTTTACTTGGTTGGTTTGACTGATGCCCCATTGATTGCAAAATATTTCCTCCCTCTTTTCACAAGCTAACAGCTAAAAGTGGTGGAATCTCCTCTCTGTGCAAAGATCCTTCAGCGATCTCTGTAATTACAGGGAAGGAAATTTCCTTCACACCCCTTGACTTTTTACCACATTGTGTGTATGTGAGTTTAATGTGCGTGCAGTGCATTTTCTCGACTCATTAGCACACCTCTCACTCACTGAGTACTACCTTGCCCCTCTATGTACGACTGGGTGTTATGATTTCATCTTGATGCACGATGAATGAATTTAACTTTAATTTGTATTTTCTATAGTTAAATTAAAGATGGATAACAACGGACGGAAGCGCATCTTCTGCTCCTCACTCGACAGAACCCGAATACTTCTTGGAATAGTTGCTACTGAGCTGTTTCCGGGGATGAAATTCCAAACCTTGAGTCATCAGATTATCTTTGTTTAGTGACCTCTTGACCTCATACCTCATCATTCTGGCCTTTGACATTCTGAAGAATGGTTCATGATACTATTTGCTTTTTTTCAACTTCTGTGTGTAAATTCACTCCTGTTTACATATTTGACTTTTATCTTGTAAATGTAATTGAACACTTTTTCAATATCATTTTCCATTTTATCCTATTTTGATCCCTGTACTGTTCTTACATACATTTGATGATGTTATTTTTCACTTGTATTGGTCTCATTTTTGCTGTTGTTCTTGCTTATGCACTCTACTCAGTTATTGTTGCCTTGTTGTGAATTTGTAAAGCATTTAGAAGGGCTTTAATCTGTATGAGCCAGGCTTTACAAGTACAGTTTTAATACGACAAGTTACAGAAAAGACACAGCAAAGCAACATTTGTTTTCCGCCATCTTTTGATGTCACCGTCTGTTGCACTGATGACCTTTCTGTCCTGATGTTTTCATCTTTTAAGTATAGCGATGTGATGAAAAGCAATCCCGCCTCTGTACTTGGGACGGATGTAAATTATCGGCGTGTACCTTTTGACAGAAACAACACAGTCGAGCAAAGGCAGGTGATTGTGAACGTGAGGTGTATATACATAGAAGTCTATTAATAAAAACGTCTTACAATGAGAGGTTCGAGCTCAAATCAGGCGACTTGTGTTCTTCTGTAGAAGGCGACAACCAGGAATATAATGTGGTTTCAATCAGCAGTGACAGTTGGTGAGTGGGTGTGCACCATCAGGACAATGGCCAAAGCCTGTGGCCGCGTGCTACTTTTATTTTTATCTGGATATGAGGAACCTTTGTGGTTCTCCCTACAGAGCGGTGGATGTAGACCTGGAAGTGCTGCTGAACCGTTTTGCATTTCAGATTTTTTTTTTTTTTTTTTTTTGGTGCCGCAACCTGCTTCAAGAGAACAAATCATAAGATTAAAAAAAAAAAAAAAAACTGGTTGCTTCCAGATAAACAGCAGAAGATGCAACGTGCCTTGCATTGATTTGTCTTAAGACTGAAGTTAAATGAGTTATTTTTGAACAACCATTAGTCACCCTCTGAGATGCTGAGGGCTTTCGTTCAGCACCCCAGGCAAGGGCACCGCTTGTGTACAACCTCAATACATGCACTCCTAAGTGAGCAACCCAGTCCCTGCTTTGGGCTGTAGGTATAATGTCTCATTCCATTGCTTTGATGGCACTGAAGGGTGCACTTAAAAGCTTCCTTTCAGTTCTGTTCTGGGTCCCAACAGCTGACTATAGACGCTGAATTTTACATGTCGGGGCAGCCTGGTTTGATTCCAATCTGTGGGCCGCTCATGAGATATTAATAACTCACCTGTGCGTGTTTGTGTGTATGCACGTGTGTGTGTGTGTGTGTGTGTGTGTGTGTGTGTGTCTGTTTATCAACGACAGAGAGAGAGAGACAGAGAGAGAGAGAGAGAGAGAGAGGAAGTCTGAACTTCCTGAACTGAACTGTTGATATTGAACATCCACAGCTCCCTCTAGCTTCTCCTACATGAACAACCAACTGCTCCAGATGCAGTGTGTGTGCGTGTGTGTGTGTTTGTGTTGGTTTTCTCTCATACCCACACACACATTCATCTTTAACTGGGTCCCCTTTGCTAGCTCATTTGTCATGATTTAAACCAGTCTTGGTCATCTGAACTAAATAAACTACGAAATAAAGGACTCATTTGCCAAACTGGTTAGACTGGTCCCTTGAATACTGCAGCAAATCCCCACACACACCAGATTTCTGGATGGTTGCATTCTTCACTCAATTACTTACCATACAGATGCATTGTCCCTCAGATTCGACTTCTGCTCAGCCTATAAAGAAAGTCTGTATTTTTTTTCACTCTGCCGGCAATGAGAGAGTCTCGGCCAAAGAACTAACAATGAGATATTCTGGGAGACAGACTATCAGAGCTGATGGAAAGAACCAATGAGACCGAGTCTGAGCCGCTAAAGAACAAATGAGACGAAAAAGAAAGAGAAGATGTTTAGAGAAGGCTGGATTTACCGAGAGGGAAAGTCTAAGAGAGCAACGGGACTACTAGAAAGAGTAGCTGTTGTTGGGTAAAACAAACACAATCATTGTCAAATAGGTTCTTATTAAAAGGTCAACCGGTGGAAATCTTATTAATAAACCTGAACAGAATTAATTTCTGCAATCTGTGTTGCTTTATAAAGCGAGAGAAAGGTCATGTATTTATATCAACATGCTGTAGGTTTCAATTCATATAAGTCGATACAATGAATCTGAATTGTCGGTACAAAATGGAGACGCTCTGTAATGACCTTGCTTTCTGTGCTGAATCCTCAGAGAACTCAAAAGCTGGAGAAAATATAGAAAATCAGACTTTCAAAAACATATTGTTGCTTTGTAACTTTATTATCTGGTAAAAATAGATATTTTCTAAAAAAAAAAAAAAAAAAAAGCTCAATTATACAGATGATGCAGTAGCTACAAACGTGCAGCAAGAAAATAAAAGAGCAACATAATGACAGTAATTTGGACTGTTTTTCTGTCTCCGGCTAATGCGGTTTCTAGAGGTTGTTATAATTTTAAAAGCACATCTGTTTTGTTTATCATAATGATTCATTCTTTCCCTGGTATTTCTTTTTTCTAAAGAAAGAATCATCCCCTATAAATGTCCAGATAGGTTTTAAAGTTACAGTGTGAAAGTACTCAGCTGTGACTCCCGATCTGAATGATGTAAAGGTTAGTGTGTGTGTGTGTGTGTGTGTGTGTGTGTGTGTGTGTGTGTTTTGGGGATGTTTCTGGTGCTAATGTGGTGTGTGATGTTTTTTGTTGTGAGGTTTTTTTTGTTGTTGTTTCTTTATCCTTGTAGTGAATTGAATGGTTAGGAAATTAATATTTAAGAATCAGTGTGAGCCGTTATACAGAAGGTAACGTCATTTCACTACAGAAAGATTTTGTTGAATGTAGCAATTTGGTCTAAACATTGGTCTAAATAATCTATAAACGCCTGCAGGAGCACTGGGTGGGTGTTTACTTGGTGGGGTTTGGAAACGATTTGCTATCAGTCTTTTATCATTTTAACATATTCAGAATGTTGAAAATGTTTCTCCATGAGTGCAGTCTGTATTTACTTCTTCCAAAGATTCTGGAAATTCATTATTTGTATTTTTAACTAGATTATATAAAACAGATCATATAAGTTCATTTTTAGGAGTTTTAGGAGGCCAAGCAACTGCTGCTTGCTACAGCACCGCTTAGAAAAGTGTCAGTATTCTTGATTTCTAATAAAATAACTAAGGCCTTCTTTTACGTTGATGCTCGTCTGGACAGTGTGAATGATTTGTGTCCAGAAAAAAAAACAACAACTACCAACCTTAAAGGATCAGTTTTAACGCATAAAAAAAGCAGCAGCAGACCCTCTAATGAACAACCTGGATTTGTTCAGTGACGAAAAAATCCTCAGAGCAGCACCAGGATCTGAACTGTGTGAATGTCAAGGAGTCCGCTTTTGAAAGTGCATGTGTGAAAATCTGAATAAATACAGGTTGGACGAGCATTGCTTCTCCCAGAGCTGCTGACCTCGTGACCTGCAAAGCCTGGAGTTTGACTCCTTCCTACATATGCATCACGAAACTCCATAACCATATGGAAAGTTCTGGACTCTGCCTGCACACTGTAACTAAAGCCTTGGGAGTGATTTTCCTAGATGGAGAGAAATGTCATTTTCATCTGCACATGATTTGATTTTTTTTTCCTGAAACAACAATTTTTTGTGAAAAATAACAGGAGGCCAGGAAGTCAGGAGCTGGTCTGAAACATGTGTTATACTCCACTTTTTCTTTTATAGCTCAGGCAACGGAGGGATCAAGATTTTTGTGAACAACACATGTTTGCTGAAAGCAAGAACACTGTCAAAATGTTTAGGTCTAAGTTCCAAAGTAAAATCGCTGCGGTGCAAACACAAACTCACAGAATGCTGTGAAAATGATCAAATAATCCAAGGGACCTTTTGTCGATCCTCCTCACATGAACAGCAAGCACAACTGGCTCAAAACAGTGAGTCGGTGCTGCAAAGACTGCTAGGAGAAGGCTCCCAGCAGCAAGAACAGCATGCCTACGACTGGGAGATGCAAGAGGAACTAGAAAGAAACCTTGTCTTCCCGCAAATTGTGGAAGTGACCTCCCTTTGGCCTGACACGGCTCTTCCATCCAGGAGAGCAAAAATCATCTGGGTAGCCGAACAGTGCCTCAGGAGGACAGGCTTGCCATCCCTCACAAAATCCAGAAAGCCAAGTACTAGGACTTGATGGATAAGGCCCTTACCAAAGGATGGCACGCAACCATTTTTCCAATGGAAGTCAGCTGCTGTGGTTTCCTAGCAACATCTGTGTGCTACATCCTACAGAAGGTCGGCCCGGAGCCTAAACATCTGAAGAAATCCATCAGGAAGACAGCCTTGGCAGCTGACACCAGTTCAGAGGGGCTGTGGTTGAAGACAGCCCACTGCTGGAACCCTCCTGCAGGCTACGGCTAACTGGTCTCTGCTGCCCCACTCAGCTGAGGGGGGCAAACCGCTTGTGATCCTGTGACACCTGCTGTTCCTGCAGAGGTTTCCTAACATGCGGATGCTCCTACCACCCTTCCACCAAGGATTACCATCATGAGGGGCAGATTCAAACACCATACTTCAAGTAGGTCCTGCAATTTATGCTTGTAAAAGTGTATCTCTGTGTTTACATCAGTGTACGGCCTTTTCAACCAGCGGTCACACAGGCGGTCGAAAAATTCTCTATCGATTCAGGTTCACTTCATTGGTGACTATTTCAGGGCGCTCGTAGGCAGTGCTTCATATGCATAAATGGTTGAGCAACCCCCTGATTTATTATTGATTTCCATCATTTCCTTACCTATTATAGTTGTAGATTTTCACTCTTAGATCAAGCAGCAGGTGGGAGGAGAGGAAGGGGGAATCAGGAGAGAAGAGGTGTTGTTCAGGTCAATTGGCCTTGAAATGGAGGCAGCCTTCACCTCAGGTTAAAATGGGCCTCTTTTCCCCTTAAAATATTCATGAAGCAATTATAATTCATATGATTAACAGGGAGGAACCCACAGCAGCTGTGATGAGCATTGTAATTGCGGGATTTGTTTTTAAGGGTATTTGTTTAGTTTTGTTGTTTGTGTGTGTGTGTGTGTGTGTGTGTGTGTGTGTGTGTGTGTGTGTGTGTCTGTGTCTGTGTCTGTGTGTGTGCGTGCGCAAAAGCAGAATATCCTTGAGCTCTTGCTCCTAGAGAACCCGACAGAATTGCAGTTATCAATATTAATGAAGTGGATCAGTAACGGCTCTGCATTAGACAGCAAGTGTATTTTTATCATAATAATCTACAATCTGCATTTATTGGTCGTAACTAAGATTCCGTGGGTTTCTTATCAGTAAGACTATTAATATCAAGACGGATGATGTTTCTGCGATGCAGATGGTGTTTGTTTCTGCGGTGAAAATCTCAGCTGTTGGCTCATATTATTTAATGTTTTCCTCAGCTGTGTGTAGAGCACATTTGAGTCAATATATTTGGTTGAAAATGTTTTTGAACTTCAGCTGTGTCTCTCGTGAGGTGAATTATATGCTATATCTTTATGCTTTTTCAGTTCACCTGCTTCGAGGAAATGACCAGCAAGACGGTCAAACCAGACGTGAGGAATTTCTTTTCAATGCTGAACAGCTTTTTTTTGTTTGTTTGTTTGTTTGTTTTTTCGGGTTCATCTGAACTGAACAGTTTAATGCAACAAAAAAAGCAAGCGTGGTTCAAATGAATTCTGTAAAAAAGATTTAAGGTCAGGCAATTTATGAACTAGTTTAGGAAAAATAATGCATTCATCAAAATTCATTGCACTCTTGACCCCATGCATGAATTTAGCTGGTGGATGGAGCGCTGTGAGCGACCTCGCGCGCACTCCCCAGGTGTGGGTTTTTTTCAAGCATCTTATTACATTTATAAATAACAGGATATCAGTGTGCCATTTTATGCTGCAAAGTCACTACCTCACCGGAAGTTACATTTTCAGCAGTGTCTCATTGAACTGTAGCTTCACCTCAACCAAGCTAATTTCCTATCCAAGTGGTTTGAGTGTCTGAACCATCCATCCATCCATTTTCTACCTCTTATCCTGTTAAGGGTTGTAGGGGGGTGGAGTCTATCCCAGCGACTTTCACACACATAGACAGACAACCATTCACACTCACATTCATACCTACGGTCAATTTTTAGATTATCCGATTAGCCACGTCCCCAATTGCATGCCTTTGGATGGTGGCAGGAAGTTGGAGTGAGGCGAGGCGAGAGGCGGCGTTCACCCTGGAGGGGTCATCAGTCCATCACAGGGCCAACACATAGAGACAGACAACCATTGGCTCGGTCATTTTAGAGTCTGGATTAACCTGGTCCCCTCTTGATGTCTTTTGACTGTGGGAGGAAGCTGGAGTACTGGAGAGAACCCACACAGGAACAGGGAGAACATGGAGACTCCACACAGAAAGATCTCGTGCCTGAGCTGGGACTCGAACCAGAAACCTTATGCTGTGAGGCGACAGTGTTGGCCACTGCACCACCGTGCCACCCTGTGCCTAAACCTAAATTCTGGGTTGTCAGTGCCGGTGTTCGGTGGTCTGGTGCATGGATCAGCCCTGCAGTGGCTTCAATCACATGATCGCTGGGTGACAGACCGACGAGCCTTGACTTCTATCATGAGTTGTCAGCACGGATTTTATAGTATATTTGTGAGTTCACAGCCGAACAGTAGTGGGCGTTAATTCTCCATCCATCCATTTTCTTCTGCTTATCCTGTTCCAGGTTGTGGGGGGGCTGAAGCCTTCGGGTGAGAGGCAGGGTTCACCCTGGACGGGTCGCCAACACATATAGACAGACAACCATTGGCTCTCCCAGCCACGCCTACGGTCAATTCAGAGTATCCAATTAACCTCATCCCCTCTTGATGTCTGTGGACTGTGGGAGGAAGCCTGAGTACCTGGAGAGAACCCACACAGGAACAGGGAGAACATGGAGACTCACCCAGAAAGATCCTGTGACAGAGCCGGGACTCAAACCAGGAACCTTCTTGGTGTGAGGCGACAGTGCTGACTACTGCACCACCGTGCTGCTGGCTTTAATTTTCTCATATATATATATATATATATATATATATACACACGTACATATATATATATATATATGTATATATATGTATGTATATATACATATATATGTGTATGTATATATATACATATACATATATATATATATTTATGGAAAAGAACACACCTTCTCTCTCTCCCTCTCTCTCTCTCTCTGGATGGACCGATCATGTCCCTCCAGCAGAGATGAGACCTTCACAAAGTGAGACACTCTGTGCTGCAGTTTTTTTTTTCCTCTCCATTTGAAAGCTGTTTTCTTTGATGACCTGAAGCACTTATGTTCATCTGTCTCTGAAACAAAGAGCGTCTGGTCTTCCTGCTGTGTCCAGTGTGTGTGTGTGTGTGTGTGTGTGTGTGTGTGTGTGTGTGTGTGTGTGTGTGTTTGTCGAGGTTACAGAGCACTTCCTTGTAAAAGGTGTGAGTGCCTGTGAGTTTGTAAAAGCGTGTGGATGTGTGTGTCTCCACGTGTTGGCACAATCCATCATACTGCTGATGGTTGCCATAGAAACACATTCCCTCAGCCACTGGGCTAGTGACACTGGGTTACATTTAATCCTTACATGAACATGCTAGTGACTTTGAGAGTCACTAAACTTTCAGGCATCCTTTCCAAGATTGAGTCACACGTGACACAAAGGTGACGGAGAGAGTGTCGGTGGTGCAGCACCATCAAGGTGAACCGAAATGAAACACACGGAGGTGAGGAATGTCGCACTTTAGCGCGCACTTTATCCAGCTTCACACAATTTTCCTGTTCAGGAGCGTGCACAGAGGTGATAGGCTCCTTTTGATGCAGACATTTTGATTGGGTCTGAACAGGGGATGGAATTTGCATGAATGTTGGCTGCGTTCAGTTTGAGTGAGTCAGGCCCACGGCTCTGCACTCACGATTACGGTTTCCTGGGACGACTGATGGAACCTATGGAATCTATTGCTCACGCTGATGTTCACACCTGGGCTTCTTCGGCTTTGACAAGTCAAGATGGCTGCTGTGAAGAGGCTATGAAGAGGGAAAGAACATGAAGATCCTGCCCCACAAGGACCACAAACAGCCATTAGTGATTATAATACAATTGAGACCCCTCGTGCCCGTCCTGTTCAACCCAATGTCGCGTCTTTTTCTTTTTCTTCTGATCAATGTGTGGAGAAGAGTTTTCAGTGCTGAAAGAAAAAACATCTGAAAAATAAGACAATGATAACCATTCATGAGGTTTTGCTTTTCTCAAGTAAGAAAAGAAGTCGTCCTGAACAACTGGAATAACGATAAAAGCAGAGGAGAAGGATGTTTTACACGGCTGCTTTTATTTTAGCTGTCCCCGGAACAATCTTGATACGCAGTCAAGACGGGTTGGAGAGGATCGTCATGGCAACCTTCAGGGACAAAGACTGGCTGTTTAACCTACTTGTGTCAATAACGATAAATACAAACCCCACCACCACCACCACCTCACTGGTGACAAGTACACCATTTGGAGTCGCTTTCACCACATCCCTCACATATTTCTGTGCACAAAATCGTTGTTGGCAAACTGGCGACACATTCGCTTTTTGACTTTTGTTCAGTGAAATCAGAATGCGTCCCTGAATGCCTCTGAAGGGTAATTTGGCAGATCGGATGACAGTTCATCCTCAGTGTGTCGGGGCGATTAAACCAGCATGGTCATGTGATCAAGTGCTAATTGACTGTATTCCAAACAGAAGTAACAGATTTTTATGGCAGTTGTAAAGGGAGCCAATGTTTAAATGGACAGTAATACTCCAGTAATAACCAGGCAAAGATAATACGCCGAATAACCCAAGCAGTAATCAGATTAAGACATGGAGTATTCTGGTTTTCGTCACATTCACGAGGTACTTTGTACACATGTATACACTTTAGATTTTGCAGTGTTATTGTGATACCCCCTGCACGGAAACGGCTTTATAGGTCATGGTTTAGCTTGCACCAAGTGTTAAACCTGGCCCTGAGATCTTTGATGACGACCTGTTTAACACAGCGAAAAAAATGCTTTTTTTTTTTAATGTTGGCTTTGGCTGAGGTTTTTATTTTCCGAGCATGTGGATGACATCATACTTCCTGAGAGCAGGTACGCACTTTCTGAGTACCCCCAAGTTGTCTTCGCCACCTTATAAATATGTATTTTGTTTCTTGAGCCACCAGCAAAGGGGTCTTACTTGTTGTGCTGTAATGTTGTTGGTTTCTCTGCCTCTTTCTCTCTCTCTCTCTCTCTCTCACACACACACACACACACACACACACAATAAATATATTAAAAACACAAAATAAATGTGATCAAAAGAGATTCAAACATAAAAAATGCTCTTCTGGCGTCATCTTGACAATTGCTTCAGTCTTTAAGCAACATGAGCTGACATTCTTGCTCCGCTCAATGCCTCAGACTTCATCTGCTGCCACACTGGTTCCATGGGAACGGGTAATCAAGTTTGGTGAGCTACTGTCTTGGAACAGCAGTTATACCTTCGCGGTAATTGGAAATGAGTGAGTGTGATGCGGAAGGACTTGTAACATTTTGTTTGGTGAGACAGACAGGAGGTGACAGAGAGAGTGAGACGGGTTCATGAAGTCGTGTGTGTGTTTGTCTCCAGCCATGGAGAGAGACGCTGGCATGGACATTGCCAGTGAAAGCTTGCCGTCCCCCCAGGATTCCTCTGCAGTGATGGTTATTGGTGTCTGTCTTTCCCAAGGGGCAGCTGCTCTATTAGTTCGACCACACACACACACACACACAAATACACACACACACACACACACGCATGCTTACACACAATCCTACGAAACTGCATTCTGCCTCTAAGGTATTCTGCACTCTGTTTTTAGGGACATACACAACCCTGCAATCCTTCACGCTAGTGGATGTGCTCCTGTGTATTTGTTTGTTTTGTGAGACAGACACAGACAAACACACACACACACACACACACACACACACACACACACACACACACACACACAATGTAGCCACTGTGATATCCATTATTGCCCAGCACACTGACGACAAGGTTATGCCTCAGGGAGATCTGCATTTTGTCAAAACTGGCACTGGAATGCTCCTTCTGCTGCCCAGAATTAATACATCACTCTCAGATTCCTGACATATTCAGCCCAGTAGGTGACTAGAAATCTTTTCAGCACGACAATATTCCTTTGAAAAGCATGACATCCATTCATGTTCTTCATGTGTTGCCATTTACAAATGAAGAAAGCAAGAAAAGCCATTTAGTCAAGTGCTTATTCATCACTGTCACTTGGATATGTTCATGTTGGGAGACATGCATACATGCCGGGTACCGCTTTCTAATTGAGGTAGTTTATAAATAGCTGAGTTTACAGCCAGTGAATGTGAAGCATCCTGATCAGCTGATTCTTCAAGTAGGGTTTGATGTGTCAAGCAGAAGGAGAAACTCCAGGAAGATTTGTGAACAGCTTCGTGAAAGCTCCTCCCATTTGTGATGCACAGCAGTGGGATCTTAAGGTGTTTGGGTTTTTTTGTTGTTGTTGTTGATGTTTTGTTGTTATTTTTTGAGAAAACCGGGTGCTTCACAAAAATCGTAAGGACGTTTGCAGATGTTTCATTGGTGGCATGAACTCACAACTAAACCGGGTCTCTTTAGGGAGACATCACTATATTCGCAGCCGTTATTCTTGTAAAAAAAAAAAAAAAGAAAAACAGACAGTTTTAGTGAGCTGTTGCAATGTTTGCAGCCATTTTACTGGAAATGTGCAATCGAGTTTCTGTTCATCAGGATATTTGCAGTCAAGGTTTTAGTTACAAAACCTATACATATAAAACATATATTTTTAAAAAGAGCAATACCTCAGACCATTTTCAAATTCTCCAATTTGTTGCGAACCTTAAGTACGGAATATTTAAAGTCATTCAGGGTCTTGTAGAATACACGTTAATTTGCTGAAAGAAATTAAAACTGAACTCATTTGAAAAGGAGGGGGGGAGGTAGGAAAATGATCACTGCAGCCAAAATATTCTACTATTAACCATCACATTCTGAGTTATGCATGGAAGGAGAAAATGACAGCTGGTGAGACTGCTCAGCAGAGGGATTTGGTGACTCCGAAGCGTCTTCCTCCTTCCCACAGTGATCCATCCGGCTGAGTCCCATAAAAACAAAGAGCTGTGTTTTGGATGAGGGCGTCACTTTTTTACTGAGGCACAGAGAAGAACAGGCAGAGGGATAAAGGGGAGAGATTGAGGGCAACGAGAGGGCCAGGAAAGGATGAGTGCCAGTTCTGCCTCCAGTGTCCATCTCAGATCCCTCCATCCTGTCCCCTCCCTCCCTCCCTCTCCCTCCTTCCCAGCAGCTGGCCAGTTTCTACCGCGGCAGAGAAAGCCCTTTCTGATGGCGCAGACTAAGAGCGCTTTGAGAAGCCTGCCCGGCTGTCCGTCCAGCACCCCACCGCGCCTCGCACGAGAAAGACAAAGAGACTGTCCAGAGTTACTGAGGCTATATGTTGCATGATGAGGTAACTATGGTAACAGCGCAGCAATCACTAATGTCAAACCGGTAATATCATACCCTACAATAGCCTATAAATAGAGAATACATAGGTAGAAAATTAGAGTTCTTTTGTTGTGAGAGACGTGCTTATCAAACACTCTTAAACATGTGAGAAGGACCATTTCTGGACAACCCTGTTGATTCTGTTGGTTGGGCTGTACTTGCTGTACATGTTAAGAGCACAAACGGCTTCCAGGAGGGTGAACAGTGAATCAAGTTACTTGGTTGTCTTCCAAGCAGTCACAATATGTTCTCACACCAGACTGGGAAATACAAACACTTCCAACCTCAAGTCAAGACTGTTATTGCCATCGGCGTTCATGCAGCGTTGTGACGTTGTTGTTTCTTTCAACCCTTCCAACTGTGACTCAAGAGTACAAAAGATGTTTGTGACTGTTTTTTATGAGACAACGATGAAGTTCTGAAGAGGTTTAGGCACATGAAGTTATTGTGAGGGAAAGATGATGATTTTAAAAATGTACTTTTGTCAAGGTTGTGCATGTCAGAGCAGATAAAGAGATGTTCAGATCATCGAGAGTCCATTTCAAAATTGATAGGACGCGTAAACCATAAATGTTTTTGTTAGTTGGATAAATTCGTAGGTTTTTTTGTGTCATCCCCTTGTAAAATGTGTTTGAGTACCTACAAAACTGCTTCATGTTGTTTTATTGAGTCAGGAGAAAAAAATGAGCCAACAAATCTTTAATATCAAAGTTTGACCGCGGTGTTGTTTTCGTCACGCTGGACGAAAACTAAAATGACGACGTCAGACCCCTTTTTTCCATGACGAAAATGAGACTAAGACGAACGTCACCATAGCCCTGTAAAGACTAAAATGTGACGAAATTGTATACATTTTTGTCTGGCGAAAACGAGACGAGACGAAATTGTTCGAGGGTGGACGATCAAAGTTTCAAAACATGCGGGGTTTTTTCCGCCAAGTATAACATGCGTGGGGCTGCACGGTGGTGCAGTGGTCAGCACTGTGGCCTCACAGCAAGAAGGTTCCGGGTTCAAGTCCTGGCTCGGGCGCGGGATCTTTCTATGTGGAGTCTCCATGTTCTCCCATGCCTGTGTGGGTTCTCTCTGGTACTCCAGCTTCCTCCCACAGTCCAAAGACATGCAATTGGGAACTAGGCTGATTGATACTCTAAATTGACCGTAGGTATGAATGTGAGTGTGACTGGTTGTCTGTCTATATGTGTTGGCCCTGCGATGGACTGGCGGCCTGTCCAGGGTGAACCCCACCTCTCGCCCGTAGCCACTGGGATAGGCTCCAGCCCCCCTGACCCTTACTAGTAAGGAATAAGCAGAAGACAACGATGGATGGATGGATAACATGCGTGCAATGTCAATCAAGAGCTCAAACATCAGAACGGAGCCAGCTGTAGCTGTTGGTCCTCATGGCCACGCCCCCATCATCAGTACGCACGCACTAAAAGCCTCTCTCGAGTGCACACACAGAGACAAGACTGGGCCTGTCTGCAGCGTACAAGACTCAAAGCGGTGTCGGGTGGTCGTGAAAAGAGGGATGATTAAAGCATCGCTTTAGTCAATGTGAGGCTCGCCCTGTGATGCATTTTCTTTTTTGTATTAAGCCTAAAGTTTGGTGGTGGTTCCACCTCCCCCGTGGTGCAGAGACCGCTTTTACATGCTAAAGCTAGAATGAACGGGGCTGCCAGGGGCCCCGCTAATGTTGGCTGGTTTAAACCAGCCCTTCTATTAATTTAGCATGTTATGAATAGAACCCTGTCCATTTGTGGACGGGTGGCAGGTGAAATGCGTTGACCCGTGTTTGTGTGACTGGGAAACACGGTAGTCCTCAGACCTGCTGCTGTTCCCTATCTAAGCAACACACCTGGATGCTTTAACCAATAACAGCAGCTAAAGCCAATATGGAGGGACATGTGGTCGTTCATATGGAAGTCAAGTGTGCTTTTATTTTTTGTTTAATCCTATTTTATTGTGATACAATACTCATATTGTGTGCCAGTGTGTTGTCTGCTTCTGCAACAAAATAATAAAAAAGATAGAAAAAGAGGGGGGAAAAACTCCCCTTTGAAGGTTGGATCAGTTTCAGTGCTTCATTCTAGTACCTGTATTGGCCTAGTAAGTACATACACATATATATTTTATTTATAGGTATCTTTGATATTTGACTAAAACCTTTGCGTTTTTGTCGACTAAAACTAGACTAAAACTATCAAGGATAGAAATGACTAAAATGTGACTAAAACTCAGAAGCATTTAGTCCCTAAGACTAAGACTAAATCTAAAACGCCTGCCAAAAACAACACTGTTTG
This sequence comes from Aulostomus chinensis, assembly GCF_037954235.1. Taxonomy (NCBI): domain Eukaryota; kingdom Metazoa; phylum Chordata; class Actinopteri; order Syngnathiformes; family Aulostomidae; genus Aulostomus; species Aulostomus chinensis. The sequence continues at coordinate 26,744,161 of NC_141326.1, forward strand.
ACAGGAGTGTTTTTATTGGCCACCAAAGCGTTTTAGCCTCTTGAATGAAAAAGCACCAAGAAATATTTGTATACAAGTCACTGAGATAACTTATCAAACTACATTCTCACCAGCCGTTACAAAGAATGCAGACTAACAGACTGAAGACTACGTCCACTTCTTCAGCACGACAGATGTTATTTTATTTATTCTATCTTATATCCATGCCCTCACCTCTCCTTCCTCTTTGCTCTCCTCCTCTCTGACTCCAGCTGTCACTCCTGTCTCAAGCCTCTCTGGACCAGCCATCCAGTCCTCTTTTAATTGACTTGGAGTGACACACAACTGAGACGATGGGAGCAGTTCGCCTGAGGAGGTCGATATGTGCAGATATGGAGGGCTTCCAGCACCGACTGGAGAGTCAACAGTGTCTGGCTGCTGTACGAGAAGCACGGGGGCTTTGTAATGAAAACTATTTTCTCCATATTTTTGAGTCCACGTGATGCCCTTCGGATGTACTTGGGCAGACATATGACAGAAATATGAAATAAGAGAAAGATTTTGGCAAAATGTTGATCCTGAGTTGCTTTTAATTATTAAAACCATTTAAAGAGGCACTGAGATCTGCGCATTAATTCAGGCTTTGTAGCTACTCAGTTAAAAAGCTAAAATATATTCAATTTCACCACAGTGTAGAATTAACTAAATAAACTAAAAAAAAAACAAATGTGATAAAATAAGCGTTTGATTTCTTAAACAGATTATTTTCTTTGATGTGTTCAGGCACACATTCTCAAGAGTGAATTCTATTATTTTGGAACAAAATTTACACTTTGCCCTTGAAGGACATCACACCTTTTTTTTAAAAATTATTTTAGGTGTTAATTATGGGCTGCAGTTCCCATACAACACTCGTTGTTGTTGTTGTTGTTCTTGTTTGCCATCAAGGGCAAACTTCCAGCCTGCCATTTCCCATTCCTTGTGTCTTCTCTCCTTGAGCAGGCAGCTGTTCTTATTGAATACTTTTATGGAAGGGATGATGTTTGCCTTGAGAAAACACAGAGGCAACAGCTCATGTAAAATCAACATACAGCCAAAAACGCGACGGTTGCTCCGAAATGCAGTAAAACTGTTGTACGTGGACTCGTTCGCAGGATTTTCACAGACTAAACCCAGGAAGTAAAGACGAGTTTTGAGTTCCTTGCCCTCCTCTGATGGGCGAGTCCAGCCCAGTACTCCTCTGATGGGCGAGTCCAGCCCAGTACTCCTCTGATGGGCGAGTCCAGCCCAGTACTCCTCTGATGGGCGAGTCCAGCCCAGTACTCCTCTGATGGGCGAGTCCAGCCCAGTACGCCACAGGGAGCGCACTGGCCATTGCCATTCGTTGTGCTTGATGTGCTTTGTCATTTGGAGGGTTGAATTCCAGCATTTGTGGCCGCGTCCTGGACGAGTGCTCCTCTGCTTCCCCGTGAGAGGTTTGATGAACTTCCAGCTCTGCTGTGTTTGCAGGAGTATGTTTGAAATGTCAGACTATTTTATAGCTCTTAAGCACTGGGGAGAGACACAGTAATTACCCTGAGTGTAATGTGCTCTACCCAGGAACACAGCAACAACCCTCTGCTGTGCGTTGCATATGCAGTTTGATAAATATCTATGGATGAAGGAAGACGTGGGCCAAGCAGTCATAGGTTTAATGTCTGTTAAATTAAAATCGACAGTGACAATTAACACGTTAATGTTCCCTGCAGCACGAATGAATATATGAACATTTTTCATTTTACATGTTTAAATGCTAGACACAAGATGTCTCCTGCTGCACTGGAGGCTTCAAATTTCTGCATTCTACTTGTGTACACTGAATATTGCACCAGGATAAGCTTCCAGAAATAGTTGGAATCAGAGCTGTGGGTCTTACATTCAGACTTTCACTGAAAACTGACATGTTCGCCAATGAAGGTGTCCAACTCTGCACTGCCACTGCTCTACACGGGGGAGCTCACAAATTCAGCCGTGGAAACAAGAAGAAAAACATTTTTTTTTTGCCTGAAGGGGGTCTTTAACAGACATTTGCTTACAGTGGACTAAAACAGGCACATTAAATAGTTCATGTCAAAAGGATGAATGAAACTGAAGTGTCTTAAAAGGCACATTACTTCAAAAAAGCTGTCAACAGGCAGAGGCGAGTGGGTCATCCAACAATTTGTTGTAACAGCCTTGGCCTTGAGGTGAAGAGGGAAGTCAGTTCTTCTAACAGCACTCAGCAGGTGTGAGCCCAAATGGATGACCAGACAAAATGGTGGAAGAATAAAAAAAATAAATAAATAAACCGAAGCTATCATGAAGTTACTGACCGTATGACCTCGGCAGTAAAGCTCCACACAGAGCCCTCAGAGAAATGCCTGTATTTTCAGGCAACAACACGTCAGTGATGGAAAAACATCAGGGGGTAGTTGGCAGCGTCAGCCAAGCCCACAAACACTGGTGAAAAGTTTAGTTTCCTTTTTTGTCTGTTGCTGCTGAAAGCTGCTTATTGACATCTTAAAATGGTCTTACGGCACCACCTGTTGAGTTTCTACTATTTGCTTGGTGTGTATTTTGAATCACTGTCAAAAAAGTGATGTTCTAAATTCAGATGCGCCTCAATGACAGCCAGGATGTGTATGAGCTATAGCACAGAAACTTATCTGATCACTTCATAACATCCTGTGACTGATAACCCGTCTCCCCCTGCACACACGTGCGCACGTTTGGGCGTAGACGAGGATTTGCCAACTGTTTTATTTGCAATGCATCACGTTCAACATCAGTTGTCAGAACAGTACTGAAGCGCAGTATCTTGGATTCGACACAGTCTTTGGTAGCCAAAGCAGCATGGAGGACGGTGACAATACCTCTGTTTTGTTTTCAGTGCCAGTTGATTTTTAAAACTCAGCACCAACAGACCGATGTTGAAGTGCGGCGCTTGTATACAGAGCAGTTGAACAATGCCTGCTGCAAACTATCACCTCCGCCTGGGTTTGGTTTTCCTGTCAATGCTGACCGAGCCGATAGAGACCCCTGTCTACTGCAGGGTTATGGGACTGATTTACGTTTGTTCTTAATGCCAGTTTGGTCAGTGGGAAGTTGTTGGTTATGGTTCCATCGTCGTCTTCTGCTTGTTCCTATTAAGGGTCGCGGGGGGGTGGAGCCTATCCCAGCAGCTACAGGCGAAAGGCGGGGTTCACCCTGGACAGGTCGCCAGTCCATCGCAGGGCCAACACATAGAAACAAACAACCATTCAAACTCACATTCATCCCTACGGTCAATAGAGTGTCAATCAGCCTAGTCCCCAATTGCATGTCTTTGGATGGTGGAAAGAAGCCGGAGTAACCGGAGAGAACCCACGCAGACACAGGGAGAACATGGAGACTCCACACAGAAAGATCCCGTGCCCAAACCTGGACTCAAACCCAGAACCTTCTTGCTGTGAGGCGACAGTGCTAACCACTGCACCACCGTGTTACAGGTTATGGTTCCATTAAACAATGAAGCCACGTACGCTTGATGTGTGGCTACCTTGTGATGGATGCAGGTCAATGTAGGTTCTCTCATCAAAATATTCTGATACAAAAAAAAAAAAAAAAACATGATGACAACAGTCTCATTGCCAAACTTCAAGGCTTCAAACAGAAATCCAATCCAAATATGTATGATGTCATGCTGGCTGCGTTACAGACCCAGACAAAGACCGTTAGCCACAGGGAGGACATGTCTGTCCATCAGCTTTATAGGACCCAATTTTCAGTTTTTGGTTTTCACACCAGATGGAAAGCAAGAGCTCAGCTGCGACCTCACCGTACAGACAGCTTTTCTCTCTTCTTAAACAAAGGTTTAGCCCTACCAGAATGAATTTGATCAATATGAAAGAGAAAGAGGGACAGAAGAATTACATATGATTGAGTATATTGTTGAGAATTTGAAGAAGGAAAGGGGCAACTTGAGTTCAATGGGAGTGCTCAAACTTTAATTACTGAGGGTAACCTGGATAAATCCCATCCAAACATAATCCAGATAGGAGATGCATATTCATGCTGGGCATGAAGGGAGACACACTGGTCTCCCTGACAACAGCCAGGACGGCCTGTCAGGATAAACCATGTGAATAGCTGAACAGCTTCAACTGCTTACTGAGTAAGCCATCCTGAGCAACATAAACTTCAGCAAATGTTCCTCGTTCGCACCCTGTGGTTGCAGGAATTCCATCACCACAGTTGGATTATGTCGCTCTCTCTACTCATCGTTGGGTCTGTGTTTTGTTCTTACTCATTGTTTCATGCAGCTGAGCTCTTGTGAATCCCATTTTCTCGCTGTAAGACCGGCAAAGAAATTCAAACAAACCTCATGTAAGACCATCGGAGGGGTTCTTAGGGCAGTTGGGACAGTTCACCACAGTTTAAGCATGTAAAAAGCGTGTAACTGCAGCGTTTGTGGCAATGTAGATCATTGCTGTTTCATTTTTATATCTATACTCCAGCTCTGACATTTCTGCCTCCATTCAAATGCAATAGAGGCCACTGGATTTTTGTACGTTTGTGCTCAGCGCTTTAAGGTGTTGCCTCTTTCTTTCATTCACACAGTCATAAATGGATGGCAAGGGTTCATTTGGGGTTCGATGTCTTGCACTCATCGACAATCTCTGGGGAGAGAGATTCTACCTCTTAGACGATCCATCGGCAGTAGAGTTTCGAACAAAGAAATAGTCCCTGGACTGGTATTCTTTTTAATGTAGCTAAAAATCAGGCTTCTGCGTCCTTGGCACATAAAGATTTTTGTAATTCTTTTAATACATTCAGAAGTCCATTATTCCCTATTGAAAGCTCTATGTTCTTCCCCTCTTTGGTATGTTTAAAAAATTTTTAACTTTGTCAGGGAATTCACTTACTTAGCCCATACACCAGCGGTGGGGAACCATGTTCCATGGAGGTCCGTGTGTATGCAGGTTTTCCTTCACACCAAACACCTCAACCGGTGATGTCACTGATTAACACACTTCCGTGGCTGAAGGTGTGTTGATCAGTGAAATCACCTGCATATAACAGGCTTTTGCTGTCTTCGCAGCCGTCTACAAAGGGTTCCGTGTAGATATGCTGTCTTGTGGGGTCATAATCTGTGCTTTTAACAACATTCCAGCCATCTAGATGTGCAAATAAGGCTTAAAACATTTGTTCAGACAGGCTTCAGAAGTTCCTTTGCTGGCTCAGCCATCACCTCCACCACTTCCGATCAGCTGGAAAATGACATTTTCTAGAGTATGGGTGGAAGAATTTGGTTAAACAGGCTACCTGAGGTTCTGTCTGCACACTGAGTTCACACTGAAACACCCACGTCCATCCAGCTCCTCTTGAATTTATGCACATGCCTTTGGATTTTTTCCCTCACATCATTTTCACCTGTTTGGCAAATTTGTTTTGTTTAATTATCTATACACTGTTCCTCCTGTCATGTATGAGGGTGGTGTATCTTCACATGTGTCATGTGTATTAGCATTCAAGTTGTCTTAGTTTATGTTTAAACGTACTGTGAGCATCAAGACTGATGCTCGCCTGCACGCTCACACTTGATATATCTCATGGAATCCCTGCCAATGACAACTGCTCGGATGCCAACTGAAGATTCTACAATCTGCAATTGTTCTGGAACCAGACGGAAATAAATTAGTACTTCCAACACCGCAGATATTCACCTCCATTGAACCGGTGTCACAGCAGAGGCCTCAGAGACGTCCATTCATTTTCAGCAGCTTCAGGTGACAGCAGGCAAAGCAAGACAGCCCATCCTTATTCCTCCAGGTAACCGATGTAATATGTTGGAGTTACCGTCCAGGAAACCTATAGAGAGGCGTCCTTATCAGATAATCCCACCACCTGAACTAGCTCCACAGTTTCACTCAAAAGAATATTCATTTGGACACTTTTAAACTGCAATCTATTTTTTTATAATAAATTTACTGAAGCTCATACAGCCCATAATCTGTATCTGAGGTTTGAGAGTTAAGAATCTGTAACCAGTGTGAGAATTTCATTACAAGGCACATTTACAGCATCCTGATGATGAAACACCTAGAAAGTTTTGTTACATTTCTAAATAATACATTTTATTCTTTGCATGCTAACTGTGTATGGCTGCTTTGCTGTATTGTTACAAGCTTGTTTTCCACTCTTTTTGTCCTTTAATAAATTGTGTCTTCTCCTTTGGTTCACAAGAGACTTGCATTGAAGAAATACAATTTGCTGGTGGCTCCTTGCACGAAAGTCTTGATTTCAACAGCTGCCCTTGAGGACAGATGTGAAACCAACACCAGAAACCACAGGGCCATAGCTCCCTTTGGGATCCGAGCTTTGTCAACAAACAATACAACACTGGCCAGTACTGGGGGCAATCAATTATTAATGTCCTCATGGATGAGCGGTACGTATAAAAGCGGTGGGGACGAGAGAGAAGTTGATGTAATATGCTATTAAACATAACTAAATGTGCCTTGGGCTGATATGATAACAACAATGTGGGGCTGGCTGGGAAGGGACTGGATGCAGCGCTCCTCTCATCAGCATAAGAATCTGAGTTCTGTTTTTATCATCTTGAGAGGAAAACATGCTTTTACCGCTGGCCATGCCCAGAGATGAGGTGTAACATTAACGCATGAGGAGGCCAATCTCAGTCCCGTGTGCTCCCTCACTCATGCTGGGAGAGATACTCAAGAGGTGATTTGATTGCTACATGGAACCTCTGACACAACATGAAGGCGCAGGGGTGCCTTTGAGTTTTATGAATGTATATAAACTTGAGCACTTGATCAGAGCTGACTCAATGTAGGAATTTCCTCTTTTAAAAATATACTGTATATCCCCACGTAAAGTTCCCGCCAGCGCATGGCTCATGCATTTTCTGTCACTTCTGATTTTTTTTTTTTTTTCCCAAGTCAAGCCAGCTTTATTTGTACAGCACCAAACCACAACAAAAGTTATCTCACGACACTTTCCAAGTAGAGCAGGTCTGGTACCACACTCCTTAAATGAATTGACACCCAGCAGTTCTCCATGAGCAAACACATCCTGCAACAGTGGCACCAAAACCTTCCTTTTAACAGGCAGGAATGTCAAGCAGATCCAGTGCATCATGGGAGATCCCCCAGCAGCCTAAGCCTATGGCAGCATACCTAAGGGCCAGCCGAAGCAGCCCTAACTATAAGCCTTATCAACCGGGAAGGTCTTAAGTCTGCTCTTAAAGGTCGAGAGGGTGTCTGCATCCTGGACTGAAACTGGGAGACGGTTCCACAGGAGGGGAGCCTGATAGCTGAAGACTCTGGTTCCCATTCTGCTGTTAGAACTCTAGGAACCACCAGTAACCCTGCATCCTGGGAGTGAAGGGTTCTAGCTGGGTAATAAGGGACTAGGAGCTCTGTCAATATGAAGGTGCCTGACTGTTGAAGACTTTGTATGTTAGAAGGAGAATTTTAAAGTCTATTCTGAATTTGACAGGGAGCCATGCAGAGAAGCCAGTCCAGGAGAGACATGGTCTCTCCTCCCAGTTCGTCAACACGCAGGCAGCAGCGTTCTGGACCAACTGGAGAGTCTTTAGGAACTTACTGGTGCAGCCTGATTTTCCAGGCACTTTGGGTGAGTGCCTCCATACTCATGGTGGTTGGTGCCACAGTGGCCTGCATCAGGCCAGTTTGGACTGGTTCACGTCAGACTGTCCCACCGTGGAAGAGAATGGGGTGAGTTGAGCTTTCATTGCTGAAAGCCTTTGAGCCAACTAGGATCTTGAAATGTTTCATCAAAGTACACTGAATTCCTTAAGAACGTGAGACGAGTCAAACAACCCAGTTCCTGGGGGATCAAACAAGCCCATGGATGACTGAACACAAACTCAAAGCTGCATATTCATTAAACAAGAGTTTCAATATCCCCACATATGGCTGATAGACCATAACATCCCTAATTCTGATTGAAAGAACTTCTTACAAACAAGTGCTCACCTCATGTTTAGACTGTATAAAAACACTGTAAATAATTGCCATGGCTTCACTTGTTCAATTGTTCACTTCAGCAAGTTCCTAAAATTGAAACTAACACTGTACCCCTGGTCGAACGTTGTGAAGTTGTGGCAGTAGAAACTTCTAGATGCTGATAGACCATCTGCCGGCAGCTTCAAATGAGTCCTTTCATGCCTGAAGGTAGAGAGAAAGAATTAAATGCTATGTTTCTGATAACACATAATTGGAAGATCCAATTCAACCAGGTCATCTGCATTTGTTTAGAAGTTCATCTATTCTTTATGACATCACTCTAGACATATATAGAGACTATAATTGCTTTCCACACCAAACTACAAACTACTTTTTTTTTCTATTCCTGTGCGCACTGTTTGTTTGACTCTTCATTTTAAAGTTGTACCCAGTTTCAAAGACAGTTCTTATCATTTCATTTTGTCTACGTCTAAATTTGAATACGCTTAGTGACAACTTGTTTCCTCTGTGAAAGTATCAGTACTCTGTCTCAGAAGACTCAGTACCAATCCACTCTGCACACATTCTTCTTGTTCGTGTTTGGTTAAAAGTGATGAGAGCAGATGATGACAGTTGGGTGCATTACACCGTGGGATGACTCCGCAAACAGCATGACAAAAAAGTGACACGGCAACAGGCGGGTGTAACATTTGTCCTCCGCAAATGTTCCTCCCTGAAGCACTTTGTTTAGCAATTGCAGTGCCCACAGTTGGTCAAACAGTGACATTTCCACAAAGCAGAGGTGACACGGCAGCCTCCATGTCTCTTCATTTCTGCGCCTCTCCAAGCAGTTTCATGGGATATCCACAAAGTTTGAGCCTGATAAACATTTACATTTTTATAACAAACCAAGTCTGAAATCTGTTGAGCTGAGCGACAGGAACAACTGCTATTAGATGGACGTTGTGCCATGTCAGACGACACTGATACCGTGTTCACAGTGATGACCCATCTAAAGGTAAATTTCCTGTTATAATTTATAACTGGCAAAACTGCTGCACTGCTGTGTCCCCTTTCAGAATATGTCTGACCAGTGCAGCATCCAGAGAGTCTAAAGATCTCCTGATGCTAAGTGCATTCTAGAGGATAATCGCGCTGATTCCTGCTCTTACTCGCCCCCACAGAAATTGCAGGAACAGTACCAGTTTATGGCTAATCTGAACAGATTATCTGCCCAAATGATCCTGAGGACTGAGGGGTTTACAGATGTTATCCTAATGTTCCCAACAGGATCAGTCCCCCCGATCTTGGACTGTGTCAAACAGGTTTGATATGTATGAGGAGAATCTTGTAATTGCCAAAAAGAACTAGCTGACCAGGAGGCTGAGAGCATTAGCATTTAGCAGCAGTTAGCACTAGCCCTATTTCAGGGCAGTCATAAAATTTTATCTCCAACATACCTCCAGCTTGCACTGCCAAGACTTCATCCACAATTTTCCTCTTTTCCTGCTTTCCTGTGCAAAATATTGCACACATGAGCACAATATACAGCGGCTGCTTTGTTTCTGAAGTCCCATTGTCAGCTGGAATCCCCACTCGTTTAGGATGACCGCCAAGTGTCTGGCCCTGCGTCTTGATGCAGTCATCTGAAGTTTGCATTCTTAGGGTTACGCATTAAATATCAGTGTTCCTTCTCTCCGTAGTGTCTCACATTTCACTTGCGATCACCAGGCTTTCCTCCACCTCCTCCTGCTGACGTAAGCTGCCCGGCAAAAGCTCTAAGTAGTATCAGCCATCAGTTCACATCAGTATTAAACTCAATTCCCCTCGAAACTCTGTATAATCCAACATCGGACCTTCTCACGTGATATCAGGGTTATTTTACAAGAATTGATAAAGCTCCTGAGTATTTCTCTCCATGGCAGATCCCAGTAAGCAGATGTGGGAAATACGGGAAATGTCTCTCTAAAGAACCAAAGTTTGGGTGGGACAAAGATTGTAAAAAAAGAAGAATTAGAGCCAAGAATAGAACCGTAAACGTCCTGAAAGCTGTTATGTCATAGTGCTGATGTTTCTGGTACGTTTTGCACTTCCAGTCATTTGTGTCGTGTTCAGTTCTGTCAGTCACGGAGTCTATTCACCTCCTTTCCTGTCTTAGTTGTAAAGAGAAGATGTGTATGAGAGGACAAACCAGAAGCCAGAACACCTGATGTCACTTCCACAAGATTCGATTTGGATGTTAGTAATCTTGTGAACTCACTGCCACAGAGTCCACAAATAATGCATTAGAAGAATGAGAGGAGGACAGTGGACGTGAGTTATATTAATGAAAGCCATTAAGGAATTCCTCCATAGGAACGCGACCCTTGCATGGGCTGCTGTAACTGGCACCTCGGGGACCGAGTGTCACATTTCAGCCGGGCACATGCAGTTTTGTGTGTCATGGAGAGACAGCGTGAATGAGCACGACAAATTCTTGTGCCACATTAAATGTCGCCTCTCGGCTTTGCCAGGGTGACCTCTGTGGCCAATTATAGGGGAGGCTAATGCTTTGGCTGACATATCTATTTGAATGGACGAGATGTTTTTCTCATTCGCTGACACAGGAGATCACACGCCTATTATCATCACAATGGCCGTATACACAAGCTTATGTAAATGCTTCCTCACGCAGTAGTGACTGTCAGGCCCGCCGCATATTAGCTTTGTGTGGAGAAGAATGGCAAGTGCAGAGAGAATAGGAGGGATGAATTCAGGTCGCTCGGATATCACTGTCGGAGCTTCGGAGGCACCTAAAGATAACAAAGCTTTTTTTCATCCAGAATTGAAAAAAATAGCATTTAATTCATTAACTGGAGCTGATTTTTAAGGTGCACTGAGCTGTGAAGGGTCCTGTAGCTTTAAACTGTGGCTCATCGTATTTTCCTGCAGATGAACTGTTATAGTCGGCAATTCCTTCAAAGGAGCCTGTTTTCAACTGCAAATCTCAGTCAAAGCTTTTCAGTGGCATGAAAAACGCAGGTGGACTATACCATTCAGGTTGCACAGAGGGGTGCGTGCATAACTGGTATGGGTGGGGCTGAGGTGTGTGAGTTACCCATTTCACTTCTTCTGATTATAGAACGTCACCCTGACTAAACAGCCTCTGTGCGCCACTGTTTTCTGCTTCATCCGATGAAAATCACACACTGTTGTTGCAGGTAAATTTACATCTGTGAAAGATGATGCGCATCTCGGCCAGCGGCTAGACTAGCTTTAGCTTCAGTTAGTTGGCAAGATTTGATCGACAGAGGATGAAGGAGGGAGGAGGGAGTAGATGGGGAGGAGGGAGCAACGGGACAAAGTACATCACCTAGAAGTTCTTGAGAGTTTATTGTGTAGATTATCTGAGAGGCTGCGATGAAGTTAGCTGACGAAGCTGCCGTGTCTCTGTCACCGGCATGAAGACCCTCAGGATGTAAACTAACATGGCAGCGTGTCCTGACATCAGCTCACGTACTCAAGTAGCTCAGCTAAGTTCCATGCATAATGTGAAGTAGCTTTAGTTTTAGCCTACAATTTATTAATTCATCTTGGTACTTCTCATTTGTCTGGTATGTAACAAATGAAAGCCAGTGTTGCAAAGGAGAATATATACATTTTAATGAAAAAAAAAAAAAAAAAAAGATAATGCAGTCAGTCAATGATAGACGAGGCTTGACCAATCACAACAGATTATGTACATTTATAGACTGGAACATCCCTAGAAGGCACTTTAAATTCAAGTTGATACCGAGTGAGTTCGCACATTTCTCATTAAAGCTCATTGCCTCCAGGTAAATCTTTCTGTATTTCACCACATATGAGTTTTTAAAGGATGGAGGAAACATACAGTGCCTCCGTTAACCCTCCGCTAACTCCAGTGTGAATAAATTTAATGATGTGTCTGTTTAAGACATTTAAATGTCTTCAGACAAATGGATCAACTTCTGATCCTGAAATGAGTTGTGAGGGTAGTTTGACTCTAAAAATAATTTATCCACTGTTTTACAGCCAGGAAATGGAGTGAAAAGTCTTGCACTGTAGCTTTCGACTCCAACAAATGTGACGTATGTGATCTGAACATCAAGTGATGTGATATCATGTTCATAATGTGTGCTGATGTAATCAGTTGCCGTGACCCAGTCAGAGGCTGAATTCAAACATGTTCCAGTGTGAGCGTGAGGCTTCCTCCTACATGTCCTTAAGGCTCACGCGCCCAGTTTCACCAGACTGAGAACACCTTGTGGACTGAAGTAGGGCAAGCATATAGGCTAGCGGCAAAGAAAGAAATGGAAAACAGAAGCCTGACTGCATATCGGCCTGGGCAAATAATACAACGGGTCTAACTGACTCCCCCGGGGAACGACCCTTAATTAGGCCCCTTCGTGTTCCTCTGTGCCAGCACCTGAAGAAAAGGCAGGGAAGAAAAGGCTCCTGTGGGGTTTTGGAGACGCTGGAGGAGATTTTATCTGCCAGGCCATTCTGTGACTCCATTTGTGCTGGCTGGCTCCTCTGCTGCCTGCCTCATTGTTTCTCTGGATGAAGTGGACTTCCTCATCAGGCTCCAATTAGCTGCATGTATGGGGATGGATGAGATAGTTAGGAGTTGATGTGTGCGCGAGCTGATGCGGGGATGAATGGGTACAAGATGCAGAGGTGTGTGTGGTTGGTGTTTGACGCTGCGGTTGTGTGTTCATATTGAGGCGGTGAGCGGCTGTCAGTAGTCATTCCATCTGCAGGAAAAGTCAACTGATTTGCTTCCTGCTCTCTGTTTGATCCCTCTGCTTGCTCAGCCGCGAGCTTGTTTGGTAACCTTGGCCATGCTGGTGATAGGACCATATTGATAAGCGTGTTCATATGACTGGTGTTTACAGACTTTTACTGTAAATACAACACCCACTCTTGCATTCATGGAAACCAACACATAGCAACAGAAGTACATGGCCTTCAGATATATATTATTTTTGTTTTGCTAACAGCGAGAGCACAAAACCTGGCAAGCTCATTTCAAATGTATCCGCCACCTCTACTGAGGGAGGAAGGGAGGAACCCACTACCTGCCTGTCTCTTTCCCACATGCCCTTTTAAAGAACCCTTGGTATCCAAAGTCCACAAGTCCGGTCCTATTTGCTACCTTTCAATCTGTCAAGTGGCAGCTTGTCTTTTTTTTAACAACCCTCACGCTGCGCCGGCACATCTTTGAAAAGTTCAATCCAGCACCCCTCGTGAACTGTCAGCTAGTCTCAGGCTGTGATAATTGAAGGGCCTCATCTTTTGAGATGGGCTAATTTGGTGTCTTTGTACCATTTTGTTCTCCTCCCTTTTCAGGGCATTATTCGCTCCACCTGTCATACGTCAGGATTCCTTGATGTTCAACAGCCCTTGCTGCTGCTCATCTGGACAGATCTGACAGTAAAGGACCATCACTACTGTCACCTACTGACCTCTGCTGGTCAGATTAGGAACTACAAAAGCTTGCAGCTCCAGCAGGATGCCGCCTCTTACTATAAATAAGGATTTAATGTAATGGTTGATTGAACTGTAATAGTTCGGCTTTCCCTTGGTTATAATCTTTAATGTCACCATCTCTTAAGTTTGTTGCTCTACTTTCTGATTGACTACCCTTTGTGTAGAAAATGCAATTATTTTACTGCACATTCTCAAGGGGTCAATAGGCTTGTGATGTACCAGGTGTCATTCTCAGACTTTATCATCCCAAATGGCACAATCCTCTCGTACTCAGCAGTTTTATGAGCTGTGGTGGATGAGTGAATAAGAGTTATCTTTGCCAGGAAAATCCACAATGAAAAATGTTGATAAATTACAGGCTAGCATGCAAAAAAAAAAAAAAGATGCACCATGTTGACATCAAACTTTAGTATGCATACGCCTAACCTCATTGGAAAATCATATTCTGTTTTGTGTTATCATTTTTTGAAGAGATACCTTAAAAATAGCCACAACTGTATTGAATTTGATTACTGTAATAGAGGGGAAAGATGTGCTGCATCTGGCAATAAGGCTTCTGACAGTTACTATAGTTTATTTGTAAGTATATTGAACAATTGTATGTACAATTTTGTTCACAAGTTCAACGCATATTCACACAGACACCCGGGAATTGACAAGCCTGCCCACAGAGGTGGCCAGGGAATACATACCAGAGAATGACTTTGCTTCCCTGTCAGCAGCGGCCCCCAGCACAGACGTGGAGGATGAAGGAGGGACCGTTACAATCCTTTGCTTGAGTACTACTAATAAGAGCAGGAAGCCTGGATAAAGGGCTCTCTTTTATGCTGTACCCACAGCCATAATGAGGCCTGGCATCTGATGGATTACCCAGACTTTCGCAAAGGCTGCCTCATTTTTCCAGTCGCCCTCTGCTACCCTCAGCGCTCAGTCGGTTGAACAAAGGCCAGTCTTTTTAGAGCCATAATGCTTTCATTGCACAGCCGTCACTTGTGTCCAGACTTCGTATCTTCCGATCATTAATTGTTAAGGGATAAATGTGACAAGATTCCCTCTGAGCTGCTCGAAGAAACCGTCAGAGCACTTGGTGATGATACTGGACATAACGGCCCCCTTTGGTCATAATTGCAATGTCTATACATTGTAGAGTTCATGACGCTGTCATCGTACTGTAAAGCCAATGCCTCACGAAGCAATGCTTTCGGCTCTCAGCTGGAAGATATTCTAAATAACTGTCTGCTATAGAAAAGAAGATAAATCTGAGGCCTTGAGGCAGTGTATCATCAGCGTCTATGGAAAACTAAAGCTACTGTTCCACCAGTGGCTGTGTGTTAATCCAATCATTCTTTGTGTGTTTAAAGGAAGATTAGCTGATTAACGTGCAAAGAGAGTCAATACAGTTTTAACATTGAAGGTACCTCATCATTGTGCTGTCTTGTAATTGTTACAACTGTTTAAGTGCACTCTCTTCTCTCCGCTGTTTTGCACATTCGTTGCTGTTCATGTCCTGTGATTCCTTATGTTTATCACACACCGACTGAGCTCATCTCGGTCTCACGGGAATTATGTAAGAGCAGCCAGTGAAAAGTGAAATAAAACATTGATTACTTAGAGGGCTAACAGAGCGCGGATACCTCTGCCAGGGTGATACAACGTCAGCAGATTTTGTTTCCAGATGAGTTCCATCGGACTGATTGCTCTTCAACCACAGCTTTCATGGTTCTACCAAATTAACTCAAAATACATCTTGCAAAAACAAAAAAAAACAATGCTAGTCATCACATTACCGTGATGCTTTGCTAAGCTAAGCTAAGCTAACTAGCAGTCAGCTGGTCTTTGTGGGTCTCGGTTCCCTAATGGACACAGACGGGAGACGTATCTATCCTCTCGTTTGGCTCTGGGGAGGAAGCCATATACGTGTATTTCCTAAAAAGCTGTCGTGTTCCTTTAAATTGCAACTCTCCTGGAGTGAACCGTGAAACAGCTGCTGAGTCAAGATTTTTAGTTCCAGTCCAGTCGTCTCAGAGTTTGGTTGTCTGCCGATTCGCTATTTAATTGAGGGAATTAGTGCTTGTCTTTTTTCAAAGGTTCGATGAACAGATTAAAGAAGTTTGGCTTTGATGTTGGTGTAAGTACTACGTAACTCATTAATTGGATATTTCTACACAGAAAGCATCATTGCACCTGGCAGCTTTGGGCCGGCGGACTAATATGAGACAGATGTCTTCTCTTCTTTCCTGAGGATTAAACATAATTTGAGGTGTAGTGGAGTGTTAATTCTGTTTCCATGAGCCATGTATTAGAAAAAAATAATTCTTTGAGCTTCATTTATCATGTTTATTAATTTGCTTGAAAAGGGACACTCAAAAACAGTTATTTGACGCTTCCTGCTGACCCTCAAAGACTCTCGGAATTAGCACGAACAGAAACACCAAGCCGAGACCAGGTCAGCTCTTACACTGCTGTTGAGACCCTGCTGGTTCTGAGTATATGTGCACGTATGTGTCCTCTACAGCCGTAGAAACAGCTCTGGAACGGCAGAACACAGCTTGTTACCAAAACAGAAAGAAGTGAAGCTTTGTGAAATGCTGTTGCCTCTCTCGACTATGCATACATCCTCTCAGCTGTCTGACACTCGTGTTCATCAACGAAGAGTCACGTCTACACAGAAAGCTGGTTGAGAGAGAGCTCTCCCCACAGACATAATCAGAAAAAAGAGGGTCTGCATTTTAATTGCGGGGGCAATTTATCGCCTGACTTGCTAATTAAATTGGGTCTAACAATGTGAGAGCAAAACCCAGTGTTGGAACAAGGCGTGGAGTGGAGGACTTTGCTAGAGCTGAGAAGAGACAAGGGAAAGGCAGGAGAGGGGATGAAGTGGTCGAGGAGGAGACAAAGAAAAGACTGGTAGACATTTTAAAGGGCTGCAGAGGGACCGGGGAAAGAGATGTTAGACACATGCCCTGCGACAAAATGTTGTTGATCCCCTGGTTGTGAGGCTACAAGTTAAAGAAGTTGAGGCTCATCTCATCTACATGTAAGCTCCAATTAGTTCTGAAAGTCTGAGGAAAACTCTCAACAGGCTTGAAGTGACACTCCATTAAAGGAAGTTGCTGTGCACCAAAACTCGCTTCAGGCCAGGAGTCGTGTTCTGAATATGCGTGTTGTCCAAGACGCAGAGTTCCCCTCTTAATCCCTTTTATGAACCTTTAAATAGAATAATTGTGTCCCTGTTTTTTTTACACGTCCACATCCTCTTAGCACAGTATAAGCTTTCTGAACCGTCCAAGAAATACTAAATATATCTCTTTTGTCCCCACTATTAATAAAAATGTCTTTATTATGAACTTTGTGGAAGCAATTTATCATTTATCGTGTGAAATTCTTGCTTTTCTTAACACGACTGCGCAAGCATCATGGCTGCCTTGCATGCATGCGTCTCTGTTGGTCGCGGATGTCCTTATTAATTATGCCTCTGCCTGATGCAGTTAGAATGGTGAGGGGATATATGGCAATATGTATCGAAAGAACCAGCCTCAGAACAAATCAGACCAGCAATGGCGGTGGAAGAGAAAGCAACAGACGAGCGTCAGGAGGGATGTGTTTGTATGCTGAGCCAGAAGCAAAAAAGCCATCACATTTTTAACGTTAGAATTAGAATAAAATCTGCATCACACACACATTTAAGGCACATTAACTTCAGCATAGATGAATAAATAAATAAATGCCTCTGCTGTAAGTACAAAGCTATTGTTACATTCCATTTGAAGTCAATAGTTTTTAAGTTCGTTTTTCCAGTGACCTCTGATTAAAGATGTGTTCCAGTGCAACTTATGTGAGATCCACAAGCTTCTATTGAGGAGCCATATGACTTGCGGGAGAGTAATTAGTGAAGGGAGAGGGAGACCTGTCAATGCCCTTGCTTGTTTTTACTGATTCAGAAATCCAATGGACTTTGAGATGAGAGAAGCAGACGTTAAACATCGCTAACTCTCTGGGTTTTAGGACTCTGGAACCCTCTGTTGGTGTCTGTAAATCTCAAAAACAGAGTTGGAGATGCACTGACCTTGTGACCTGCAAATGAAACTTGTTTTGTAACTGGGACTCCATCTCTGAAGTGTCACCTGCATCTCAGCATGTTTGTCATGTGACCAGGTCAAGCTGTTAAAAGTCATGTCTCGCTGTCCCATGTCCAACATGTACATTAGAGGACATGTCATGTACAAATATACCCTGAAGACAACGTGTACAAATGCAGAGTGAAGGGAAGTGCAGATACATGTATGACAAAAGCACACAGACGTGCCATTGCCAACCTGTCCATTACCACCACCCGGGGGAGAGGAGGGGGTGAAGACAGCCACAGGTTACAGCAGACTTCTTTGCACTGCTGGGACTCTGTGACAAGTTTTGCTGTTGTGAAAATGACACACAAACACACAACCCATCCACATTCATCCATTTTCTATGCTGCTTATCCATTAAGGGTCACGGGGGTGGGGGTTGGAACCTATCCCAGCTGACACTGATGAGAGGCGGGGCTCATCTTGGACGGGTCACCAGTCAGTTGCAGGGCCATCAGGAGCAATTAGAGGCTCAGAATCTTGCTCAAGGATACTTGGACATGGTCACCGGGGAAGTGAGGATCGAACCAGCGGCGCTTCGGTAGCTAGACGGCCACTCTACCTCTGAGTCATGCCGCCCCTACACAAACCCACCCTCATACCAAGTGCATGATAAATGTAATTGTGTCTTTGACCCAACATGACATCCATGACTGGTATTTGTCTCAGTTGCAATGTGGAGGCTGTTGTTGCATACATAACAAATGTGTTACTATAGATGTCACAGACAAAGAGTAGCAAATGCCATCAGGTATTGTTTCCTGCCTGTCAGACTAAATGGAGGGCTTATAATTAAAGAAAAGCCCAAACACGTTTAAGAACGGGGTGGCGTAGCTCGGAGGTAGAGTGGCCGTCTTGCAACCGAAGGGTCACTGGTTCAATCCTCGCTTCCCCCGGTGGCCATGTTGAAGTATCCTTGAGCGAGATACTGAACCCCGAATTGCTCCCGATGGCCCTGCGAGGGACTGGTGATCCGATGGTTAAAATCATCAAATGTAATGACTGAAGTTCATGACTGTTGCGGATACTTCGAAAAATGTTGACGTAAATGTCAAATCGAAGGATAAATGCGTAAACGGGGTCATTTAGGGCCTCCCATTTTTACACAACTAATATTTCCCTCACAGTTGAGGAGAACTATACATTCCTCTACTAGTCACCAGAGTTGAGGTACAATAACAGTTTGGTTGACTGAGATCCTCTTGTTTTCTCAACATCTAAAGGTCTCAGTTCGTTTGGGGTCCATGTCAAGTCCTGAACAAATGCAGATGCCTCAACTCTCTGAATGAGGGTGAAGAGCGTCCCAAACAAAGTCGGTATATGAGAGCACACACTCATTCATCAGCACCTTTCGCCATCTCCCCTTGTTTCACTCTGTAAGATTTTCTTATTGATTTTCTTTTGCACATTATCTACCAGGCAGAGCAACAGAAGTGATGAACGTGACGTGGTTAGGCCTGTCATTGTGTATGAATTTAGATAAGACATTTAAAGCTCACTGCAGAAGAGTCATACATCAAGTTATTATCCATTGTCATCTCCTCTCGCCTCTTAATCCCTTTACAAAGGGCAGACGGGCTTTCAAGACATAATTTGAAATCTGGGTTGCCTCACAGTAAAGGTCTTATCTGGATTATTTCATCTGGTTCTATTATGAATTTCGGGGAAATCACATGCTGCCAAAAGCATGTGTGTCTTTCAAGTAATGTCAGTGACGAATCATACTTACCTTTGTAGAAACGAGAAATCATCTGTGTTTACCGTCAAAACGCCGCGAGGTAAATCAGCGTGTTCCATCATCATCATCATCATCATCATCATCATGTGCTCAAGTGCAGATATCTTACTCGCATCTCCTGTTTGTATTTGCAATGTCAGACCTTTGTTGAGCTTGAAGAGTCTGAGATTTTGCATCCTATTGTACTTGTATTGTTAACAGCAGTATTAGGCTTGAATATATTTGTTCATGAGTTAGTAGTTACAATTATGACTCGTCATATCTTTATTTTTATTGCTTATATTATTGCTGTCTGTCTGTCTGTCTGTCTGTCTCTCCTTCTCTCTCCTCTCCTTCTCTTTCTCTCTCTCTCTCTTCCTCTTTCTCTCTCTCTCTCTCACCCAAACCGGTTGAGGCAGATGGCCGCCTTGATCTTAGGGTCTGCTGCAGTTTTTCTCTGCTGCTGCAGACAAGTGTTTGGTCCTGAGGGAAATATTTAAAACAAATGCATTTAAAGAAGATGGTTCCAGATCTGCTCCACAGGGACTTTGCTTCTTGTTCTCTTTTCTGCAGGGGCCTCAGGTGAGTCAGGTGTAATGTCAATCACCACAGCGATGCAGACGTATCCCAGGAGTGTCCTAGATGAGGTCCAGATGTGCCTGCTACCTGGGAACCATCTGCCCCATTCTTCTTTCCAACATCATTAATTCATCAGCTTGTAGCTACCTAAGACATATCATTTGGTTGCATAGCAACAAGATGATGCAACCGTCCTTGTGCCCTGAGAGATCTTGATCTCGCTGGTGTAACTTATGCACACAGATGTGTTTTCGTTTGTGTCTCAGAAGAAAAAGGCACATGAGCTGCCCAGTATCCTGCCGTACTCACCCAGGAAGCATGGGTGCTTCTTCTGGAGGGGTCATTAACTAAGATAATGAATGCGCTACTTAGCATATGTTGACATACTTGTTCTCAAACAACATATTATGGTATTAATATTAACTACCAGTCTTAGAGCTAAGGATTCTCATTAGCATCTAAATGTATGCAGCACGATGCTGGAAAATCGAAGCCAATTATCTACTCTACGAGGGAATGACTGGTGGAAGTCTGACCTTTATGTCATGAGATGTTTGTGTCGGTGTTCACATGACTGTGGCATCTGCATCCACATCTGGACACACCGTGATGTCACCATGACGACACAACATGGCATTCATTTATCTGATCACATAGAATTTGACATTTTACACAGAAACTCAGCCTCCCTTTGGGATTAAACAAGACCATGTATTTATAATAATTGAGCACAAGTTCTATAGAATCGTTGGGTCTCTCTCTATCTACGTAAGTCTCTTATGTTCCTGTTCCCTATCTTGTGTCACACTGTGCTTCCACTAATGAATGTGGATAGGCTGCACTTCACGCTTACCTGGTCCTATTGTTCCAGCAATAGATTCAAAGAGGAGTTCATGTCGTATAGAAGCTGATGACCAGTCTAAAGGCTGGTTCAGCAGTAGTTTATCTTTTGATTATTGAATTATTCGTACCATCCATCCATTTTCTTCCACTTATCCTGTTAAGGGTCATGAGGGGGTGGAGCCTATCCCAGCGGCTTTCGGGGGAGAGCTGAGGTTCACCCTGGAGGGGTCGCCAGTCCATCACAGGGCCAACACATAGAGACAGAGAACCATTGGCTCTGACAGTCACACCTATGTTCAGTTTAGAGTCTGGATTAACCTGGTCCCCTCTTGATGTCTTTGGACTGTGGGAGGAAGCTGGAGTACCAGAGAGAACCCACACAGGAACAGAGAGAACATGCAGACTCCACACAGAAAGATCCTGTGCCTGAGCCGGGACTCAAACCTGGAACCTTCTCGCTGTGAGGCAGCAGTGCTGACCACTGCACCACCGTGCCGCCCCGTAAGCTGTTACATTCAGTCCAATACTGTAAAATACTAATAATACTAATTGTTATGATTTACAGTTGGAATATTTTTAAAACAAAGCTAAGTTTGAATCTTTTTTTTAACTGTCCTAAGACAAAAACTTAGAGCTTAAAGCTTAGAAAACACGACTATTCAGCAACAGCCTCTTGACATCATGGTTGTGTTTCTGGTCTCTGGGAAGCCTTCAGACCAGAGCTGGCGAGGTAGGAGGAGCTCGCGGGAGCTTCTACAGTTTCAGTCGGTGAGGAAGGTGTTTTGGTGTCAGAAATCTGCTGTTTTTTTTAGTTCTACCGGTTCCTTCCACTGAACACAAGCTGATCATGGTACCAAAGTCCTTTGTGGACGCTCTCGCCGCTCAGCAGCCATCTTGTTAATGCCTCCTGGCAGCCATTTCAGACCCATACGGCCCGGCTCCTATCTAATGAACTCGGAGAGAGCCATAACTGTGCTCTCCGTGACATAAAAATGACACAGAATAAATAAGAAAAAAAACACTGTTTGGTGACTTCCAAGGTTTAATAAGACACCTTCTTTTTTCGTCCTCCACGGGTTATTAGGAACTTCTTTTACATCTCAGTCCAGAATGCCATGGCACCCTCAGCTCATCACACCGGCAAGTTAACTGCTGTTTGTTTAAGCAGCTTGTCAATCAGTCTGAGATTGAATTTGATGTGTCAGGTTTATCAGAGGCCTGCTTGCATGTGCTTGTTCCTGGACTGGATATGTTTTCACAGCTTCAAAGGTGATTGGCTCTTTGGAGGGACATATAGAAACCATCTTTAGCATTTCTTCTTTCTCTGTTGACACCCAAGTGATTTTTTTTTTCAACACTCACAGCAGCTTATTCACATTTATGATGCCCACCTTCAGACAAGCTCCAGTTCCGGAAGTAAATTCCCCATTCTAGTCTTCCTTTGACATTTCATCAAATTCTTTATACCAAGACTTCTACTCTTGGAACCAAGACGATGAGTAAGCAGATGAATCGTGACCAGAAAACATTTGATTTGGCACAAACACACAACAGGAAAAAGATAAAATTGTCAAATTTGCAAGTCTGTGCATATAATTATCTTAAGAGAGTAAGGAACCCTTCACCCCATTAGCCACTGCAAATGATATTATTGAAACTAGCATTGATAAATAAATAAATTATACATATATATATATATATATATACACACACACACACATATATATACATATACACACACACACACATATATATATATATATATATGTTTTGCGCCCAATGGACCATTTTTGTTATTGCAAGCCAATTGAAATTGATGTACAGAAACATGTGTTTAGTGAATATTCATAGTTTTTTTTGTTAGAAAGGGAAATCATATTTCTGCAGCCAGCAGGTTGCTCTCAAACCATGGCCAGAATTTGTGACTTTTAAAACGGCCGAAACTGACCAATTCCGTGTGTATTTCCATGGTAACAGTGCGCTCCACCAATCAGACGCGTTGCTGTCTTACTTCAGGATTGCGGGTAGTGTTGTAATTCACTGTTAGTTTAAGAATAAAACCCCCCCTTTTTTTTCTTTTTTTTTTTAAACAAGGTGGATACGCTAACTTGAGGGCTCCACAGGGGCAGATCCCATCATGTCACAGACTGCTTGCCGCTCATGAGTCGACCTCGGATGGTTACAACATTTTGGCTGATAATCCACTCCTCTTTGGGGCATATGAATCCGATTTTCACTTCCAGAACAAGAGTGGGCATCATCATAGTGACATCATCCTGAAACAAGTGACTCACTAATTGATTACCTCGATCACATACTATCCTCATCTTTCCTATTCACCAATTCACCACCACGAGGAGGGATTAATGCAGGCAGCGTGGGTGCCAATATGTTCCAGGCCCCACAGGCTGACTGGCACGAACATATAATCAACCCACACAGGGACGGTGGCTGGAAAGCTCCTCTCCACTCTAAACATCTCAGGCTGGGGCCAAACGATTTGATGCGGCCAGGTGGATAACGGTGCAGGGGACAGCTGTTCCCCCCAGGCCAGCTGGGATCAGAGGAGTCTCCAGTACAGAGATGATTGAACTTGGCTCGCTATTTCCCACGCTTTGTTTGCTGTGCCCATAACACAGTGACCACCAATGCTGAGTGGCAAAAAAATAAATGGTGAATATCAAGCTGGACATGCTCCTGCAGGGAGCTGAACAGTTGGCCTACATCATTTTTATGTTCCAAGTCAGCCAATTAGTGACAAACATGATTCCACAGGCAACATTTCCTCTAATTCGTGACTGTTGGAGAACTAGAATATAAAACGTCTACTGGCAGAAGTTATTGGCAGATGCTGTTTTGCCTATAAACCAAAAATAACATGGTTAATTTGTGTACCTGTTGTTGTAATTGTTCCCTCAAGGGAAGAATATATAAAACCTTTGATAACAGTATTTTGCATTTGTTGGGCCTGTTCACTATTGACATGTTACAAACTCTTTGATAGCTAAGTCTGTAGCACTGTTTCTCAGTTTTAAAAATAAAAACAACAACAACAACAACAAAAAACCCCAACCAACAGCATAAGTCATGTTCTGGCTTGTGATAGGGTCTGTATACTTGAATTTAAAACTGATATCCAACCGTCTAAATCCATGACAGCAGCCAGTAATGGCAATGCAGCCCTGGGATATTTCACCAAGGGCTGTAAATCCATTTTTTCCATCGCTGGAAAAACACCTTCTCGCTGTTCTTAGAATAACACCATTACCATCTCTGCATGCAGGTGCAGCTAATGGCAACAAACTCAGGTCAGTTCACATGAGGATTGTTGAAAAAAGCTTCTTAGGAAGGAAGGACATGAACCCCCCCTCCCCCCCAGCAGCGAGTCTGTGTCAGGCTGAATGAGGACATGGTGAAATAACTTCAAATATGCCAGTACCAGATGGCAAAACATTACAAATTAATTCTTCGGAGGAAAATTAACTTAACTTTGCACTTATGGAGACCGACTGAAACATCAAAACTGTGTTTTTGGATGATTTTAGCTTCTCGCTAATAATATGTGGCTGGTGTTTTACGCACTTTGGAGTCACCAGTAAGTTATTTTTGGGGGGTTCCTCATGAGATGAAGTGAACTTAACTGTGAACACTTGATGCTTTAACGGTAAGTTCTGCTTGGCATCCCAAACATGTCAGGTTAAGGCCCCCTTTTGTTTGTCGTGTCAGCATCTGTGAACCTGTGCAGGACGAGAGAAAGAGAGCAGAGAAGTTTCATCGAGGAAGCGCGCGCAAACCCTCGTCTTTCAACCCCTCGTCATCATTCCTGACCACACCAGCAACATTTGCAACTTGTTTTCAAATATTTTGATCAGATTTTTTCGAAACTGAGCAAGAGTAGGGTGAAAATATGTCACACACTGCTATGTAAAGACAGATATTCCCAGTCATGTAAGTACAGATTTATATGTGCGACTTGCCTTCCTTTGCAAGCCTTGTGTTTGAGCGCCACTGTTTGGCCCAGAATGACGCGACTTGAGCTGACAAACATCCTCGCTGCTATTTTTTTTTTTTTTACATCAGCTTGTGTCGTCATCCTTAAGTGTTGTTAAATGTGTACACAAATATTTTAAAAGATGTGAAAAGCACAGTTCTACGTGACAGAAGTGTGCAACCATAAATATTTCACACAAATGAGACACTGCAGGAAAAGTGTCTCCCCCATTTCCTGGTAACCTAGTTTTTTGAGAAGCTTCAGCAGAATCTTCAGGGAAACATTTCTTAGATTCAACTGATTAAATCGGCAGTTTTAAATGTGACCAGCAATCCTGGCTGAGTATCTTGATTCTGTTTCTGACTGCTTTCTAAACTTCACGGAGGGGCTGGATGTACCCAGCCTGGGTGTAATGAGCCTGAGGATTGGGGTTGAATTGACTGGATAACTGTGATGAGTTTGCTATCAAGCTTTCAATTACACTGCTGCTACAGTAAGTTGACTCCCACCTGGCTGTTGATTTGCAGTCTGCTAGTTTGGAATCATGGTATCAATCTCATACCGTATATCTCTAATGTAAGGGGCAGTTTCCTAAGGAGGCAGCGTCGTCATTCATCCTGTGTATGTGTATTGTTGTTTATGCGCGTCATGTTAACTATGTTTATACGTCATAAAGTCACAGAGCAGAGCTTGCGCCTAATTCAAAAATAGACACAATCACTAAGTGGACACACCGTGCATAAAGTATTTAATTGTGCTTAGAAGTTGCGTGGAGTTCAAGATTGTAAGCACAAGAAATATGGCTGCTGTAACACACTTCTCAGACCTAACACACACAAACACACACAGAAAAATACATCTTAAAATAAAATACATGCGTAAGTAGCAACCGATATCCAGATATTAATGACGGACCCATAAACTACAACAGGTTTGAACACTTGCCAGGCCTGTTCATGACATAATTCCAGCCTAAAAGGCTACATTTCTGGAAAACTAACCCTTCAGATGAAAAATGTCCTCTTCTCATACGTTCAACACCAGTTATGATGAATCGCCTACTGCAGAAAATAAATCAGGAGAGGAAATCCATCAAGTTGCAGTACACTACATGGGCAGTAGGGGGAAGCAACGCCCTGAAATGACCTGGCCTCTGGTTTCACGAGGAACAGAGACAGGACAGGGCTACATAGAAATGGAACAACTAGAACCAGTCCCTTTAATGTGATTCAGGTAATTTGAGTTATTAGTGTTGGTTTCCTCTGGCTTTTTAGAGGGGTACAATGGCATTTAATAAAGCACAAACAAATGAAACTAATTCCCCTTGTTATTTGTTTTCAGTAACAGATATAGCCAATCTAGTTGGTGTAACTCCATGCTGTAGCGGCTGTATTGTTTTGATTAGGGAAACATTTGCGCAGGTAAAGGTACAGTTTGTATGCTTCCACTTTCGCTCTTATCTGGGTGATTCTGACGAGTTAACATTGTAGATGTAGCAGATTGCACCGTTTCAGATTGGGCAATAAATTGCAGCTCGTTTGCAGCCCGTCTTCTTGCTTACATTGCGAATTAGCGGTTAGCTAGTAGCCGAGCAGGCTAATTGGACCATTGTCTCTGGTCCGATACATTTCCTTTACATGCCTTTAATTTTCGGTGTTGTAATTTTGTACCGTGCAGTGATCGCTTGAAGGGGCATACGAGAACTACATTTATGAATTGTATTTGTTTAATTACCACACCCGCTTTGGTGTTAGCTTGTGTAACTTAGCTAACATAACTAACCGCAAGCTAATAACGGGTGCTGTTTGCCAGATGTACACAAGACTGCTAGCCTGAATCCCGTCAGCGTGTCGGTTTAACGTCCCAGTTTAAAGCATTAGCAAAATTTGTCGTCGCGTCGGTTTGTTGAGCGCAGTTGTTACTCGTGTGTCAGCGGTGGCTTTAGCTATTTCTAGCCGTCACTTTCGCCACCGCTGGCTGGAAGGTCTGGAAGTGTCATCGTCGTGTGATGCACGTAACGCCGTTCCATTCAACACAAACATCATTAACTGTCACCCGAGCCTGGTCTGCCGTGCTGTTTTGCTTCTTTTTATTTATTTTTCTTTTAATCAGCTTTACCTGAACCTTAGGTTTCCAATGAGGGTCCCTCAGTAAGTTTAGATTATTCTGGGATTCCCGATTGATACAAATGTAATAATGTAAATGGATTGTTGGACTTTTTTTTTGTTATTGCCTTTATTGTTTTTAATACTTGATAAAATAATGAAACACCGCAGTTAACACTGATATTACTACGTAAATGTAAGTCAATGAATCCACTCCGGGGCAATTGTCATTCAATTGTGCATTGCGGGCTCTTATCCAGCAGAGGGCGCTGCAGCACAGTTCTGATTCGTGGTGATGCAGACCTCTTGGAATACACTTGTTCCCCTTTTTAGTAGATTTGATGTGTTTTGGTCATTATTTAGTCTGTTGTTACAGATTAACCCGCAAGTTATGTGCTTCCCAATATGTGACACAGGGTGAAAGGAAACCATGATGAGGCAGTTTGACATACTTTACTGTTAGAATATTTGGGAAAGTAAGGACTGGCATCACAAAAATGTTGAAGAGAAACATGTCTGCTTACCTTAACAGTCTATTAGAGAGGGGATTTTCCCTCATATTTCGTTCCCCAAATGAATATTTTCAGTTAACTGGTTATTTCCTCTTGACTTTTCCCACAGTATTCGTGTCAACAGGGGAAGGATAGAGGGTCTGACTTCCCATGATGTGATTCAGCATAGGTCAAAGTTTCTGTCACAGTTTTATTGTTATTATTTTAAGACTTAGTCCTGGGCTGTTTGCCCACAAGTACTCCAGTCAGTGTATACTGGTTAATCAGTTGTTCTTAACATAAAAGATTTTAAAAGTCAAACTAATTTCTGTTAAAAGCTAGAAGGTAATAATGGCACACAGTTGTCCTTCCATTGATGTTGGGATCCAGAGTCCAGCCAGAGGCTCAGCTCAAGAATTCAACTCCATTTTTCCATAGAGCTTCTAAGTATTTTTGCTTATCTCTTTGTGAAGCAGTACCAGACTGCTCCTGGCTTCCGCCTGTTGAAAATCGATTACATTAGTGTCCGAGTTGTGAGGGCAATGTGTTTTTTTCATTCACTGGCTGAAAAATGATTGATAGCAGCAAGACATTTCTATTAGAGGAAATTTGCCGGGCCAAGAGGAGTTTTGGTGCCAAGACTGAAAGGAGTTTGGGGGGGGGGGGGGGGGTGATGCAGCTGAAGGACCAACCTAGTCTCCATTTCCTGCCTGGGCAGCATCCTTGGAGCCTCCACCCTCGGCCCAACCATGTCAAAATGCTTTTAACCCCCCTTCATCAACATAAGTGTCTGTGTTAGTTATCACAAAGATGGCACAGGCCTTACTGTGACAAATCAGGGGTTTGTCCATATCACACATTCACCTACTGCTGCTCACTGAGAAAGTGTAACGTAATAATATTGAACTTATTGTGCAGACTCCTGTTCACCATTGTTATCGTCTGTGTCTCCCCAGTGGGAAGACATGGATGAGCAGGCAGGATCTCCTGGTGCGAATACCGACAGCAACAGCCAGAGAAATGGTGATGAGGTAAGAGGCGAACACGTTCATTGTTTTCTTCCTTTTCCCTCTGAAACTACAAGAATCATCAATCTACAATCATGAAGTTGTTTCTTTAAATATTTAAAAAGCTATCTGTTTTCTCCTCAGAAAACCAGACGAGGCAATTGGACCAAAGGGAGGAAAAGGAAGAAGCCGATGAAGGACAGAAACGCACCCAAAGCCCCCTTAACAGGTTACGTTCGCTTCATGAATGACAGACGGGAGCAGCTACGGGCTGAGAGGCCTGATGTGCCCTTCCCAGAGATCACACGGATGCTGGGCAACGAGTGGAGCAAGTTACCCCCGGAGGAGAAGCAGGTTGGTGAAAAAGATACAGAGAGGAGCACACATGAGCAGACGGTTTGAAAGGCCACTCCAGCGCTCGACATTCGCCTCTCTGAAACTAGCAGACACATTTATTTATCTGTGTTTCCACGACACACGACCAGTGTGAGCCTTGAAGTCTATTTCATGTCTTGTCACCACACCTGATTTACATGTGAGTGCGACTATGTTTGGTAGGGTATGACATCTCACGTACAGCTTATATCCCTGTAGTGTGATGGTGGCCACTGGCCAGGCAGATTGAGGTCATGTTTACATTACGGCGATGAATTCCGTCACGTAGAAGTCTGTCTCTGCATCTAACATCACAGCGCGCAGCTTACATGTTGTCATGCTGTCAGGTAACAATGTTCCTCAGGCACTGCTACAAACATTTCCAAGATTCAGCATTGGAATTTGCATTTTCTGTCTTTCCTGAAAATATTTGACAAGTTTTTATGTTTTGCTTTTAAATCCAACGGTGGAATAAAGCCAAACTTGCAAGTGTCCTCCAGGCAAACGGCGTTTCTTTCAAATCCTAGCTACTTGCATTACAATGTGATTGCAGGTTATTCAGGGTTCTTGTTGATCATCAGAATTTAACCCTTAAAAAGTCCTGGCCTTTAATTCTATGTTGCAATGACTTCTCTGCGTCATGTCTAAAGTACTTGAGGGAAATGTCCAGCTGCAAATGGAGCTTTATGGTAATATTTGGTATCTAGGCCCCACCAATTGAATCAAATCATGCATTTAAGAGTCTCCAGTGGACTTGTTGTATGTAGCGCGTCCAGCTAGTGATTTCACAGCTTGGAACTGAGCTCGAGCTTGTGTTCTGACTTTTTTTGCCACTTTGCCTGTGACATAGAGCTTGAATTTTATACAAACCAATCTCAAAAGGACCGGGCTGAATCGAGTGACACGTGCAGCACCTGTGTTGTTGATATTACTGATATTACTGATCATGATTAGGAATAATCACCTTGGGGATTTTGACCTCTCCTCACCATCTTTCCTGGCAGCGATACCTGGACGAGGCTGAACGTGACAAAGAGCGCTACATGCGGGAGCTGGAGAAGTACCAGAAGACGGAGGCCTACAAGCATTTCACCCGAAAGGTCCAAGAGAAGCAGAAGGGCAAGAGACACAGAGGAGGTGAGATGTGGTTAGGAAAGCACTTCGGTGGCAGCTTCACCCCTGCAAATATTTACCACCATAGGAGTATTTAGATGACTTGCTACTGAGTCACAGCCTTAATTTGATGCATTTCATTATATCCGCATGAAAACTCATAAGCATTTACTTTGCTTAGTCATTGGAAATATGGCAAAGGAGCAGTCACTATGTGTGTTTTTAATTAAGTAGTCTTAGAAGTTCAGCTAAAGGCCAGAGAACTTAAGAAACACATGGTCTACATTATCTGTTCCTATTTTGTTCTGTTAGAAAAATGTTAACTATATAAACAGCTCTGCACTAGAACAGAAAAGATGAAAAATGTCGACAGGTTCCGTTGAAGTCGATGTTTCAGTTGATTCTCGGTATCTCCTCTGCTAGAGACGAGAGACGGAACTTTTCCCATTACTTTTATTCCTTCAATCATGAAGCAGTAAACGCACGCAGCGCTGGGGGAAACATGAATCATCCGCTTCTGTCTTTATTCTTTCCTTCCTCTCCAGATGTCGGGAACCAGGTAGCCAATGAGGCTCTCCACGAGGTCAGTAACTCTGTCCTACCCAATCACATGCACAGCCACTTCCCTGGAGAAGTGAATATCATCTGGATTAATTCAAGTGAATTACTCCTCTTCTAACATTTGATTGTATTTATGTTGTCATTTCTCTGCATTGAGGGGAAGCCAAAGATCAGCAGAGTGACTCATTAAGCTGCAGGTTCTCAGACAAAAAAGAAAGAGTAAGAGGGCCGGTGGCAGACTGCAACAAATATGTTTCCATTCTGCGATAATTCGACAACATTTGGTCACAGACTAATATAATGTACAAGCTGTTTTATGTCTCAGAGTGTGAGTTCCACGTGAAATGTCAAATCCCATTTTGTTTTATTGTCATCAGTATAACCCAGCTGAATGTAAGGATGGCTGAGTGAACTGATACAGACACTAAATTACTGAGTCCTCAAAATGTGTTTGAAATACTAAATCAAATCCGAAGTTTGGTTTTCAATGGGAAAAAAATTCTCCAAAATATTCAAAGTAAGCAATGTTAACTTCTTCTAGCAACGTACCTCGATGCTTCACACAAGAAAAAGTTGATGGGAATGGCAAAACGGATAGTAAATGTCTCTCTGTCTCAGTTTTGCAAAAGATCTTCTGCTCGCTTGAGGTGCTTTTTTATAAATCAACTTTGACGCAGCAACTGTTGAAGTCACACGCCCAAACAGCCTGTTCCTGACAATTCCGAGGTGGCTGTCGACTCCTGGCCTGTGGAGATGTGACCAGGAGCTTTATGACCACAAATACGCCACCTGAATAAAAATATTGCAGGAGTATAAGAGTTGACAATTCAGTGGAAACACGGTGAGGTTGAAATGTGAAAAAATAAATCAAGAATTTCAATGATTGTACATCGATGTGATCAATGGATGTGGGATGTTTGTGCTTTCGTTTTTGTTACATCTGTTGTTTTTACACTGCCCTTGCTGTTCATTTGTGATCCAAACATTTGCCTTCTGCTAAAAGTGTAATTAAGTTTTATTAAGTGTGTGTGTGTAGTTAAGAGGCTCCCTTAGTGAGCATACTCAGAGGGGTTACAGCCAAGGTGACCTTGATCATAATCAGTATTCCTCTGGGAAAACCAGAGTTTCCCCTTTCGATTCCAGAGGACGCAAGGTTCAACATAAACTCAATTATATTAAGAAATGAGGAAGGATGATTACATAGGAGGGGCGATGGGATCCCTGCTCTATCTCTTGTCATGCTGTTGTGAAACACAGTGTTGTTGCAAAGCCTTTCAGAGCCTGTGACCATCTTAGCTCCACTGTTGATGAAATTACTTCTGCCTCCTCATTTCTTAAACCGTATCACCGCATTTCCCCTGTGGCCAGGTATGAAATTAATTATCCACCCACTTACAGCCTGGCTAGATAAATGACCCGATCCAGCAGTAAGGCCAAATGTGTTGACTTCATATTACTCTCTCTCTCTCTCTCTCTCTCTCTCTCTCTCTCTCTCTCTCTCTCTCTCTCTCTCTCTCTCTCTCTCATTAGAAGGACGCAGAAGGGAAGGACAGGACTGTGTTTGACATCCCCATCTTCACTGAAGAGTTTCTCAACCACAGCAAAGGTAAAGCGTCTCCACAGGTTTTGTTGAGAAATTCTTGGTGTGCTGTGATTCCCCCCCCCCACCTCCATTTGTCTAAGTGTTTCTAAATGAATTCCTTTGCTACATCACTTTGTTTTATAGTGCTGCCCCATCATCCCAAAATAGTTTCACAGCCTCCAGAAGTCAGCGATGCTTCGAAACTTCAGAACTTACCTCTCAGAACAAATTAAAAATGCATGACAGCACCGACTGCCCTACCCGTCACTTCTCTGGACGTCTCCCATCATCTTCTTTTGTTCCCCTTTCTATCTGCATGCTTTTGTCTTCGTCCCCAGCACGTGAAGCCGAGATGCGGCAGCTGCGTAAGACCAACATGGAGTATGAGGAGCGTAACGCAGCGCTGCAGAAGCATGTGGAGAGTATGCGTGGAGCAGTAGAGCGCTTGGAAGGCGATGTGATGCAAGAAAGGGGACGCAACGGGCTTCTCCACCAACACCTGGAGACCCTACGCCAGGCACTCACCTCCAGCTTCTCTTCTGTACCTCTGCCAGGTGACAACTGCTTTGTTCAGTTTACCCGCCACTTCTATACAATTGTCCATCTCATAAGTTGACAAAATAGATATCCAAATATATGAGCAATAGGGCTACCCAGCTCGACTGCCATCAACATTGGGGGCTATTGCCAAGGACCAAACCACAGCTAGCATGCCTCTCCACTCACTGGCTGCCCGCCCCGGCCAATTAACTACACTGCAGAGACGAACATTACATGGGCGAATCAAATTAAAGTTTGCTGCTAGCTTGAATGCCTCTGAAGGGATTCAAATGTACACAAACACGAGTACAACAACAGCAGCAGGATTCTTCTTCCTTTTCTCTGCTCAACATGAAGAAGCTATCGATTCAGGAGTTCCCAGACTGATGGTTTGATGCGGACCTTCGCATTCA
The DNA here is from genome assembly GCF_037954235.1 of Aulostomus chinensis. Classification (NCBI taxonomy): domain Eukaryota; kingdom Metazoa; phylum Chordata; class Actinopteri; order Syngnathiformes; family Aulostomidae; genus Aulostomus; species Aulostomus chinensis. The sequence goes on from NC_141326.1 coordinate 26,777,059, forward strand.
GGGTCGAACCCTAATCAGTAATTAGCGCGTGTGTGTGTGTGTGTGTGTGTGTGTGTGTGTGTGTGTGTGTGTGTGTGTGTGTGTGTGTGTGTGTGTGTGTGTGTGTTTTCATCAAGTACTTGGCTGTTTGAGAAACTTGGTTTTAGGGTCATGGTAATATTAGGTTAGGCTCAGGCTCAGGCTCAGGGTCCGGGTCAGGGATGTAGTTATGATGGTGAAGTGTAAGGGGCTGGAGAACCCATTAGATCAATGAAAGTGCTCACAGAAATATATGGACAAGGACATTATTCTTGATGACTTATTCATTTGACCCTTTTTACAACCTCCCAGCTGTGTTAGCTGTTCCTGCGATGTATTACTACAATTTAGACAGGAACCGTTTTAGACATGAAGTGAATTTAATCTTTTCTTTACTAACATTGTGTGTCTGTGTGGAAAACTAAAAGGAAAATGCTCTTATTTTGAACGTGAACATGTGGCTCTTAGGTTTAAATGCACTCTCACTGATACTCATTTAACCTGATATAGCAGCAATCCAGCCCAGGCACACATGCTGTGGTACGCTATTAGCTCCGGAGTCACAGTCGCTGTGACATTAGTAATGTTGTTAGTGTCGTACACCCACTTCATATTTATTGTGCTTTGAACTCTTCCTCCTGGATCCTCTGATATAAAGAGCTTGTAGAGAATAAAAGGACCACTTCCTCTTCTTTTAGAGACAAATTGTAAACCCGTATTCATTTTCTACCTGCTGATTATTTAAATAAATGAGAGCGTTCCTCCCACTCTGCTCATACTTGTTTAATCCACACAGCTGAGCTCACACCCACAGGTTTTCTTCCACACCTCTTTGAATTCATGCTCACACAGCAGCTTGCCCTAATTAAATACGAGCTTTGCAATGAAGGATGATTGCAAAATCCTCGTAGACCTCGCCTTGAGAAACACAGGCAATTTCTGTTTACAAGAAGGTGTCCGTATAAAGGTAACATCAAAGCTTCCTCTGGGTGTATGCTGGTTTACGTGTGATTTCAGGCTGTTGACGGTTCTTTCTGTAGTTGCACCATCTTAGAGAATTAACCCACTCAGTGCACCCTACATAACGACCAGGCTCAGCAGCGAGAATTTCCCAAGTACCTGGGGGAAGAGCAGTCGAGCTAGTAAATAAAGTCTTTTTTCCAGACCTGATGATGAAAGTAGCAAAGGAGTGAACCCTGTCATTTCCTCTGTCCTTCCTTCCTGTCACCAATTGGTTAGTAAGGAAATAGCAGATGGTAGAGACACTGGTTTATGAGGTCACAAGCAAGTATTTCAACTGTCCTGGAAACGGGATTGAATTTGGGCTGCAAGTTTGCGATGTGGATAAAACGGGTCGTCTCTCAAGGGCATATCGAGTTTCAGAAAATGTTACAGGAGTGAAAAGAGGTGAAGCCATGGCAGCTTCAAGGGCTGTCGCATGCTGTCCTCAGGGGCCCAGCCAGTGCCGTAAGATCCACTAATCACTGCCTGTGGGATCTACCTTTACCTCAATTCACTTTACGATGTCATTAACTGCTAATGAAACCATTTTTCATAATTAAAATTCAAGCAAATCCATTTTTGACCTGCTTGTCCGAGCTGGCATGTGAGAAAACAGCTAAACGTGGCTCTAGGCTTGAGAATTCCAGGCATTCTTTGATATCGCTAAGAACAACGGCCTCATTCAGGAAATGTCCTTGCGTACAAATTTGTTCTTATACATGATAGATTTTTTTTAGCCCTCAATTCAGTCTTACAGACAATAAGCAAAGCCTTATGGATATCTGAAAGTCCTTGCCCCCCAAGTCTATTTTGTACCTCTTGTAACTGGGAATCACCTCAGTTGCGAAGACTAAAATGCTGAACAGAAGAAATGGCTTTGCTTCCTGTCTGTGAGACAAAACTGAGGGCTAAAAAATCTTTAGAGCTATAAAAGGTCATTTGTGCATGAAACGTGATGGCATCAGGAGTTAAAATCACGCGCCTTTTTTTTTTTTTTTTTTGCTTGTTTTTATTTCAACGCAACTCTTTTGTCATTCTCGTTTCACGGGATGTAAAATGTAATTTTAGTCAGCTTATGAACATCTGACCTCACACTCCTGTCACCCTGCAGGCAGCGGAGAAATGCCCACCCTTGACACCATCGACTCCTACATGAAGAAGCTCCACAGCATCATTGTCAGTAACCCCCAAGAACACGAGAATCTCATCACCACCGTGAGAGACGTCGTGAACCGTTTGGACAGGTGAGAGATTCTTAGCTCGTAGGATTTTCTGTCTGATTGTTAGGAATTTAATTTTTCATGATCTAATCAATAAAATTTTGATGAATTAAGTCTTCTTCAGATCTGCTCCCCCCATGATCCACCGTATGGTCATGTCTTGGCTGTCTTTCTGACTTAGATAATTGGACCAATTCCCACCGTTTTGCTGGACTGAGCAACGTCGACAAGACATCATTTCCACGTTGAGCCGTGTCTCCTCGACGACCATCCCCTCTGACCATCCGTTGTCCCGATTGATTTTTAAAATATCTTTTGCTAAGATAACGTAGGTGAAGGTGACGTAGTGTCTCATATTTATTTGTTGTTTTATACATTTCTAAACTGTTAGATCTTTATTAATATAGCAGTGGTTTGGTTTACCACATAAGCAAGTGACATGAAACCATGAGCAGTTTTCTGTCGCTCCTTGTCCTGTTTTTATCACCCATTTGTGTCAATATTTAACCATTCTCAAACATGTATCAAAGAGAAAGGTGTCCATGTCCAAGAAATATTGCCGAGCAGTTTTTTTAATGCTGTTGAAGAACGTGCCAGTTATTTTTTTTCTGTTTTCAATAAACCTATTAACATCATGTGAGGAGTGCGTTTATTGGTGTAATTTTATGAGGTACTTGGCATCCATTTTGCGGTGAAATGAAAATGAAAGTTAGACTGCCCTTGTCCTAGCTTTATTGACAGTTACTCTCAGTCAACGACTTTCATTACGAGCTTAACGCTGCATTTTTTCAGTTTGTGACGTATCTGCTAACTGCCGGCAACCTCGTTTTTGAACACGTCACATCAAGTGGAAGTGTGATGCTAATCCTCTGGTATACATCAGTGTTTGGAGTCATGAGTGCTGACTGCCAGAGCTTTATTACATTCTGCAGAGATGTGGAGTCAAACAGATTTGTACTGGTAAAGTCAATCAAACAGCTCTACTACAACTGGAACTCCAGAAACTGGAGGCTCAAACATCAACTCAAAAGTCCAGAGGAAAACAGCTGGATAAGTCACAAAACGATCAGGAAAGGCTCGGCCATAAATGAGACTGGCTGGTCCATTAGCTATGAAGTCTCTCGTACGGCCCTGTACTTGGGTTTGATATGACATTATGAGTCCCTAATGTTTCCATTCACTGATGCCCTTTTCCTTTCTGCCAGTTGACACTTCCTGTCTGCAAAGGCCACTTTTGTCACAGTGTTATATCCAACAGTTGGGGAACAATGTCCCTAACAGATGTTCTGTTCCCACAGGACATGAGAATGTTGCTCTATAGTGAAATAACAAGCCCACACAGGCTGTTGTGCCACGGACTCTACATATGGATGTTTGCGTAATCCGTGCTTCCATATTTCAGGCTCATAAAGTGCAGCTCGTTGACGACTCGCCTCATGTGATTCAGTTTGGAGAGGACTTTGATAATATAAAGGCCATTATCAAAGTATGACGGTTTACGACTTGCATGACGCGGTGATAGCTAACCTTGATCAAATTTTAACTTGTAGTATTATCAGTTAATTGAGTCACGTAATGAGTAATAGATTTGCAGTGTAGTTTCGTTCACTCAGACTCGACAGCTACACCGCCAGGCTCTGAGCTAAATGCTAACATGCTTCATAAGCCCTCATTTCACCTAATAGTGGTCATGTTTGAGTTTTGCGGATACTTGGTGAAAAACACATCAATGGAGATTTTATTTCCAGAACCACAGATTCAAAACCTCATTGCACCCTGGGGAAAGGGGTCAAGCATGAACACCCTGCACGACTGCATGATTAGCTGCACCGAACGTAACGGCAATTCACCAAAATGTAATTGAGATGTTCCGTCAAAAAAAAGCACAAATTCCCCGATGGCACGAGGTGAAACGACGTGAAATTACCACTGTCTGTAGAATATAAATGTCTGTCCAAAATGTCACAGTAATCTATGCAATTATTGCAGTATTTCAAACTGAACCAAAGTGGCACGATGCAGCTGGCCTTTCTGATGATTTAATATTTCAAGAAAAGTCACAGACTGCGGAACAGACTACCTCCAGTGCTGCTCTGTGGCCAGTGAGCCTCCGACAACCTTATTTGAGGTGCTTACCTTTTTAACTTCTGGGATCATCTCGGTGTGTGTGCAGTAGCACCAATATGCTGCAAAGCTCATTTGTATAATGAGCTTAGCTACAGCCCTTTTTGCTTTGATGTTGGCCCAAAGCTGTGGCAAAAAAAAATCCAACAACCTGGAATAAAATTATAAAATTATACCTTTTTTTTTTTTCAGAGAACACATTGAGTTTAAGTCCAGGTGTGGTTCACCTCACTCCATTCACTGTGATATCAAGAGAAGCAGAAAATCCATAAATCTGTCCTAATGCATGACATTGTGAATTTGCTCCCTTCCTCTTGCCCTTTTCTCGCCACACCACCATCACACCCAGTCTTTGTCTTCACAAAGAAACACCCACTGAAATACTAACAGCCTCTTCCTCCTCTGTTGGGCTATGTCTGCATCCTTGGCAGGCTTCCTGCCTACAGAGGGCCGGGTTGACATTAGGATAGAGGAGCCAGCTCCAGCAGAGAGCCACAGATCCCGGACCAGAGGAGGGAGGGTCTGACTCAGAGCAGAGGGGATGAGTCAGGCGTCATGTGCTGAATTTCCTCTCAACAGTCTCAGTGCCATAAATGGTTTCTGTTGGCTCAACACACTGTTATGGTCAAAATGAGAAAGCTTTTGTTAGTGTATACAAGACTTTGGGGGCATGGCATTGCCTTTCCTGCCACAGTGGGCCAATAATTATTTATGATAATCCTTTATGTCATCATACACCAGTGATGGATTTTAACAAATGTTTTGTGATGGCTCAAACCCCCCTCTTTATATAATCAATGAAGTGCTCAGTCCTGAGAGTCAACGTTGAAAGCCACTGTGACCTCAGTTTCTGGAGAGGAAAATGACTGGCTGGTGGAATCAATTAAGCTCCACATTTGAACTCGTGACCTTGGAGCGTTATGACCGTGTAGAGCAGAAACAATGGAATTATTTTTACGGCGTCATGTTGACTTTCCTAACAAGATATTAGATTTCACAGTCGGCTGCAGAACAACTCCCTGGCAGCTGTTGTTGGGCTTGAGCATCTTTCACATACAGGCTTGCAGTAAAACTATATCTGAGACGCCGACAGGTTTGATGGCAGCTTCTCATGATGGTTTTGACAGGAGACGGATTCCATTTGAAGACGTAGTCAGAGAAAAGCATGTCACAATTGACAAATAGGACCTAAAACTTTAGGAAGACTGACACTCTTCAAAAAGTCTGTCAGAACATTCCCTTCTTATTAAGGATTTCAACTTTTTGTTCTATAATTGGGGACATTGTCCTGTGTTGCTGATGCAAGTCAGTTCAAGCTTCCTCACTTGGCTGACTTTCCGCTGACCCCGACTTATGCCCCCCCCCCCCGGTCTCTCTCAAACCTTTTGGACTCAGCTCCACCTGCATATTTTGTGATGATGTGCATTCTACAGATAAAAAGTAATGGAATTTTCACGTGCTGGTGTGTTTCAGTTTGGCTGCGCTCAGAGCTTCCTTGCATCCTTTTGAGACAGCCGAGGGTTTGTTTTTTTGTTTTTGTTTTTTTTGTTTTGGAAGCGCTTCAGCTCCGTTCAATTTTCTTCCTACAAAACAAACACTTGGATATTGATTATTCTGACAAAGAGTGTGCCAAACTTGAAATGAGACTTTCTTCTGCTTTTTTTTTCTCCTTTGCATCGTATTGCTTCGTATGTTCATGAAAAATTATCCAAATCTAGGGAAACCACTGCATACTATTAATACGACACACTGAAGATGTTGATGATCTTCCAGAAGATTAAATAGACTAAAAATAGTCATTTTCTGACTATTGGTCCCCCCCCCCCACCACCACCATCTCGATACCCTTTAACACAGCCTTTTGAAATCAAATACACAGGCATATTTGAGATCAGATCTAGGCTTCTTAAAAGGGATCATTTTGGAAAAAAGAAAGGCTTAGTTTTGCTTTTGTCTCGTCCTCTCTGTCCTTTTGATGTGTTTTGGAGCAGTGTAATAATCTCTGAGCATAAGCATGTCACCGCTCACAGTTGAGAGATGCAGGGAAGTTGTACAAAGCGCAGAAAGAAATCTCAACACCTCAATCTCTTATCTGTTTAGCCAGGGAAATGAATTATTCTTAAAAAGGCTGAAGTGGAAAATGCAAGTCATCTTCACTCTTTTTTGAGCCATCCTCCCCTCCATTTCCCCCGGCCCTGGAAAATAATTGGCCTCTGTGCCCAGGACCGAGCCAGGGAGGAGGAGGAAACAATGCGTGGAATGTGTAAAAAAACTTGAGTCATTCCCACATGTCAACCTCTGACTTAGCTCCGCCTCCTCTTCTAAAACGCCTGGTGCCTTTATGTTCTCCACAAATGCTCTTTTATCCAACTTCGAAAGGGGTGTCAGTCACACAAATAACACTTGAGGGGTTGCTTACCTGAAAATTTTGGCAGGTTTACAGCAACAGAAAACTTTAAACTCTTGACAAATCTGACTGGCCTCTGGTTAGATTAATAGATTTAATTTCAGCAATTTCAAATTACTTACAGCATTTGTTGTATCTGCTGCTGCAGATCTGACTTAGCTTAGAAAGGTGGGTTCGTTGCGAGGGGGGAAAAAAAATGCAAAATCTTTTTCCTGTGGACTTATTGTGATCGGGATATTTCCAACAGCACCTGAAGGCAGCAGGAGACAGGGGGGATCTCCTCTTGAGTGGTCATACTGACTGGATTTATCAATAAATGAATGGGTGCACACACACACACTCACCATGGCTTTGTTCTGCATGAGTTTACTTCTTCACCATGTCAGCTGTTATTATATATATATATATATATATATATATATATACACACACACACACAAACAGACTTTTGAATACTTGAAATTACTTTATGCATTGGGGTTGGGGTAAGTGTGGCTGCACAATTTATTATCAATAAATGATGCCTCTCTTCACAGTATAAATACCACATTCATAAAAACACACAAAGACCCTCTATTCAAAAGCCTAATTGAGTATCAATGCTATTGAAACGAGTGCATGTAAAAGAATGCGGCAATGATTTTACTGATTCGCCGGCATGACATGTTTGCAGTGAAAAAGTCTAGAATACAAAGAAAGACACTTGCGAAGGTGAAAAAGAAGTTCAGCAAAAAAAAAAAAAAAAATCACTTGAGCATTTCAACTCGATGCTGCCTTATGCTTTTAATCCACTACCAGAGGGGAATACTGCTCTTTTTACTCTGCTTTATAAACTTTATGCATGACCTTGAAAACTACTTAGTTGTCATGGAGACAGCCATCAATTTACATATTTCAACTCACAAGGTGAGGTCGAACTATCTACTGAAGAAGACAGAAGTGTGGTGGAAAGTTATGGAAAACGCAAGAGAGAGAACTTTTCCCCTCTACTACGTGGACATTCACTGTTTTGTTTTGATTCTGTAACGGAATAACTTTGATTTAAAAGAAATCAATCACTTTTCACTTGTTTTTTTTTTTTAATTCCTGATTGATCAATTCCTGATCAGCTAATTCATAATTTACCCGGCAAATGTGTCAAATTAACAGCTTCAGATGAGCTGTCGTCATTGCATATTTAACATTTCTGCATTGCAAAAACAAGAAGAAAGCTTCTCAACAATCACTTTTTTTGGGGGGGGGGGGGGGGGTCATAAATGCAGGAAAGAAAAGCTTGAATTTCCTAAGTCCATTTTATATTGCGCGTTCACGCCGTTCCCCCTGGCCAGCCCAGTCTCTTAGTGCGCTCGCCCCCGCGCCAGGCTGGTGGAAAAAAAAAATGCAGCGGCTGTTACTGGAGCCACGCAGAGAGGAGCTGTGTGCGAAAAACCACTCGCACTGGCAGGAGTTGAGCCCTACACACTCGTGTTTTTCGTGATTTCTGCCTGACACGACGTTGTCAAAACCGGGATATACGTCCGCGAAGAAGTGGTGGCATCGACGGGAAGATATTCGGCGTGTGAAAGGTAAGAAAAAGTTAGCTAAGGGTTCCTTTTCTCCCTCCTCTCTCTCTCTCTCTCTCTCTCTCTAATTGAAAGTGTCTCAGCCACAAGTCTCGTCCGTTTCCCTTCGGCTGCCAAGTTCCAGTTTGTACAGCAGGGGAATGAGCTAATGACTCGCTGAGAGAGCTTCATGACAAATGTATGCAGTTCACGTCCAGGGATGCGAATACACACAGCGGAGAAGTTTGCTAGCCGTCGTCCGCGAACTGAATGGGAGAGCCGCGTTGCAACATAGAGCCGCTACCGCCGCTGCTGCTGCTGCCGCCGCCGCTGCTGCTGTCATTTCTTGACCGAGGGCCAAAATACTGGCAAACAACTCAGGTTGTTCAGAAATATGATGCTGCTGGTGTGCTGGTGTTTTTTTCTTTCTTCTCTTCTTCTTCTTTTCTTTTTTCTTTCTCTTGTCGTTGTTAAAAGTAAAAATTCGCGTTGCTGTGTTTTTTGCTAGCTCGGCCCATGTTAAGACACGTTAGCTTCTCAAAGTTTACGAGGCAGAGATGAACTAACTCTCAGCTGATGAGTTAGTGGAGGTGCTTTGAGAGGGCACCGCTAGGAAACGCCTTCATCTGCATTCATTTTTAAGTTATAACACATTCACACTTACAGAACAACAACATAACAGCACTCGTATATATTTTTAGACTAGTTCTCCTACTTGCACATCGTCGTGTTTCCCCCGAGGCTACAAAAACGGAGTTAACATGATGATTTTCATTTAGTTTAATGAAGTCATTTACCAGAGATTCTAATTCAGATTCTATCAAAATGACAGTAAGCTGTTGTGCAGTGTCGAAATGACAGGAGGTGCAATATTCACTAAATGCAAAAATGTGTATCTAAGTGCAGTATTTTGGTGCTGCTAAAGTACTGTATGCCGGCCTGCAAATGATATTCTAAGACAACATCTTTGGTACACATTTCTACAAAAACCACATGATTTTAATTTCCAGTTGTTGTTGTTGTTTTTTTTTTTGTTGACAATTAAAAAGACAAGTAACATTTTTCTGTATTTCAAAAGATTTGATAAGACCGTAAATCGTGTTTGCTGCATTGTTTTGCCTCAGCAAGTCACAGAACGACTGTTAAAAAAGTACCAAGACTGAACAGCATTTGTTTTAGGCTTTCATTACAACTTGTGTCAAGCGTGTGACAAAAGCCCAGTTTAAGTCGCATCATTCGAAAAATTCTGGATTCTAAATAAAAAAAAAAACAACAACCTCAGACCACTGACGCTGACGTACGATAAATGATCATTGTCTGATGCGGGTAAGAATGCAGATACAGTGTACAACGATGACAAGTATTGTAGTTTAACCACTGAGTTACCACATCTGTAAACAAGTCATCCTCACTCGTCTTCCGTCTCTGTCAAAGATTGTCTGTTTGCCAATTAGAGCTGACTTGTGTAGGACCCCTACACCCAAAACCTGATGACCCATGGTATACACAAGCCATTACACAGGCCCACAGAGGGGAGAACAGGGGCCCATTAAATCTAAATCTGATTACATTTATTAGAGGAATGTCTGAAATATCATTTTCCCGCTCTCTGTGTTTATAGCCTGAAATTGCAGCTAGAATCAGCTTTTTTTTTTTTTTTTTTTTTTTTTTTTCTCTCCCCAATTTTCCGTCCCATTTAAATTTTACATCACGGCTCGTGTAAATTGCTGATTGCATCCCGAAAATGGAAATCGGGCATTGCGGCTCTGACAGGTGACAAGGTGCGTAAATGAGCCAATTTTTAATATATGAAGAAGTTTAATGTGATATTCTCATCCGATCTGTCAGTGTCTGTACTCTGAAGTTAGCCGTAAACCATCCGGAGACAGTTTGATCTGACAGCCTGCTGCCAAAGAGCCAAGACTAAATCTCCCGGTGCTGTAAATCTGTTGAAAGATGACGCATTTTATTATCAAAATAGTTAGACCTGAGTCTGAGTGGCGCTGCAGTATCTACAACATCAGAAATCTTGTGTTCTGAACAGGAATGCAAACAATGTTGTTTCCATGCCAGGTGGTGAACAATGACAAATACCCATCACAATTTCCTGGTGACATCTTGAAATAGATTGCATTTGACCTACATTTCAAAGTCTGTTCTGTTTTATCTAAACCCCCCCCCCCCAAAAAAAACCCCAAAACAAAACAAAAAAACCCTCAGAAAATGATTTTATTTTTGATGCTGGAAGTAAGAAAAAGTGTGGCATATCAGATTAAACGTGATGTAATGAAGCTTTCTGTCAATAACCATTTCTTGACGAATCATTTCAGTTCTCGTGTGAAGGTCTTGGTCATCGGTGACTGTGGCGTACCACACCGGCAGCTGGCTAACTGCTAATCCAGCTAGCTTCAATTCTTCTTACTACAAAGTCCCGCATCGGACTCTGATTTCAAGGTAGATTGCTTTCGCCAGTCACTTGATACGAGTTTTTTGTGGGTTGGAAATATGTTCATCGTATGAGCTGCTCAAGAGACGAGAGAAAGAAAAAAAAAATCAGTGTTCCTTCCAAAAACACATAATATTAATACCCCAGCTGCGTTAATGTGTATTCAATGCTCTGTGTGAGGACTGTTTTGGGGAAGTGAAACAGTCTTTAGTTTCAGCGTCAAAAGTTACTACTTTAAACCGCTGTTCGCTGGAAGCAGACACTGGCCTCATGACAAATTATATCTTCTTTGTGTTCTTCTTTCGCATGGGACTGTAGTTGCTGGTTCCTGTTTTTACTTGCTCTTGTTTTGATTACCACTCCTGAGTTGAGAGTGTCAACAAAGGCAGACGCCTGACATTGTTACTTCTTCACCTGTTCAAAGCGGACGAGGAGGCTGTGATTTGAAATTTGCCTTCCGATAATTGACGTGCGGATGCTCGTCTCTAAGGTATGTCAGATATTTGCTGAATTGTGAGCATACTTGACATTCTTTGTGTGTGGGGGGGCAACAGGAATATAGTGTTTTGTGGTGATCTTGATCTCTGTGTTTCACTAGGCTGCAGAGCTTATGTGATTTGTGGTGCCTTCAAATGATAGACTAAAGGTGGCTAAAGCGGTGGTGGACACGTTTTGGGATTCTCTTGCAGTACATTTTCCGCTCAGTATCACCAAATAACCAATACATGTACATGATTTTGAAAAATTCAGATTATTGTATCAGTCTGACCAAATGTGGACTTTTAAAATACATGTAAACAAATAAGTCGGGCTGAAATAACATCAACATTCCTAGATAATGCGGATGTGAATTCATTTACTCTTGTAAGTGAGCACTTCAATCTGCCCCAAACTGAACCTGTGTTCTGTGCATGTTCAGTTAAACTGGAAGTCAAACAGCAAAAACAGTCGGGGGAGATGAACCTGTGGCAAAGGCAACTCACATGAACAAAATTCAAGCTGTTACAGCTCATGGAGTTGTCTGTTTGTCTTTAATAGTCTTCGACTCTGCGTCCCCTGTTCGACAGGGATGCTCATTGCTGTTAACTTGTTTTGTATGTGACACAAAAGGTGAACTGGAAGAAAGACTGATTGTAAACAGCAATTCTGAACAGCTCCAAACTGGGGGCGGATACACTTGGGTAAATAATTGATTCCTCCCAGTTCATATATGCTGGGACAATGACAGTAGTCCAATTAAATTACCTAATCGTGTTAAAACGATACCGCACCAATGCATCTGAGTGATATTTTAAATGGCTAGCTTCATGGACAATTTTCCCACTTACCTTTCTGATAAATGTATGTGTGTGTGTGTGTGTGTGTGTGTGTGTGGCTGTCAGCAGCTTAGCTCTGCTCGCTTTTCTCTGACGTATATTTACCTTACACCGTTTTGTTTGCTTGTCACAGACATTCAGCTGTAGTATTGATCTAAAGGCTATTACAGTCATGTGTGAGGAGAGATGACATTAATGTGACATAAATCACCTTTTCCATTACAGCAGGCTCTTTTGTGCGACAAAGGAATGTCATGACTCGCTGACCTCCGCACATATCTTTGAAATAGCGTTATAGTGGTAATTCCAAAATATCTCCTGTCACATTGCGAAATGATTTCAATTTTTTTTTTCCCGTGTTTGCTAGATTACCTGATCTGATCTAAGGCTTCTCACTGTTTGTTTTTCAAATAGATAAGCGGATTAATTGCATGAGAGAGACCTGAAACTCGGACCTGCAGGATGCTGCTAAGAGTGTGACAATATGAGAGGTCCCTTGCCAGTGAGTGTGTCACTTATACCTTTTTGCAAGTAGATGAGGATTTGCTTGTGAGCTTGTTTTTTCCTGGTGCATCACTTTAGATGTCATGAACACAGCAAACCAGCTGTAAAGAAGTGAAAGGGACTCACTTGGGCTTACATGCTCTTTAGCCGCTGTATTTAAGGTTGCATGCAGGGCAGTGACAGTGTTTTGTTGGTTACAAATTTATACTGTATTCTTTGCTGCAGTCTGCTTTTTCAAACTCATCGCCAACTGAACAAGGGTAGAGCACTGCACATGAACCCATGTCGGGTTGAATTTGTGGCAGAGATGACAAAAAGTTGCTGGTGGAGGCTACAAGCTAGAAACAGGCTGGAAATTATGGCATTCACTTGGGTTTTGTGTGCCCGTCCATGCTCATTGGAGCCTGGGTCACTGCAGAGTTATTTGACCAGGGAGTGAATGCTGATTAAATGTGTTCCAATTTCAAACAAAAAACAGATGTTAGCAGGTGTTTTGGGTTTTTTTTTTTCCAATGGGAAAGAGGCTTTAACTTGCCACATTTTTCTGCGTAATTTGCCGTTGCTTTCCTCTTTTTAATTCTCCGTCTCTTCTCCACATTTTATTTTCTGCCAACCGTCCTGTGGCCAAGCATCTTTCAGAACTGCGGCGTAGCTGTCAGTCACGTCTTACAGATTGAGACGTGTGCGAACAGCAGCTGTGGAGTACACATGCATCGTGGGAGATGATTGAATACCCAGAGGTCTGTCAACTCCCTCCTTCCTGCTGCTGGTCCAGTAGACTGTTCACAGCAGACAGGTGTACTGACGGCCGTGTTCGTATGCTCCACATTATTCCACTGATCCCAAATTGCATCACTTTTATTTTGTCATTCCACATTGGAAATACTTTTGAGTGCGCAAAAGATGTAATCGCTCAAGTTAAACCACGTGACGTTTGATTCTGATGCAGCGATGGCAATAACCTGATGACGTTGTTCAATGTATGCAGTTGAAACAGTGAATGGTGTTGGTTTAAACTCGCACATTGACATTCAGTCAGCCAGACTATTTGTTGTCAAGGATGGCAGTTAGTAGGACTTGACATAAATAAATAATTCCAGACCCGTTTGTTGCCTGTAGCTTGAGCAAAAATTACAGGTACGAGAATTCAGTGACATCAGTAATGGATAATTCCTTGGAAGAGTGAGTATGTTATGTGTGCAGTCTGGAACAGGTCTGTGAAGGAAGTCATGTGACACCATGGCCCCTGACCTCTCCCCTTGCCTTGAGTCTGTGCTTAATCTCTGAACAGGTGTGACCCAGAGGGTAAAGAGTGCACACTCCTTAACCTGTTACTCACACCATGATGCAGATGTCCTGACTTTTCAATTAGGAACTTTGTGACACACATCCTTGTGTTTACAGATGTAAGCCTGTGACTGAAGCGAACAGCAGGCCCAAGGTGATTAAACAATCGTGACATGTATCTTCCTCATCCTGGCGCAGTGCTTCTGAGGATTCTGCTCCCATTCGGTTTATTTACATTTTGCCGAATCAGGATGGCTCATTTCCCCTGTTGGCACGATACAGGATCAAGTTAGTCAATATAGTCAATAATCAACTTGACTAGTTCATTGTTATTCGTCAGAATGTGAATGTTCCCGGTTCTCAGCTGCTTGAATATTGTAGTGTTGCCATTGCGCTCGTCCCTGTACTCTTGTGTTCTCTCTCAGCAAGGGTGGTGATAATTAGCATCCGTGCCTGTGCGTGAGTGTGTGTGTGGGTGTGTGTATGTGTGCGCACACTGATGCACACAGATGCACACAATCTAATATAAGTTGTCAAAAAAATGTTGCTCACATGCATATTGAATGTTGGTTCGTCGATTGAACAGTTCAGTATGACAAACCTATTTGAAAGGGGGCCTTTTGCTCATGCATCTCCCTTTCTGAAGTGACGGCGGTGGATCCATACGGACTGCTGTTCTATTGACCGGTCTGTACTCTGGCCCACCCGTGAGGTGGCAAAATAGCAATTTAATAGAGATCAATGAAATATGAACTTTAATATTTTAGTCTCTGTTATTCTAGGTTGCGTTTGGAGTGGAGCAGTAAACACTTCATGTTTATTCCAGTCTCACGCTCACAGTTGTCCCTGTACGCATGAATAAATAATAATTGAGTAGAAACTTGCTAAGACTTGCAATTTTCTCTCATCAGTTGGCTGAAAACGCTGCCCTTACTAAATGATTGTTTCACTGAATGCCAAACAAATCTTTGAGAGGTTGCTTTTTCAGCTAAAGGTCTAAAGGTCAATTAAATACCCCAGCGAAACTATAAATCTCCAGATCTCCTCAAAGTTCAACCCCAGTTATTTATTCCACCTCTTTTTGATCAACATTGTTCTCATTTTACACCATCGGGAATTTGGCCATGTAGTTTCCCCTCAAACAAAACACTCCAGGATTTAGAAGGTCATTGGAGCCAGATAAAGTGCAGTTTGGGCTGGAAGCCATGTTGAAAAAGTTCAGCCCCCATTGCAATCAAGGCAAAATCGGCCCAGTTGTATTTTGTTTTGGCTCTCTGGTCTTGACATAATTTGTGTTGGCAGCTCCAGGTTGTGGCTTACACAGAGTGGAGGTTGCTGCTATCAGGCAATAACATTGCACCTACCAAAAGTCAGTGGAGTGTCCATTCCGTGATCCAGGTGGCAGGACTTCAGATCAAATTAAAATAATCCACCGGACTACAAACATAGCCCAGACGCTGTGACATTTCTCTCACAACAAATCCAGTACACTACGGATGTATGTTGCTTAAACCACATTAACTTAAATTAATTTGAAACTCAACATTATTCTTTCATTAAAATTGGGTTTAAGTCACAACCCCGACATCGTGATTTGACCTTAACTTGACATTTTTATTTCTTGACTTGATTTCAGACGTGCTGTCCTGCAGGATTCATTTAGCCTCAGTCGTTTTCTTGTCAGTCTAGGATCTGTGGCTCTCCGGAAGATGGTTGATGATAAGATAACTGAGGCGCTGTGGTCTTACATCATGCCAGAAGACACCTACTCCTGTCAGGGTATTTCAGTCCTGGAGAGAGAGGTGCATTCATCACTGCTTTACCTCCTACTCTGGATCCATTAGCTTGTTTGTGAGGCCATTTGTATGCTCATATGCATGTTGTTATAAGCGCGCATTGTATTTATAACTAGGCTTGGCATTAGTTGTTTTTTTTTCCAAAAACTTTTAATTAGAGTTAAACATTTCAATTTTTCCTTTTAAAATATGTTGACATGTTGTTGTTTTTTTGTCTATGTAAGTCGAGAGAGTTATTAGCTGAGTTGAGGTTATTAATTGGCAAAAGATAGTCTTACGACAGCTTTCCTCAGAAGTTCGAATGCATCATTCCAATAAGCCTCTGTGCTGCAGCTGTTTTTTTTTTTATGCATACATATGAGGGCTATTAGCTTAAGTGTTGACCTTAGTGATTTAACTCTGGCTAAAAGCTGCATGCTGCTGCTCACCCCTTAACACACATTGTTCTTTCACCAAAATGTGTGTGGTTTAAAAGTGAGTTTCCTCCTCACAGAGCAGTCAGAGTTCATCCATTCAGCATTTCACAAACTGACTTAATGGACTAAAGCTGTAGGATTCAGTCTCCCTTTGAACTGGCTAGTGTGTGGGTTAGACTGCCATCATCCTTGCTCTATGACATCAATAAAACAAAGGCTGATCCAGGGCCAGTGTGGTGATGTCAGGCCTTTTCATTGTTCTCCATACTTCTCACCTGTGTCCCTCCCTGCTTGTAAAAAGTAGCGTGATGTCTTGTTAATGTGTATTTAAGAGCTGATTGATGGCGCTCATGTTAGACATTACGTTAACTGTTGCTTTTGGCAGTCAGTGAAAACTGATGATAACATGGCAGTATGCAGAGTTAATGTTCTACTATTTATGATTTTAATGACCTTATGGTGCATTTATGTCTCAAAGCCCTCAAGGAGTCCATGTGTGAGATACAATCCTTCAACACCACTATTCAAGAGCAATATAGAATTATTGAGTAGAAACCTGACTATGTATGCATTGCATGCACTGCATGTGCACTCTGGCCTCAAGTAGATACTCTGAACCTTAAACCAAGACTACATTTGCAGATTCATTCAGTGAGGGAATCCAGCTGTGTTGCATTCCAAGGTTGATATGTTCTGTGATTTCTCAGGCTCTCTGTAAGAAACCAAGTAATAGAATGGGCATACAAAGTGATGTTGTCCTCAAGGGATTTCAGGGGTATGTCACCAGAACATAAAGTCATGCATTTCAATGATGATACATGTAGAAATATTGTCCAAATCAAACATTCTTTATTTTTCTAGGATGCAATCCCAGTTTCTTCAACTTCCCCTAGTCTGAGAACTAAGATAGCTTAGAGCCTGAGGCTAGAATGTGAGCTGGCCAATAAAGACCAAACAATATGTGGAGGGAGATCAAAAACCTTGTATGATCTGGTTTCCAATTTCATTTAGAAGCAAAATGCCTTTAGGCTTGGTCCCACAGTTCTGCATTTCTGGTGATTAAATCTGGGTGTGGATGGATATAGAGCAAAACAAATAACTAAATAAAATTCAATGAGTCAAATTGGATTGGACATCTGACAATGGGGCAGATGTTCTTCTATGATTTGGAGCTATATAGATAACCGCTAACCCTAAAAAAAAAAAAACCCTGCCTATTACGTCTGTCATGCTGGTTTATATCTGTTTATCCATCAACAAAACTGAGCGTATCAGTCTTCTTAAGGCTACTCAGAGCAGTGTGGGAGACTGCTTTGTCTCTGTGTTTAGACGCATGGATAAATGAAGACATCACAAACACCAGTTAGATGGAGTCGCAGCACATGCAGCCAATAGTTGTGCGTTTTTTTTTGTTTTTTTTTTGCACTTAATATACAATTTAGCACTAATTCTGAAGGAGCAATGAGCGGAATCTCTAATGCTATAAGTGAGCAACATGCCGCTCATCTTAGTTCTCAAACAAGAAGGAGATTAAAAAAAAAAAAAAAAGGAGATCGGATTACTTTTGTCAAATATTAACAAAGCAACAAATCCAGGCATCGGTTTGGAACTGGGAAAAAAAGAATAAGTTAGTGCTTGACTAACATGACAACTGGACATGCACTCTGGACATTTCTCATAGTTTTGTTATTAATCTGTGGAGCAGGTGAAGACAAAATGAAGGGGGGGGGGGAGTCTTTCACAAATAGTGCTTTGTTCAATCCAGAAGAGTGTTGGTACTAGTCTGGCATGGTGGTCACTGCTGTAGGGGATTGGCTTGTCTTTTATACAGCTAAAATGTGCTTTTACTGGTAGGAAAACTATGCAGCCAAAACCAGCTCAGAGAGAGAATGCTTTTGTCTGACCAGACCCGTCGTAAAGTCATTTCTTGTACTTTTGCTTCATTTATTCCTCTCTTCACAAGAAAATAAGACAAGAAAACTGTGGTAACTTCTTTGACATGGAGTTGAACTCCATATATGATAACCCTTCCCTGCAGGATATGTGGTGATCTATCCACACCAGTATTTGTTTGACTGAGGGCAAATAACCTCCGCGATTGGCTGTGGCCATGGTGAGGCCTAAACAATTTAGGAGCCTGAAATGTGTGAGAGCACAATTGGGCTCTTGCTTCCGTCACATTTTGACCTCACTTACTCTCCTGGACTCAACTTGCTTCTTAAAATAACTTGCTATGTGTTGTGCTGAAATCTGTGACATACCTTGCTGCTGTTGGACTTGTTTACTGTGGTGAACTTGATCTCTGCCTGCTGTTGGAGATTACAAGCCCTATATGAGCGCTAGGTACCTGCTACAATGCTATCTCAAACAAAAACCCGAAGCACTGACCTTTGAGGATAAAGAATGGTGGGTTTATGTGTGCTTGATTAGAGCGCTCAACCGTTGGGTTGCCCACAGTGGAAAATCTTTTTTAAAGTGTTCAATTTACAGCTGGAATTCACTGAATTTCCCTCGGTTGTGTGGATGTATTATATAAAATGAAAATGTTCTCTATTGTCCCAAATTTGCATTTTGATGAAGCACAGTGGAACACAGAAGCCATAAATTACAGATGAGATGGATGGAGGCAGTGGGTGTGGTAGTTCCCGACAAATCCCCCGCTCATTAATGTCTCTCTTCCTGAAACTGTAAATGAACAACACCTTCTTCTACTGTTTGTAAAACATCATGACTCACATATTTATATCCAAACATGAAATGTAGAGACCCCACTTATCTTATCTATGGTATTTTTGTCTAATGCTAATTTAATGATGGGCACGGATGCCGCAGTTCAAAGCAGCTGACATAATTAATATATTATTACCATGCTATACTGCAGAGACCATCAAGCTACAATTAATTACATCAACCTTACACGAGTAAGGCAATTTTGGTGCTACTGAAATATTGTATTAAGAAAAACAGGTTGGTTTCAGTTGGAGTGGGATAAAGCAGAACAGAAACCACAGCTAGAATTGCGAGGCGAGTATCAAATTATTAATGAGATTATATTCAGCATCATGACGAGTTAATGTATGGAAAACTGAATTTGACATTGTGTTTAACTGCAGAGTAAAGCTGGAATAATAGTTTATTTACAAAGTTGGTCACAGTGTTGTAAAACCTCTGTAACAACATGGCTCCAGATTAAAAATGTCAATCGTAGCTTCGGAGATCCTCACTGAAAATCTAAGGAGTGCAGCACAAAGTAGAGTTGTGCCAGTTAAATTGACATCCAACACACATTCTCCCTAAGTAAATGTGTTGCTGATAAATTAATGAATTAAAAGACAGAAGCTTTATCCTTAAGCTGCAAATGAAAGAATGCCGCAGCGATTATGGTGTAATTTCTATTGAACAGGAAGGGTCACCTGGTTGCTGTGCAGAGTGGGCTGCACCAGCCGGCAGAGAGCAGCCTGATTATGGTGCAAATGGAGCAATGTTCCATGAAAGAGAACTGGTGAATTTAATGGCTTTTTTTTATCTTCACGAGCCTGAAAGAACACATGAAGTAAATTAAATAACTTAACACCTTCTGCCTGCCATGTCTTCCCTTCTTTTGTACAACTGGCTTGATTAGGCAAGCAAGTTGCTTACTTTACTTGCGTAACGTTAACATGGCCGGTTCTTTTAACCCAGACAACATGAAACAGATGCTTAAGCAGTGGCGATTGTTGTTAGGCTTTTGCGTCTTCACCTCCTCTTCTGGTAGCAATTGTGTTAGAATCTAAAATGTTGTGTTTTGGTGTTTCAAACATTAGTGGCCAGCATCATGGTGACATTCCACGGGAAGATTCTTTGTAATTTTGAACAAGTTGTCGCTCATAAATTTGAGTAGAATGTATTTTGAAATAAGTTTAAAGCTCTGTATTGCCCCATGAATGAAAACAATTCAGTTGTTGTGTGAGAATAATGAGACAAAATTCCATGTAGATTAAATATGATCTGAGAACGCACTTCTCTGCAGCAGGTACAATAAATTTACTGGCAGACCTTGGGGTAATAGTTCCTCGCAGCGTATCTCAATTGGCTGTCCAAGGTTAGCCTTTACCTAACATTCTCAGTGAAAATGCATCCCAGTGTTCGCTACCTGACCACTTGTAAACAAACATTTCCTGCCTGACCTCGCCTGACACAGCAAGAGTCTTCTCTGCAAATGATCTTGATGGTGCTGCTCAAATTAAATTTGCAGACTCACCCTAAATTCATGTCTCCCAGCTGAGAGAGGGCTCCTCTCAAATTACCAGTTTAGCTCATAGACACTCCTTTTAGCCTCTCTCTCTATCTCTCTCTCTCACACACACACACACACACACACACACACACACACACACACTCTGTGTACACAGTCCATCCACGCTGCAATCTCATTAACAATAGCAGTGCAGGCATTATCACTTTAACTGTACTTCACCATGGTTGTGTAAATGCTTGTTGATAGATTTGTGACACGACTAGATTACATGCTCAATAAAATGATAAGAAAACAAACATTCCTTCAGACCCTGACCCACTCCCTGGCCGTACCAAAGCTATATCAGGCTAGAGGCCTGACGGGGGCTCCCGCCTGTCCGTAGGGTACTAGACAAGTATGACATGTCCGTCTGAGAATGGTGTGAAGAATGGCATGTAGCACTTTGAGGAAAGAAGAAATCCAAGACCTTACTTATTATAGTGCAGCAACCTTGATAATGTGGTGAATTTACTACTTTGTTGCACAACTTCTATGTGCATGACTGTGTTGTTGTGACAGTAGGTGGGTGTCCTGCCCAGTTATTGGCATTCAGCCACTAGATTTGGGCCATGAAAGGAGGAAGAGGAGGAGGATTTGGCAGCACTGTGATCTAGAAGACTGTTGACTGACAGGAACAGTGGCTATGCAACAACTAACCAATGGGCATGAGGCAGGCAAACGAGTCCACAGAACAACAAGCTCTCACACTGGGATCGCTCATATGTGTGGACTTGGCACAACGTATTGAAGGATCAAAGTGAAAATGTGATATTCAGTCAGAATGATTGGTTCCTCTCTGGAAATGTAAATGTATGTTGCGGAGTTACAGTCTCAGTGTTCAAAGAATGTTTTTGCTATTGCCGAAGAAGAGAAGTACATGTAAAAAGGGAATACACACACACACACACACACACACACACACACACACACACACACATTTACTCTGGCATGCATAATTCTCCTATGTGCCAGCACATCTTCTTCCCTCCGGGTGAGTACTGGATGAGAACACCTGCACTGACACGTGATAGTGACTCTGAAAGATCAGAGGAAACACTTTCTATGTTTATTTCTCTCAGTACTAGAAAAGCAGATTATCTCTTTTGAGATGAGAAATTAAATACCTAGGTTTAGAGATGATAACGTTTCTCTAGCTTGCCCCCCTTTGGAGTATAATCCGGACAATTTTGGGTCGGATTCCCCCTCCCTAACAATCGGGAGGCAATCCTGACCCAAGGCTGGTTGGAACCAATCATCTGCCCAAATGTTCCTTTAGTGTGAGGGGAAATAATTTTAGCAAGTCAGATTGGATTTGAGGCTCCTCAATTTTAAATCGTAAATATCAAATCTTTCATATTTCTGTGAAAGGAACCGCGATGGAATGTTGAGCAGAAACCTTGACGACTAGCCAGTGAGGGCGAGTTGAGCAGGAAAAACCACTAAGCAGATGTTGCATGAGCATCTCATCTCAGTTAGATGCAGATTCATTTGTAATACAGTCAGGATAGAATGTAATGCGAATGCGAGTTGAGTCACGTGACGATCAAAGCCGTCCACCTAAAGATCTGATGATTCTAAACATACGGGGCTTAACAAATCAACCATTAATGTTTTATTCATAATGCAAAGACCAGATGATTCAGTCAAGATGTAGGATCACAAACAGCCATTCATACTTCCTACTTCACAATTTTGGCATGACATGAAACAAACAAACAAACACAAAGGTAGTCTTAGCAGCTGGTTGCAATGTGAATGTGTGTGCTGCACAGACTAGATAAAAAAGAAAAGACAATTTGGATAAGGTTATAGCTGAGAATGTGAAATCCAGATAGCCTACGTATTTTGCAGCACAACCTGGTAGGGAGGGGAGGAATAAAGTTGAATTGGGAGTCTCAAACAGAGCTTGTGGATGGATCTGCTGGGACAAGTTAACGCAACATAATCGTAACAGTTAACTTAACGTGTCTGTGGTGTGAATCTGACTCCCTGCATAGATATTACGTAGGTGGGCTACATCATGTCTCAGTTTAGCAATAAAAAGGGGCATTTGTGCCCTTTGCCCAAGTTTATAGGCTTCCCCAGATCCACGTGCTTGATCCTGAGTGATGTCTTTAAGCCTCCCTACTGAGTTTACATCATTCAATGTTTTATCTGGCTTACTTCAAGTTGAGACAGTTGTAATGGTCAGTATGTATTTTCCTGTCCAAACCAGTTCTGTGTTTTCTTTGTACCAACTTGCATTTCCAGAGCTTGGTGAGTCCAGCAATCTGTAATTAGTGCCAACCATAAACAAGTGAAATCCTGCGGAGCACTGCCACGGGTGGCTGCCCTCACCACGACAATCTGCAGTTTCCCTTTTGTCCCTGGTTGTGTGTGATGTAGAGCCAGTTTCCAGAGAGATGAGCAATGGGCAGTGTGAGAGTTGGGAAGAGAAGTGTTGGGGAAAATGTTTGAATACAATCGGAGAAAGAAACGGGAAGCGGAATGTTTTTTGTAAAGACTGTGTTAAGAGACACTTAAGTAACTTGTATCCAGTAAATGTCAGAACCCTTCCTGTGCTCTTGCAGAAACATATTTAAATATAGAATCTGATGCCATCTAAATGTGATCCAAGTCATCAGCTCTTGGAACAGCACAGTGGCTTTTTCTGCCCTGGCTCAAAGATGCACAATAATGACATCATGGATAATGCACAGGGTGGCTTTCCATTCCAGTCGCCTCTTTAGCCATTTGCTCACATGCTTTTCTTTGATAGATATTCTAACCAGGCCACTCTGTCACTTGTCAAAGCCCTCCCTGAGCCCAATTTTCCCCAAGATGCTTGAGTCATGACATAACCTGTAGACAACAGAGACAGATTGTCTGGCTTATGATGGGTTAGGTTGACTTGTTTTGGAGTTGGCGTGCCTGAGTTATGTTGTTTTGCACAGAGCCTGAGCTGTATTCAGTTTTTAAGGACAATATTGGCTTATATTGACAAATCATTTTTTTAATATATATTTAGTATAAGTACTGTTAATATAGCATTTGAATTCAAAAGTAAAAATGCTCAATCTGTAAAATGACTTAGTTTATAGTGTTAAATTTATCATGGATTTATCACTCAATTGGGAACTTGGGAAGCATTTACTTGCTGTCATAATAGAATGGAAACAGAAATGACTGTTAAATAATTGTATCTACGTACTAGCCTTCATATACATATCTATCTAATTGTATTTTACATTTCAAATATTTAGTATTAAAATATATATACATACATATATATGTATATATGTATATGTATATATATATAGTTCTTCACTAGTGAAAAGTTCTAATGTGAGGATGCTTTCAAAATACTCGCATGAATTGTTTTTTTTACAGTTAATTTGATATAAAGTGCAGAAAATCTATCAATGCTGTAGAAGGAATATGTGGTCATTACTTTAAGGAAATGTAAAGTAACTGCATTTGTAGAGATGCTGTCAATACCTACAGTGAATCTCTCAGCCCAGTTCTTGAATCTTCATGCTTCAGATAATAAATGGAAGTCATCTTGATGCAACTGTCATCCACTGCTCTCATTTCCTTTGCTGAACACTTCGGACTGGTAAGCAGTGTCAATGTTGAGGTTATGATTATTTATTACGATTACTCACTGACTGTGTTGTTCCTCTGTAAACCCCCTGAAACCAAAGCATTCAAAAGAGCTGTGTTGGGTTTATCTTTCCTGTCGACAAAAGCCTCTCTTTGCTATTTGGACGGAGTCAAAAAGTTTCATGACACTGCATTTGGTTCTCGTACGTTGCACTTCTGTCTGTGCTGATTAAGGTTAAGCTATTTAGCTAGCTGCCAAAATTGTGCACCTTCAATTAGAGGTACAGGAAGGAAGTGTTCATATCTAATATGAAAAGCCAAGGGAAGCCCAGGGGGGGTATTTAGGATTTAATCTTGCACGGTGACATTAACTAATGTGAGCTAGCCTTAAATCCTACATTAACTTGAACCCTAATTTCCATCAAATCTGTTACTTTCAGTCATTCTATCTGTGTGTGGAGGCTCTTCAGTCTTGTCTTTGTCCCCAGTGTGTTCATCATCTTGTACCTCAGCACTGAGAGCTGCTGCTGATGCCACTTTGCTCTTTAGGAATTTCAGGATTCCACCTCTGTTAGCATTACCTACCTGACTCATACACAGCTGGTAAACATTGCACCAGCTCTACTAATGCATGAAGTCCCAACTGATCTGACTCACTGAAGGTATTCATTTTTTCAGGATGCCATTTTCACCCTGCTATTAAATTGTACATACATAGGTCCTCACCCAAATATGGCCATGGACATATCATTTGCACTTGCATGTGCTCACATAAATATATTCAGTTCACCACTATTCTGTGCCCACTGGCAGCTAATGTTGGTGTTGGATCACACATTAAAACCTGAGTCATGTTTAGCAATGTACTCTCTTAAAAGAAAAAAATAAAAGAGCTTTTTTAAAAAAAGCTTTCTCAACTCTTGGCTCCAACAGTTTACAGTCACCAGCTTTGCTCAACACTAACAATTCCTTATATAGCCACTGTATTAAGAGGGTGAAACCAGAATGCAATGCCTGCAAGGATGAATTTAGGGCAGGGGAGTGGTTCATGTCTAATTTTTCTTGACTCATGCATCTTGATGAGAATTGGCACGTTTTGAAGGGAAAGGATTTGGAATGGTGTGACTTGGAGACATTATTAATGCACTTTGGCTTTATATATAAGACCTGTGTGTGTGTGTGTGTGTGTGTGTGTGTGTGTGTGTGTGTGTGTGTGTGTGTGTGTGTGTAAAAATGTATATGTAGAGAGAGAGAGAGAAATAGAGTTGCTTTTTGGCAGGCTGGATCCTGCTGCCTTTTGTGCAGACTTCAATGTATAACAGCAGCACAATGTTCCCAAGTTGGGCAGGCTATGTAAAGGGGGCTATAGATGTAATAGTCACTTTTGAGCTCCTCGTTGCAGAGATAAGAACCACATATCACAAAAAAGAGTGTCGTGCTCTTGCATTTGTCTTTGTATCGGTGGAAAGAGGTACTGTAAAATACACATCAGTTCATTCATATTTACTGAAATCCCCCAGAATGAAGTCTTTATTCCTACAATCCTCCTTATGAGGGAATCTTATTCCTCCTCCTAGTGCTTGCAGCACACAGAAAGTGGAAGAGACAGAGACTGCCAACTAAAACAAATGCCCAGTGAGTGCATTATTTTGGTCTGTTGTGAATTTTGGTGGTTTTGATGTTTTTGAAACATAGTAGTGGTAAGAAGTGAACAGTTCAACACTGGTGACAAATTTGGAAGGTGTGGGTAACTTTTTGCACGACGTTGTGTTTGGTGACATTGATTTGACCTCAAATCCTTTGTCTCTTCTTTCCTTTTTCTGCAGAAAAACGAGCTGCATCACAAGGATACCCTGTGGCTTTTTATAAATGAGTTGCTGATATAAATTTCAGGCAGTACCTGAAAGAAGAGGCACTTATCCTGGCAGGTAAGTCAAACTTGGTTACCTCTTTTCAATACATAATTGTACCTGCAAGTCATGACCATGAGTCTGGCTGCTCAGCACCAGAGGCAGTGGAACTGGCTGACCTAACTGGGGTGTTTCCATCATTAATACTAGTTCCATCTGGGCTTCTCTTGCTTTGACAGGTCAAAATATCTGCCATGAATTCATCTGTTTTAATAGAAAAATGCAAATCTATGCTTCTGCACCCCTTGAACTCTCCAGACTCTTTCTTTCCACCTAAGTGTGGAGCTGATAGCTTCTTGTCACATGTCTTTTTCGTCATTCTTTGCTGACACTACACTTATAAAATGTATAGGCTTTCTGCTTCTTGGTAGACCTCTGGAAAATGGTCAGTCAGAAGAAAGTGGGTTTTCAGGGTGGGGACCCTTATAGAGACAGTGGTGAAAAGATAGAGATAAGATCTATATTTTTAACTGTGAATCATTCCAAACTATTTCAGTTGATTCCCAGAAAGAAAATATAGAACTGTAGATTAAGACATTTCTCTCACTGCCAGTGGCCACTCGTAGGGAGAGGTCAAGGAATGGTTTTGTCCCCATGCATTCTCAGCGCTACAATGGGAAGAAGTGACACTCATGAAGTCCTGAGGGTCCTAAAAACTGCAAGTCACTTGTTATATTTCTACATAGCTAGAGGTTTAGGTCAGGCAACAAAAAAAAAAAAAAATCGAGACTCACCAGATTTTCCTTTTTCTTTTACCAAAACACTCCCCTCATCCAAAATGATTTGATTAGTTCTAACATGGCTTAGGTATTTCAAAATGTAGCTTTACGTCCCCCACGAAGTTCAGCAGCTATTTTCGGATATGTTTTTGCTCTGTTTTGGTAATTATTTCCACTTCTACTTTGATGAGTAAGATGGCTCTGTTGTTTTGTGTCTCGCTGCCTTCAATGCTTACAAGGTTGTCATTGCTGTTCTTTTTCCCATTCACATATTTTCCTGTGACATTTTTTCATTCCCATGCTTCATACCTCCTCCTGACATACTTGAACTGTTTTTTTTTTGTCTGTTATGTCTCGCAAACACACTGAGTTTGTTGCTACAAGAGGAAAGTGAATGTTTCGGTCATTGTTGCTAAGAATATTAGACACTTTGCAGAGGTATGTGTTTCGTATCTCACAAACTATTTATTTGTATTACAATACATTTGAGCAATTTGTCACACCTGACACTATTGAATAGTCTTAACTAATAAATATATTAGTGCAAGAACTGGTCATATGTATCTGAGCAGGAAATGGAAATAATGAAGGAAAGTGGAGCACCAATTCTTGTGATATGTTCTCTTCATTAAGCACATTCAGTTACACTTCCCTCTCCTCTCTGCCGAAGACTCTCAAAAGACACACCTTTATGGTACCAAAGCATCTATGTGTCATAATTAAGTAGAAGTTCTCACATTGTCGCAATTGTATGTCTGTACTTTGCAGTACACATTTTGATCCACCACGTATGCAAATGTGAATGTATTGAGGGATTTTTAAAGTTGACGATAAACTCGTCGACGATAACGTCGATAAAACATGATAAACTCCTCAGTGATAAGGTTGATGTTGCCATTCATATTGTATTTTCACCAAAAATATATTATGTACTTCACCTTTATAGGGTTGTGTGTAGCAATGTCGTACACACTCTTAGGTCCCATGATTTAAAACCCTAATTAGCGCCATAGAAAAAAAATCCCACATTTGTCTTTGGATTTGGAAGTGTTTTGAACATAATTGGACTTCCTTAGTCTGAGGCCCTACATTCTGTCTGGGAATGGGGGTGGTGGTGTTTGAGGCATTTGTTTTGGACATAATTATCTTCTGAATGCTGATTCACTGATAGTTCAGTCATTAACTTCAGTGTGCTCAAGAACATACATGAATGTGGCATTTACAACTTTTCTCTCTTTGCTCCGGGGAACTTAATTAGTGAGTGTGGGGAGGGCATCTTGGATAATAATGATCCATGAATATATGATCGTAGCATCAGTCTAGACAGAAATGTATGATGGTTTTACATTTTTTAAAGCCTTCTCTGTATAAAAGACGAAATTAAGAGGTTTTTAGTTGTGCAAACTGTAGATATCCTTGAATATTGACAGACAGACACTTTTAGTCAGATTTTATGAATTAAAACTGGCTGTAAGGGAAATGAATTTGATTAACTTTCAGAGACTATGAAAAATGATCAAACCACCATCTTCAACATCTCTTTATTAGAAACCTGTCATGGGTGTCAGCTTGCACATATTGTCATCTCAATCACATTTCTTCGAAAAAGTTGCTTGTGGCATTGAAAAAAATCTTTTTCATACTTGATGTCATGACTATCTGAGGTAGAATAGACATGAAATAAAGTAATCTTATTATTTAGTTGGCAATTGTTAACACATCTACTACAACAGTTTCTTACTACTGCCCATACTGTACGTAGGAGTGTTTCACTGCCTCCAGCAGTTTCATAATAACAGCAAACCTGCATATCTTACCAAAATCCACTGATACAAATGGTACAATATCAACATGAGCTGCAACTGGAGAGAGAAAAATATCCCACCAGCATTTCACAAGACCTGTTTCAATGCATGAGGCTTTGCCACAGCCAGCAAGTGTAGCATTAGACTGTAGAGTTTCAGAGGCACTGTGAAAGTCGGGGTATATTGACTTGCAGTGTCTATCTATAGATCCATTAAGATTACACACTGTTGACTTGCAATAGCTCTTTAAGTTTCTCTTCTTATTGATTGCTGCATTTCCCCTCTGTGATTGTCCTTGATAAATGGATTAGGATGTACCCTGTACTTTTTCCTTCTTGAGTTACCGCCCTAACAACGCTCGCTAAAAGTGCCCTTGCCATCTAGTTTCAACAGTAAACAATGTTGAGTTTTCCCCTTTAGGAGTCCATTGATAAGGTTTAAATCAGTTTAGCCTGAGTGTATCTAAGTTTTGGGAAATGTAGTGTGAAAGTATGAAAAGACCTTCAATTGTGGTCTGGCCTTGAAGTCCCATGGGAGGCAAGGTCAGTGAGGATCAATAAATGAGTGGTACATGTGTTCCTATCATCCCTCTGTTCTCTCTGTCTCTCTGTCTGTCTCCCCCCCCCCCCCCCCTCACTCTCCCTGACTTTCCCTTAAGGCCCCACTTAGTGCACTGTGGAAACCAACAGCTGTTGGAGTTCTCATCAGAGCACCCCAGGGAATGAAAGTGATTTTAGAGGGAGTTGCATAAATCTTAAAAATCAATATCAAATGATCTTTGGGGAAGCTTTCTTCCTCATTTCTTTAACCGTTAGTCAGAATGAACCTCAGAGAGACAAACAACTTCACTCAGTGTGTTGGCTACATATTGTCATTGCCACATTTTAAGTTATGCAAAAAAAAAAAAAAAAAGGAGAAGTCCCAAACCGATTCATGACAGTTCAGCTGATAGAGGTAATGTTCAGCTCAATTCTGCCGAATTAAGATATGTGGCCACAGGGGTAATCGTTTGTTTCTATTACAACTCTTGTTATAGTTGCTTTATCTTTTATATGTCATATGAATGGTTTAGTTGTAATATCACTGTACTAATTTATCTCAGGACCATTGACCACATGATCATTTGTTATTGTTCATCTTTCCATTGCCTTTACCTGCTACTGGAACAAAGATCAAGCCATAAAATAATTGCACCACTTTGGGAGCCTTCTTTGTTCGGTACCAGTCTTCTTTATTGGTTTTAGGTTGCCTGTTCAAAATGGTTTGCAGTCGTCGTCGTCCCCCCCTGGCAAATTCTACCAAGTTGTGATCCTGCTGCCTCCCAAGCTGCTATACTTATCTCAGGGCTGTTTCGTCAAAGTTATGGCAGGAATGTGCCATTATGTGAGAAGAGGTCATCAGTCCCCTTGTCCTGCCATGGCTCTCGGTACAGGCTTACAACATACGGGCAGCCATTCCCACACAGTCAAACGCCTTCCCATTTATCAGGGAAAAATGTGGATACATTTGCAAAAGTCTTCATTCTATGATTCATGCTATTTCGAGGAGGTATTAGCATTATTTTAGTCTTTGGAGCTTAACTTACCCATGCAGTGTGGTTTATAAATAAAGCTTTGCACCATTTCATTATCATCATGAATAAATTACTTTCATTATTTATAATGTCTTAGATTAACCTTGGTCTCCTTGCATTATTTAGCATTTTAAGTTAAGTTCGGGTTCATATTTTTGCAATATTTTCCCAACATTTACCAGTCCTATAAAATCCCACAAAATGCCACCTGAAAACGATGCAGGGGTCACTCTCCGCATCACCAGCTGTAGGGATTAAACCATCGGTCTGTTTCGTGGGAAAAAATGCCTTGAGAGACCAAAAGCAGCAAGTCACAGGGAAGCATGTGAAGGTCAATGACATATTTTGCACATGCATGACAGTTTATTTCCACTGGTTTGACAGACAAGACAAGTTTTGTGGTCATCTGCCTTGATATTTAATGTGATAGATTGGTCATTGAGCCTGTTAAGCCATTTTGGTTTTCTCTCTGGAAGTCATGTTACCTTGGTCACCCAAGAACTTTGCAAAAACTTCAGGGCTGGTTTCTGAGCCCATGTGATTTTAGGAGGAATTGTGTAACAAGGCAAAACACTGCCAACCCCCCCCACCCCCCCCACCGGCAGTGGTGGAGGTCTGTGTTTTTCAAGTGGTCTTGTGTCAGCAGCATTACACAGAAAATACTTGGCCAGTTTTTTTTTTTTTTTTTTTAATGAAACATCGGAGACGGATGGAGCATTGTCTACAAAGAACCCTTGACGTTTTTGGACAGAGCTGGACATTTTCATTCGTTTCCCATCAAATATTAAATGTTCCTTGGCTGGTGACTGCGCCCTGTGTATTCCATTCGAGTTAATTACGTTAATGATTATTAATCACAGCGATCTTAACAGCCAGCCAAGTCAGGTTATAGGGTCAGCTACAGGAGAGATATCCTGGAGCAGTCCGTTTTTTTTTTTTTATCCAAGCACACTTCACGAGTTGCCCAGAAAGTAAGATGCAAATAGCCTTTATTAAAATTCAAAGTGAACACTAAACTAAACATGAACCTCTCTTTTTTTTTTTCCTGTCTTACAAATTCTGCTACGCTCAAATCAAAACACACAGCTGTTGGCAGAGGTTCCTTACCTTTGAATACTTATCCCGTTACATCACATGTCATGTAATCTGTGTGTCTGATTTATTGTCTGCTAGTCTACCCAAAGACTTTCAACTTGATCTGTGCCAGGCCCTTTGCTCTGGGAACCTCTGGTTTCACTCCTTTAGTCGGCCTTGTCTTGCCTGGTTAAAGTTTCAGCTGTTCAGCCTCTGACCTTAGGGGGATTTGTACTTTGAGAATGGAATGAAAATATACCTCCCTTTGCTTTGAGTTAATGTTTAAGGTGAAATTGAAAGTTTATTTTAAAAAGTTTCAGTTATGCTTCTGGCTGGCCAATCAGAAAGAAAATGACTATGTTATATTTATCAATTAAGTGTTTTTTGGTTTTTTGGAGCAGATCTGCCTTATTGTCAGTTATTACCTTTCGAAGACATATCGGTTGTGTCTTAAATGCTGGCTGATGGTATGATCAGTTTGTTGAACATACATTGATATGCTTGGATAAGCATATCAATGTTATCGTGTTGAAATCAGCTCCACTGTGTCAACATAAAAATGCTGCTGATCTTGCTAGTCTGAGTATGTTTACTTTAGTTTCAGCAGGTTTTGTGGCAGCCTTCATGCTATCCACTTGAATTGGACCAGTGAAATAGTAGAATCATGTATTACTGGAAGTGTTTTTGAACAGCTTGCTTCCCAGAACAGAACTCGGATGGTTTTAGAGAAAGGGGTGTGGGCCATCCTTGGAAAACAAATCCCACACTATAGATTTACTGTATAAATTGTGTAATAGACCCTCGATAATTGTTACTGGTAGATACGTTCACTCATAAGGCCGATTAACAAAAACAACCAAAACAAAGAAAACACTATTAATGGCACTGAAACGTTCTCATTCATGTATTTAAATTCAGAAATTCGCTTTTTTTTTTGTGCCAACAAGGGATAACGATGCAAACAATAATGACATCAAATTATTATTGTTAAAAATAATAATAATTGCATGTAAAACTGACAAATCCATATAGGTATAACACTGTTAGAGAGAGAGAGAGAGAAAGCTGGCCTTGCTGTGACTCGACTGTACCCCGCCACATCCCACCCACTGTTGCCTGTTTTGTCAGCTGTGTTTACATGCCAGCTCCGAGGAACCTCAAGGGTGGGGTGCACGCCTTCCTCTGTATGAGACATCTGACATTTGCGCCCTTTTTCTTTTTTGTAATTTTCTCATCATGCATGTTTCTGTTAATGAACGCTCTCTTCTTATATTGCTTGTTAGATGGTTATTTCAAACACTTTTCCCTGGCTGTCATAACAGAAGCTTTGTGGAAGTCATGTTTCCCACATTTCCCTAGACTTGTAGCATATACAGTCGAACCATATGGGTTGTTTTTGTGGGTCAGAATCGATTGATGTTTTGCTGTTTTGAAGCATTGTCAATTTAAAAAATGAAGAGAAACCTCTACACTGCACCGACAAACATAAAACGGAAGATTCTGAGCGACCCAGGAATATTTCAACTGGTGCTAAACGCATCGTTTGGTATCCGCCATCTAAAAGAGTTCACTATTTGTTCATCCCACCGCTCTGCTCTGTTATTGATCATTTTTGCTCTAAGTTGTCCCATTTTATGAAGAATAAACGCTCAAACAATACTATAGTTATGCAGACATCTAAGAGCTTATGAATGAGGATTTTTTGGGGTGAATGTTCCAATGTGGTGAAAGATGACCTCAAAAGGTCAGTCAAACCCCAAGGAGATGTCAGTGCGGTCGCGTCCTTTTCTTTCAGTTTTGTTGAGTCAGACAGTATCCCATCTGAATAGACAATCACAAGAAGGCAGAGCTGCATTTGAGCTGTGCTGCAGGGGGCCGAGTATATTAGTGAGAAGATTTACACAAAGTCAAACTTGGGCCTGGAAGCATTTCAATTAGAATGAACCCTCTTGAACTGATAAAACCTAGCCGGCTCTATTTATTAATCATTTCATTTGAAGCAATTTCTCTGGTTTACCACGGACCTATTCTAATTTAGAGCTGCATTGATCCGTTTGTTATGCATCAAAATAACTGCATTCATGACGATACTCCTTGTTCAGTTTTTAATGGATTTAATGCACGATGATGGAATTAGTTAGAATTTTAGTAGATATTCAGACTTTTTAAACAAATTGCTGCAGTGATCACTTTTAAAATGCTAATAAACAATTTTGAAAACCTGAGCGTGTCTGTCGTAAACAGACTGAATCTATAAAGTAGCTTTCCAGTCACATTGACCCATTCACACACACACATTCTACATTGTTGGCAGAAGTTGCCAGACAAGGTGCCAACTTGAGAACACACACATCCACACAGTGATGGGGAAGGCACCAGGAGCTGTTAGGGGTTCATTATCTCGCTCAAGGACACTTGAGCAAGAGATATATATATATATATATATATATATATATATATATATATATATATATATATATATATATATAAACAAACAAGTGGGAGCTTGAATGAGAAGTATCATCAAGAAGTTAAAATCAAAGTAATGCCATTGAGGAAAAATAAGAGATGCTATTGACAGTATGATTACCTTGAAAAGTTTTTTTTTGGGGGGGGGGGGGTTCTGCTGTGAGAATCAGGCTAATCAGCCAACTTTAGTGTTTATATCTTGTGCTGCAAATTCTCTTTATTGCCGTATTACTCAGACGAGCATCTTTCACTGCAGATATCTTGCATGACTCATCAGTTTGTGTAAAAACAAAACATCTTTATTCACCATCGTGGGCATTAGAGCTAATACTTGTTTGGTTGAGGTTGAAACTTTGGCATGAAGTAATTTCAGATTCATGCATATTTAGCAGAAGCCTAAAGTTGAAGGTCTGTCCCCTATATCTTAAAAATATCGACATTGATGTGATTGTCGTGGAGTTTTAGAAATATTGGCTTTTTGCCAAAGTTTGCATGTCATTCTTGTATTCTCTAAAACGCTAACTAAATGCTGAGGTTTATAATTGAAGGTCGTGCCAGCAGGCTCCAATTAATTGTAAATTTATGTGAATAGATGGAGGCAAACACAGCCCCAAAGAACCTTGAAAGAAAGTTCAGTCTGAATCATGCTTTTGTTTTAATGGGGATGACGACTGAGGAGTTAAAACAAAGAACAGCCCTTCCCAACTCAAACGTTGTGCCTCAGAGAAGGAGCTAATTCTGGTTGTTTTCCTCCAGCCACAAGTCTACAGATTGATTTTCTACTCCTTAATTGCCTTTCAAATCTTTCTTCAGATGCCAAATGTCCAAAATTGAATTCGACTTTAGTGAGCTTGGCAGAGAGATGGAGCAAAAAAAAAAAAAAAAGGAAACTATTTTAGGAGGGAAAAGTGGGACAGGGTTATAAATTGACCAGAAATTTGATATCTTATTTCGTATCCCATCAAGTGGGTGAAAAGGAAACTTTGTGGGAAATAATATGAATATCAGATGGACACCATCTACTGCAGGAGTTGTAGTTGTGGTGAATCGTTGCACAACAGTGAACTCTTGGATTTAAAAAAAAAAAAAAAAAAAAGCGATTGGAACAAGTTATTCTAAGCAGTATACTCCTAGAGATACACAATAAAAACAGCTACTGATGGTATTTTTTCTTACGAATTACTTCTACATTATCGGTATCTTCTGTATTGTTATCTACTGTATGCACATTGGTCATTACTGTTAATAGTTTTCCTTGTCCCACCTACAGTATATTTCCCTCTTGTCTTGCATCCCTTTCCTCTCTGACTATTGACCAACAACAAGATTTTTTTTTTTTTTTTTTTTTTTACAGTGACATTAAAGTTTATTTGCACTAACAAGGCTGACATTGTCCCAGATGAATTTCAGAAATGGCAGTATTAATCATACACCAAAACTTTTTAGGAGGGTTGTTGTTGGTTTTTTTTTCCGTCTTGTATATCCACATGCCGATAATAGTGCCTCAGGCTTGTGAAATTTAACAGTTTAAAATTCACAGCAGTCTGCAGCTACAGCCTTATAAATCTCCAAACTTTGTCAGGTTCCATCGTGGTTTGGCTCTCAAAGCCTTCATAGCCTGATCCATGGTTCTGGCCGTTGTGGCATCCTGTTACTGCATGTCTCTCGCCGCTCAGCTGTTGATGAAATGCAAGGCCGGTGGTGTTGACATACTTCTTTTGGCATAGATGTGCGACCGGGAGAGTGTGTCACCCCTTTATTCCAGAGTAAAGCACCGAAACATGTCTAAAAATGTCTTCCACAAAATTTGCATACTGTCTCATGCTGTGATAAGAGTTTGCCAAACTTCAGCAAAAGGTGAGTGTGCACAATAATGATAAATCTCTGAATTTTGTTATTCTATTTAAGATAAGATTTCAATGACATTACAAGTACCATTTCTTTGTACTGCTGGTAGCTAGATTGTTTTTACCTTTGGACATAATATAAGTGACTGTGTATCGTGTATCTGGCAGTAGCCTCCTTTGAAAACTGGTCTTCAGCACACCCCATTATCCAATAATCCATGTCCATTTCCCACATCATCTTATTCAATTTCATGTACAGTTCTGCTTTAATTCATGATCCTGCTTTCATGGTGATCCACAGCACAGCTACTGGTGACTTTGCTCATTATTTGGTCCCCAGTGAATATTGCGAATTATACTTCAAAGGGATAATTTCGGCCTGGCATCCTATAAATAGAACTCATGCTAGGCTGCAAAATGCAGCAGGGATTGCCTTTGCCTGCTGTTCTAATGGCTTAATTTCTATGCATTGGACGCAGCACTGATGGAGTTTGTCCTTCTGTACTCTTACACTCATCAAGGTCACCTTAAAGACAGCAATGTGATGTTTTAACTGTGTATTCAGTGAGTATCTAGTGTGATGTATCCTTATCTGTCTCTACTCGTGGGACAACTATCCTTCATAGAGATAAACATGAAAAAACATGCGCGAAGTACACTTTGTGACTGTTTGTTAGGAGGTTATGTTTTCCATCACACATGTTTATAGTGCTTGGAATTATTTAACTTGTAAATACGTGGTGCCGTATGTCATATTTGGAAGGCCTACTTTCCATGTAACAATATGTTATGATGTCATATGGGAGAGTGAACAGTGAACCCAAAGACAAATTGTCAGCAACTCGTTCAACAACAAACAAGACTCACACTTGTTTAGTTTGCTTGTGAGGAAAGTGCTCACTGCCCATTTTTAGGGTGGTGTGTCACATGTAATTGGAGTAAATGAGGATCGTATTAAAATAAATTTAGATAATGATGCCTGTCTTTGACCATCAAGAAGTCGGTGTACGTTTTATGCAGTCCCCATGGTGCTGTTGCAGAAAACGAGCCTGTAGGGTGGAAAAGTAAAATGTAGCAAAAAGGCTTCTTCTTTTAAGTGTTTTTATCCTTCAACAGCAGTGAAGGTTTTTTTGCCACCTCCTTTGGGAATTCAAGAAGACGAGTGAACATCTTACACCTTTTGATTGATACTGTCTTGCTGTACTTGATGTACTTTGAATGGCATAGTCCAGGGGAAGTCTGAAACTGTGTGAAATCAGGCGATTCCCACCCCAGCAGTTTACTGGCTTCGTTTCTGGATGAGCGGATAAGATCCTGATTATCTTAATTGACACCAGAGACACTCAACAGCTGAGCCTAATATTGCTATTTGAATAAACACACCACAAGAAATACACGGGAAAGGCATGTCCTAACACATGCATTCACTTTGGACTCTGGAAAACACAAACCCTGTAAAATCCCAGTATTTCTGAATATATATTTAAGATGAAATTTACAAATAAACCAAATTTGAATCGATATTCTTGATGTCCTTTTGTCAGCTCACATAACAACTCGTACTTTGTCACTTTTGTTCACTGAGCCTCCCCTGAAAATGTTTTGGACCTTCCTTGGGATGGCTCGCCTCACACGTTTAAAACCTGTGGTGTAGTTCATGCTTGAATTAAGCTTGTCAAATCATCTCACACATTGTGCTCTCAAATTTTATTCCTGCATGCATTTCATTTGTCATTCTCCCCTATCTTACGAACACTGAGAGAATGGCCTGTTTTCAGTTTGAATGCTGATGTTATATTTGGAAACTAGACGATGGCATTGTATGCCACCGACCTTTTAGCTTGATTGCAAGGGCAGTCGACCCTCGCCTCTCAAACTCATTGAATTCATCCCTACTGCGTGTTGTTTAAGGATATATGCCCAAGCGTACATCAGATTTATTGACCTATAAAAGATTACCTTACATTTGACAAGCAGCAAGCTGTCCTAGTTCAACCAACTGCCAGGATGTGTTTAGTCAAAATATGATGTGTTTACATATGGATATGCACTTGTTATTGTCTGTACGCCAAAGACAGTCTAAAAGGGGCCACTGGCATGGAAAGAGTGGATTACTTATCATAGGTTGCTTTAGGAAGGACCAGTGCATCCACATACTACACTGCTGTTAAGTACATTTCCCTCGATAGCCGTTGAATAATAGTTCCTCTTGATTTTTCCACGCCATTCCCCTTTGTCAAAGGATGTAATAGCGGCAGATGCAGTTATCTGTAAAATTACTTCATTTTCATTAAAAAAAAAAAAAAAAAAACCTTGCAAAGTTCGATTTACCTGAAAATAATTAAGTCAGTTCCCATTTCCTGCAATATTAATGGCAGAGCTGAGCGACTCGGGCCATGCACATAGAATGCAAAAACAATTCAGTGCTTTACCATTATCACTTTCAGTCACCAGCTCCCTGAGCTCAACCTCACTGAGGCAGAGGGCCTTTCATAGGCTTTGATCCTGTTAATCATTATTTGCTACGCAGCTGAGGAAGGAGGGCAGATTGAAAAAGAACCAGAATGCTCGGCACTGATAGTGGCATTGAGCGTGAGGGGGAGAATAAGACTTGGAAAGGCTTGTGTTGGGGGAGTTTAGACAATCCTGTGTTGTCCTTCCCAGATATTTTCACTGAATATGAAAGAGGAAAAAAAAAGAAGAAGAAGAATGGCCTCAAGGCTTCATCTGAAACTCAGTTTATATACTGAAGGAAATCATTCAACCCTGGATAAACAATAGTTGAATTTGAAACTTATGTTTCCCTGTTTTTGTGTAAACAATTTAGAAGAATGATGTCTCTCAAACATATATTGTCTCATTCAATGTCACCCTCCATACTATTTTATTTATTTTACTGACATTTTTTAATGCAGTCTCAGTGGCTTTGTCCTATCTGATTCTTGCTGTTCTATGCTGTAGTTGGAGGTTTCCCTCATGGACCGGTTCACTATCTAGGATGGATGTGAATGAGCTCAGAGCACAACTGGAACCAGTATCCCTTCTGGTCTGCTGGCAAGGTTGAAAAAGCTAAGCATTGGCTAGGGATGAGAGTGAGCAGAGGAGCTCAATTGTTTTTCATCCTGGTTTCTCTGCTGGGGTTGGGAATGGATTACTCTGACATTCTTCACTCTCTCCAAAGATACTGGAGCTCATGCTGTCCTCTGATATTAATGTCACTCATACTTGAGGGTCGTGATCAGAAAGCTGAAAGGTCCCAATCTTTGGGAACCAAGTTCTTTCTTGCAGTAAAAGCATGTATAGTTGTGTTGGTAGACGGCCACTCTAGCACTGAGCCATCCTGCCCCAGATTTAACATTGTAAGGAAAATATTGATATCACATGTACACAAATTAGTATAAGAGTGTCATGGTACGGTTTGTTTATATTCCGTACAAGTTGAACAAAATGAATCCAAAGAAAACCCAATTGCTTAAGGCCAAATTTCTTCTTAATTTCCTTTGAAGAGGCTGTAGATCAGTTCAATTTGTTCCGCCGAGGGTTGTATGCAACTATGCATATACATAAGGTGACAAAGCTGCTAAAGCTGTAGCCCTCCTACCTGCTGGTACGTCAGCTTCTATTGAGAATGATCCCGTCATATTCCCCATCTTTCCAAGTTGGGAAAAGAAAACATAGAAGTGCGGGACTGTTTCAGCCTTTCAGAGAAACATACCAGTAAATGAGGATGATGAAGCAGGAGACTTGCTAACATATGTCTGAGGGAGGCGATGAAAAACAGCTGTTTGGTGAAGATGCAGTGTTGTTTTTGAGTATGAATGACAATAATATTCAAGCAGTGAGTAGCACCTCCTCACATACAAACACAGCTCGTATTCCCAGATGAAAGGCGTTAAACTGTAATGGCGGGTTGGCCTTACATAATGGTGTCTAACCACAGGCACTTTTCTCGGAAGCCATCCAACATTAAGTGTGGTCACAGACAATTTGAAACAGTTGACTCAGGGGAGTTATAAGCCACGGAAGAATCAAATCACAGGCAAACCTGCCCTGTTGACACGAGACTTGCGCTCCGGATGTAAATCGTGTAGAACATTTATAGCATTGACTTCTAGCCATTTTGTCGTCATTGCCTTTGGCATGGTGTTCCCTGTTTATATATGTAGAATATAGATTTCTTCCTCGAGCAAAATGTATGTGCCCCAGTAACGTGTGGAGCGATCCGATCAGTCATATTTCCACTGTGCTATGCTTAATTTGATCCTTGGGGTAGTGGTGCAGCGGCGGTCATAGTGGCTTCAAAGGCTCCCTGCGTTGTTTTAATTCATCTCAGATTAAACTACGCCGTGTTTTTTATATGGCTGGACATTCAGATGGTTAATTACCTTTCTTTTATTTCACCTTGCAGGCTTCCATTTCTTGGCTTTATCCTTCTCCTCGTTCTCTGTTCCCCACACCATCCCTCTAGAGATAATCCTGAAAAATGAAGGTTGTAAGAAATGGAGTGGTAGAATATGGATTATTTCCTCCTTTCCCCTGTGCCAGTTTTGTCAGTTCTTAAATTTGTCATTTGTTCCTGACATAATTTAGTACATACCATTACAAGTACATTCTAACTACAAAACTGTTTAATTGATAACGTGATTCTCGTGTTCATTGTAATCCCTCATAACAAACCACACAGTGTTTTGCTGTGTCTGCTCAATGAACTACCTAATAGCTAGACCCTTGTGGGTCCTTGAACCAATTTCACCCCCATTGCCCCCTTTTTACACTGAATCTGGACCCTAGCCAGGGTGTAGAAGACATATGGTCCAGATATCAGCACAGATGATGAGGCCACATAGACTTGACCACACTGACATCTGGATCCATAGTACCTTTGTGGTCAATAGGAAATGGCCTCTTAAAACTAATTTAGTACCACTCATCACTGGAAAAAGCTGGTTGCCATCAACAGTCCCACATCCTTAGAAATGTCTTGTGAAAACTTCAGCCTCATGCCTTAGATTTGTTTTGGTTGTAAAGCAGTCACTCTGTACCCGCCTTACTCTAACAAATTTCTCACAAGTCAGGCAAGTGTGAGTAACTTTGGAGGTGGCCCTGGAAAGAGTCACATGAAACACATGGAAACTGTGATGGGGTGAAGTTTGGGTGGTATGAACTGCACACATGTTCTGCATCTGGGCGTTTGCAATTGAGGCAGTGATACCAGGGTTAATTCTACTGATTACATTGACCCGTGCTGTATTGTGTGTCGCAAACACACACAGATGTGTTGAGATGCCCATAACCTATTGCAGGAAAAAACAAAACAGAAAAAAACAACCTCAAGAATCTTATTTATTTTTATTGGTTTATTTGTCAGGGACAATGCAGCTCACATATTTACATACATAGTTATCACAGTTAACCATAACAATCACGAAATAGATGGGTTACATAAAAGGTTTCTAGCCAATTGCCTTATTTGCAACCCCTGTCCTTGGTCAAGCCTTTCTGAAGAGCTTATCTAAATTTATGATGTTGTCCCCGATGCTTCCAAGTCCAAACAGCTGGGGTGAAAAAAGGGAAATCAGATATTCTATCATTGCATTTGTCGGTTGTTAGTGTAATTATCAGCTTTCACAGTGAACACATAGACTAAATTGGGTTGTCATACCATAGCTGCTCCGCTTAGGCCAAATTAATGGAATTGAGAGTCGCTTTTCATGACCTAGAAAAAAAACGCACTTATGACAAATTGTACTTGTGACATGTACACAGTAAGTAGGTCATGAAGCTTTAAAGACATGGACAAGGCTTGTATCATCAAATTGGTAAACATCAAGGAACACATTAGGCGCTTTTTGGATGGAGCAATTATAGAAACTAGCCACTGGGGAGCTCCCCAGAGAACTGCTCTTCCCCTAGGGTCCTCCCCCCCTGTTTGTATTCACATCACCAGTGGAAACGGTCCAGTGATGAGAGCCAGTGGGCTGTAGGCGTAGGCCATTTTCTCTTCACAGTGCAGTTAACAAGTGAGTTGCTGTTGTTTATGTGGCTTTTTAAAAATGGCTGTTATGGGTGATGCATCAGCTTTTCTTGGACTAATGAGTGAACACTGTGGTTCCTATTAGTAAGGTAGAGGCTAAAAGGTCACGCGATGATTGTTTACTATCAGGTGCCAAACTGGATGTTCTGATCGTACTGCAAAGTGGCAAACAAGGTAAACTAAACTGCTGAGAGTGTGATAGAGAAGAAACCATGATGTTAGATTTCGACAGTCTGGTCCTGGGAGTGTGTTTAGTCTCCGAGTTTGAATTTCGTCCTTCTGTTACAGCATCACATATCAGTAACAATTTAGTCTTAAACTTTAGACACAGCTGTAGTTCTACTTCAAGGCTTCTACCAATAATGAATACCTTTTTTTTTCCCCCAGAGCTCATATGTTCGCTTTATATCCACATGTCCAGGCCTGTGAGATTGTTTTATCTACTTCTCCAATCAGAGGATGTAATTGTAAGGCCAAGGAGTGAAACACACTTCCTCCGTCTGGAGTCTGAGCACGAGTTTCAAGCCATTAGAGCCCTGAAATGTGTAGTCGGTTAGCACTACACAGGCCGGAAGTTGACGGCACTCAGGTCCATATCTGTGAGAGGTTGACAGCTGCTCAGCCCTGGCTCTGCCTGCAAAATGTATCATTGAGCAGCATCATGAAACTGATAGGTCTCTCTGGGAATTCAACATTACTGAGGGAATTCAGCTCAGCATCATTCTCTCGCTTCATCTCTCTCTCTCTCTCTTTTTTTTTAATCCGCCCCGTTAACCACGAGGAATTCTTAATTCACCTTGATGTTTTAACTACTGCACAGAGCTGATCACACACACGGAGGCTGAACGTCAAGTGCTGGGAAGGGAAAGGCAACGTCACTTTCTCTCTCAACTGTCAGTCATCCAGTTTCGGTCTCTCGTTGGTTTCTTTCACTCTGCTTTATATGTGGGAAGCAAAGTTGGCTAAATTCTCATCCTCCCTTACCTGTCCTTGCCTTTTTTTAAGTTTCCTGCTCTTGTTTTTTTTTTCCCATTCCCGCTCTTCTATGTGTTGTCCTCGCTCCCTCATCATCCTCCACTGCTCCCTCCCTTCCCCCCCTTCACGCGGTGCTTGAACTGCTCCTCCCTCCCTGACTCTCATTCATGCACCAGCTCCATCCTGACTGTGATTGTCAGGTGGTTCTCGCCCCCATTTGCCTGCCTCACTACTGATCTGATCGGATTCATGCCACTGCTTTGTAAGTAGTTACTCACTTTTTTGTTAACTCTTCAACTCCCTCCAGCCAGTCTATTTATCACGACTGCCGCCCCCTTTCTCCTGTGCCAAGTATATGGAGAAGGGACTTTTGCTTGTGCTGGGACAAGCAGGATGTGTGACTTCAGACAATCTGACTCACATGTTAATGGGAGTTTTATTATACACTTGAGTAACTAGTCACAGTTACGTGTTGTGAGACAAAAACAGGAGTATGTCATTACTCAAAAATGCTTGCTTCACTGGTTATTCACACGCAACTTAACTTTTTTGACAGAAAGAAGAGTGCTTTTTTCCCCCCTGGTGTATGATATAGTCGCTTCTGCTTCTTTTGCTGTTTCTTATACCCTCATTATTTGCACTCTGACTCTTTCCATTTTCAGCGCTCTCTCACAAGCTGCAAATGAAATTCCCACTTCAGTGACCTAACGGTGGAAAAGATAAAAATGAGATTGAGATGGGGATTGATTGGTTTGATAACCCTTTTCTTATCTGGCCAGATGTGGTGTGTATATGTATATTTATATATGTGTATGTGTATGTGTGTGTGTATATAGTTCCCCGATACCGCCCCCCCAACACATTACTTTAATCAGATTCAAGCAGGATAAACATAGCACATACACACATCTGCATAGTAGCTAATGCTTTTAGGCTGCAAAGAGCATGTTTCATCTGCTCAGTGTATGTCACTGCAGGGCTGCAGGGTGGCAGTTATCGGACAGTTCTCTCTTAGTTTCAATCCATACAAATATTTCAGCAGTAATGGTCTTGCTTTAAGAGTGATCTACCCAGAGGTCAGTGGGTTGATGGATGCCCATTCTAAAACACAAATATAACAAGCTTAAGCTGGAGTGAGGTCACTTGTGAACATTTTATTTAGTGGTTATTCTAGTGTTCACAATGCTTTCAGTTCTATTTGACACCACCGTACCTCAAAGAGAGACAGCGAATGTCTGCATGGCTGTAAAAGTGTTATAGCTGATGTAAAAACTGAAGGTATTTAAAGGTTCTAGTGTCACTGATCCCCCTCGATGGCAAAAAAAAAAAGTGTCTGAAACGTAGCTTACTTTATGTAAGGTAGTATGGAAAATTATGAAAAGCGGGCAGAACACCTGTTTATCATTTTAGTCAAAGGCCGTTGGACTCAACTGTGATCTTCACAACTTAACAGAGAACTACTTCTCCACTGTCAACCAGCAAGCAGACTGTCTCTATGTTTC
Organism: Aulostomus chinensis; assembly: GCF_037954235.1. Taxonomy (NCBI): domain Eukaryota; kingdom Metazoa; phylum Chordata; class Actinopteri; order Syngnathiformes; family Aulostomidae; genus Aulostomus; species Aulostomus chinensis. Next base: position 26,820,902 of record NC_141326.1, read on the forward strand.
GTTATTCTACTTCCACACAGTACAAGATGTTCTGTCTGTAACACAGTATCTCTCTGTGACTCCAGTAGTGTTAAATCATGTTTCTTCCTTTTAACAATAAGGTACACTGTCCTCTACATAAAACTGCTGTGACAGTGAATTTTACTAACTTGGCAAACCTAAACATTCATATGACAATCAAGCAGTGTGTCAAGATATGCACATTTTCAATAAAGTATTAACCATCTATCGACTTCTGTTCTCTAGAAATCATCAATTTCCTTTGCTTTGTAATTCTTCTAAAATAAATGTCTTCACCTTTTATGTTTGAGCGAGCACAAGCTTCTAAACCTTAAGTTTATATCCATCATGTAATTCAAACATATCACATATTACGAACTTTACAAATCATTTTATACCAAAGAAACTTATGAGTGAAGCATGTTACTCAGTTAATGTTATTGGGATTTTATTGTCATGCACAAATCTAACATTGACAACCTCAGAGCAGAGAAAGCTTTGCACATCCCCTGTGATATCTGGCGCCCTCCTCAGGGGGCTCCAACCCTAGGTTGGGAACTGCTGATCTTACTTGCTGGTCCGTGATAATAATACCATCCCATGACGTGAATAAGCAGTATTTGTCAATGTGGAGCCCCTCTCATCGCCACCAGCATAGAAACGACCCTGTCTCTGAAAATAGTTTGGAGATGTTTGTCATAGAGAAGGCCGAGGTAGGGCAGAATGACACCAACTAAAGATAAAGATGAGATAGAGGAACAAACATAACAACCATTCTGATGACTGGGATGAACTCCATGCTTGTATGAGTGAAGCTTCCACTACGACTGACCTGCGTGTGACAGTGCCCTTGTGTGTTAGGCCTTGACTCTGCAGCTAGACTCACGATTATAAGTGCTGATATGTCTACTGAGCTGTGCTGTTGTGCACCAGCCTCGTGTGTACTGTATGTGTGTGTACATTTGAAACACCAGACGTCGTCTTGACATTTGATTACAATCTTTCAGATTTAATGTAGGGTATGAGTCAGATCTTGAGCACCAAATAGGAGCTCGTTTGTTTCTGTTGTATGTCTGTTGGCTCTTGTCGCACGGTTGAAATTAAATTGATCAAAAAAGAGATGTTAATAGTTGTTATGTTATAGACATTTATGATGTAATCCCCCCCCCCCCCCAAAAAAACCCTAAACAAACATATGACTCAAATAGCTTTGAGGATGTTAGACTGATCACATCTTAATCTAGATTTTTTTTTTTTAAATATCATGCACAGTTGCAACAAAACACTTGTTGTTTTTTTGGATTACTTTCTCATATGTGTTAATCAGGTGTGTTTGTCTCATGATCATAAAACTGTTGTTCTGCAACATTTCTGGTCGTATCATTTTGAATATTGCCTCACATTCAGTGCAGTCAAGGTTAATGACAGTGAGTAAGCAAACAGGCTCGTTAGCTGCTGGCTGAAAAAAATGGCAGTTACAACAATGCTATCACATCAATAGCAATTTAGAACCATTATAAATATGGACTTGCATAGACAAACGTTCAAGTAATTAGTAAAAATATCCCATTTCACCCCAGGAATGTATTTGAAACAAAAAATTTGGCACGTAGTATAAGTCATATTAAACATATTTAAAGAAAATAGCAATATATCCAGTTTTGTAAGCCACTTTTTTATGCTTTAAAAAACCATTCAGTCAACTAGAAGCCTGTTTGCCATTTAGTGTGCTAGTTGAAAGCCCAAACTGTTATTATGGTGTCAAAAAAGCAACACACACACACGCACACACTCTTCCAGTGTCCCAGGAAGTGCACTTTTCCAGTGGAGACAAATCACTAGTTTTCTGAAACTGTGAGTCTTGTTGAAAGGAATTTACGGGTAGCAAACAAAGAGCTACAAGCTACAGCTGTTTACTCTGGAAAAGCCGGGTTTGTGGTCATCGGTTCAGATAAGATCTAACATGGTTGCAATGGTACCTGCAATTGCGCTGCTCCACTCTTATTTGAGTCAGCTCCTAACAAACAATGGTTCACTGGTATTGTAGCAACGGAAGTTCAGTGTTGTGCATCTGTCATATGTTTACTGAGTCGTCTAACAATTGCCTTCACCAAGTGACCTGCTCCGGTCCAACTGGAGCTGGGTTTGTTTGTCAGGAGCCAGGTGTGTAGGGGACTCTGTGGGAAGTCAGGGCTGGGTAGAGTAACGGGTCATTCTTGTATATTCCTCGGCCCAGTCGTCGTACCTCTAAGACCGCTGCTCTTCTGTTGCCACAGCTACAACATAGCACATAACCTGCCCTTAATCACCAGCCTCTTGTCTCTAATATTTTAGTGATGTTGCCAGACAGCGACAGTCAACATGAATTAGTTGGGCGGCATGGCTCAGGGGTAGAGTGGCCGTCTAGCAACTGAAGGGGTCGCTGGTTCGATCCTTGACCCCGGTGGTGACCATGTTGAAGTGTCCTTGAGCAAGATACTGGACCCCTAATTGCTCCTGATGAGTAGGTTGGCGCCTTGCATGGCAGCCTCCACCATCAGTGTGTGAGGGTGTGTGTGAATGGGTGAATGAGGTGACACTGTAAAGCACTTTGAGTGCCGCTGAGGTAGAAAAGCACGATATAAATTGAGTCCATTTACCATTTAATTATATTTCACATATTTTTAATTGCTTTGGTATTTATGATAGGTTAAAGTTCAACCAATAATTCACTTTGCAAACATGATTTTACAGCCGGACAAAAGTTGGAAAGAAGTTTATGTACGAATGAAACCAAATTGCTTTTTTTTATTATTATTATTTTGGCCAGGGACATACAACAAGAGTTTTATCAGTTCAGAATTATCAAGAACCTTTTCTCTATACGCCCGTTTTGACAAATATTTTTTCCATCCTAAAGCAAATAAATAGGCTTATAAGAAAAAAATCAAAAACAAAAAACAAGGCTCTGAAGGTGACTGCGCTGTTTTTGTTCCCGACAAGATGCCTCATCCTATGCCAGTGTAATGGGTTTCCCAAACGCAATGCTTAAAAGTTATTGTACTTTCAAAATAGGATTTCATTTAAAAATAACTTTTAAGTATTGTGTTTGGGAAAGTCGGTAATGTCAGTGCACACGAAGAATAAGGAGACCTCTTTCTTTCCGGGTAGTTTTCATCATAAAGCATTAGACGAGACGTTAAAATCTCATTCATTTGAATGTTGTGTATAGATTTTGCTAAACATAACAAAATGAACAGCTAATTATGCACACTTGTACTTGGTAGGAATGGTGACTGCCAGACTGTTTCAAACTGAAACCACCCAATCGAAACACAAAATGAATTAAGTCAAATGCATTATGTTACATTGCATTAGTTCACCTTGGGGGGGGGGGGGATCAAATTCATTACATTCCGATCAGATCCAAAAGTGCCAATATGTGACTTGCAGTAGGTTTGAGATCTGGAAGTTGTTAGGAAAGCTACCTCGGGGTTTCGTCATGGTCGAATTAGTTCATACTGTCATCATCAAATTGTTTTCATTTGTTTACTCTGCTTAAGCATACTATATTTTTACATTAATTTTCCTGGGTGCTAAATGTACCAGTAAATCTGATTCCTGCTCTGTGATACAGTGCCGGAACAATGATGTACTCTGAAAATGAAACATTGTGTTAAGAGATCTGCCTCAGGCAATGGAACAAAAATATTTCTCCTCTGCTTTCTCTGTTCTCCCCCCCCCCCCCTTCATTTTTTGCTGTCACAATCCTGCTCTCTCTTTATCTTTCCTTTGGTCCCTCTGCGATTGTTGCCCTGAAGAATTGAAAGTAGGCATCTTAATGCTGTCAGTCGCAGCTTTTAACTGTGTGTATGTTGTGTTCCTAAATGCTCAAAATGTGTTTTTTAAATATGCACTGCTGAGCCCGTCAAAGAAAAATGTCTTTTACTTGTGACAGACAATATAGCTTTCATAAATCCTGAATCTCCTTAATTCTTTTTCCTCTGTCTTGCTGTCATCTATAGGTTCCAGCAGTGAGTGCTCTCTGCTTCACCAACTGGGACTCCATGGCTGCCAATGCTGCTGTTTGATTCATTGCACTGTGAGTTTACTCAAGCTTTGTGTCTATGCGCCAGTGTTTTTCTATTTGTCCATCTGTTTTTCTCATTGTGTTTCTATTAATGGCCAGTCTCTGCAACATCTGAATTAATGGCATAACAAAATCTGTGTCTGTCCTCTGCAGTCACTGCCTCTCTGCAGTTTTAGCCTCGGTTTTGAATTACAAAGATATGACTTTGTGACTACGACGCAAAGCGGCGTATGGTTCACCACAGGTGTGGATGCTACTTTCCAGTTGGTGTATCATTTTCTCACACATCACCTGCCATGTTGATTGAGCAAAGGTTCTTACTCGCACGTGTGTGGATGCGTAAGGCCTGTACACTCAGCTTGTTCCAAACAGCAACACAAACGTGCAGACGATCACAACATTACAGCAATCTAATGTTTTTGTAAACATCACATCTGCTTCACCTCAGGGAGCTTCGGTGGGTTCCTGCTGCTCCTATAGACACTCACAAGCTTTAAGATCTGCAGCGACTCACAAGGAATGGAGTGTACCGTCTCAATGGCTAATTTAAGGTTTTCATCAATACAGCACTATCTTCAATTTGACAGCCTAAAAAAGTGAGAAAATGATTTATTATTTAGTGTTGATAAAAGGTTTCGCTTGTATGGTTTAGTATGTGAGCTTAATCTGGCAAAACTGCCTGCTTTGATTGGAAAAAAATGCACCGATACATAGTGCAACATGCGACTCAATCTTTTACAACGAAACACTGGATAAATTGGGTTCCAACGTCATCTAATTTCTGTTGTTTTTTTGTGTTGTTGCTGTGTGTGTTGAGAAAAGTTGCATGATATGTACTGTGAGGACTCTCAGACATTCAGGTCATATTATATCCTGGAGGGTTGAGTCAGGAGTAACCAGACTTGTGGTAGGTTCTCGAGTGACACATGACTCATATCACATGACAGCCAGGACGACCCTACGGGGTTTATATGCCTGGGACTCCCCACTAGCCAGTTACAGCTGAAAAAGCCTTTTGGGTGAGAGGTGAAATGTTTTTTAAGAGCTTTAAACACATCCAGCTGCTTTTAACTCGGCTGTATCTGGAGATGTATATTGTTCATCGTGTTAATTGGAGGACTTTATTGGGAGCAAAGCATCACATAGCTTGTGGAATGTACTGAAAGCGTCTTTCCCTTGAACTTACAAGGAATTTGTGGTTGTGGTTTATTTCATGGGAAATTCCCCCCAAAAAACAAAAAAAAAAAACTGGAGGCTCTTAAAAATATCAGGGCTTGGTTTGATTTAAGTTATTTCTGAAGACTCCTGGAGGGAGTGATGATTGCATCTGTCCATTTCATTTTTCATCCCTCCACCATGGCAAAAAAAAGAAAAAAAAAAAAAAGAAATTACAAGTAGTAAGCAGCAAATATTGCCTGGCAGCAAAACACCCCCACACCACCCAGGAGTGTTTGAAATCTTATTTGAGTATATATATTTTTTTTCTTTCTTAACAAGACCCATCAGGCTTGATTTCACATACACGCACCAACTCAGATGGTTTGGGGCTGATTTGAGTAAGCAAGAAGGATGTGATGCTTGTTCAGGCAAAGGGAGAGGTGCTGCACATGCTGAACAAAGCACATATAGACTATCTCTTTCAAATCTTTTGACCCACAGGCAGCTGCTTAGCTTTGTCCCCTGTGCATTTCACCTGAAATAGAGTGGTATAGGCTGGCTTAGGAATCTCCTGCTGCTGCCGGCCTCTCCGGTATCCAGTCGTTTCTGCCCCCGTCGGTGTGTTTTGCACTTGGCAGTTCAGACCTGCTTCTGTTGTTATGTAGCCAGCAGTAATTTCTTGGCCCATATTTGACTTCATCCTCTTCAAAATCACAGAGAAGAAAGATGTATCACGTTGCAAAAGTGAAACCTGCAAAATGAAGAGGTTTGAAAAGCACACCTCTGCCTGCTGAGGTCAGAGGGAAATTGATGATTTCTAGAGAAAAGAGGTCGATAGATGGTTAATACTTTATTGAAAATGTGCATATCTTGACACACTGCTTGATTGTCATATGAATGTTTAAGTTTGCCAAGTTAGTAAAATTCACTGTCACAGCAGTTTTATGTAGAGGACAGTGTACCTTATTGTTAACAGGAAGAACCATGATTTGACACTACTGGAGTCATTTCCTGTATACCGTTATTGATCATGAAAGTTTGGGCAAGTGGCTCATAAACTTGTCTGAAGTCAAATGCTATAGAATTAATTCCTCCAATTCTATATGTTTTTCATCTTCTTCTTTCTTTCTTTCCTTTTGATTTATTTTGTATTGTTGTTGATGTTTGTTGATTTAGTTTTTGTTTTTGTGATGGCCCAGTCAGTACCATGCATGTCTTTCAGCAAGCCGGTCAGGCCCCACGTGGCTGTCTGTTACAAGTGTGGTAATAACTTTTAGAAGTTCTTATACATGAAACAGACACTTATTAATGAGTACAATGATTTTATTATCTCCTTTTTGTTGCTTTCATGTGTCACATTTCGGAATAAACCCCCTGATTGCACAACACAAAAAGACAGCTGTGAATGCTGTTCAAATGGGCGCCAGATTTTGGATTAGCGTAGCCATTCTCCAGAGAGCGCAGTTAGCAGGCAGAGAAACAGACAAAACCATAGTTAAGTCATTAGTGAAATAAGCCTGTCCCCCATTACCTTCAGCCTTACACAGTCCAACACCATGGGAAAAGGAAAAGAATTTCCACGCTCACAAAAACACAGTTTCTTTATATTTGTGGTAATTGGGAACTGTTATCAAATCTGTTCCCCCTTTCTCATTTCTCCCAGAGTGGAGCACTGTAGCAGAAATGGGCGATTGTTTGATCTTTGAAGAAAGTAGGGCAAGTTTTTCCAGCAGCTTCTGTTTTGTCTTTGGGCTGTTTCTGTCTTTTGTAGCTCTGTATATTATCTGCCTATATATTATATCCCACGTAGCCGTACTTCAGAGAAACTAATTAAGACCTGAATTATGCTTGTGTGGACCTTGAATAGAACCAGGAAGTTTTAAAAAGCAGCTGACAAAATAAACGGTTGACTGGAAAGTATCCACCTATTGATACAATAAAGACTTACATGCTGGCTGGCAATGGCAGCTGTAATAGTACAGCTAAAAGAATTTTCTGTGGACCCAGATGTTTTTGGGATTTTTTTTTATTCTACCCCAACTAGGACCCTCAGAATATCACCCCAAGTGCCAAACAAACCTCTGTTCCACAGGGGCGGGGGGGGGGAGGGGTGTTAGTCATGGGCAGGGGGAAAAAAAAAAAAACCTTCACAAGCTCTCCCGAGTCATAACAACCAGCCCCCGGCTTATCACTGTGTCAGTTTTACACCAGAGTGTGGAGAGTGCGAGTGAATGAAACCGTATATGTTTGTTGTTGACCTGTATTGGTGAGAGACGATGAGAAGAGAGATCTCACGATGACATCCTTGGTATTTATAGCCCTGTAGGTGGATAGAGTGTTGAGGTCTGTCTACACTACGGCTGGTGAATTTGTAAACACTTTTTTTTCTTACTCAATGTTTTGGCTCTTTGTCCGGGCTAAAAATGACACCCCCCCCCCCCCCCCAATACTAAGTTTTTAATCTTAATTAACTGGTTTGGTGTTTCAGTTTGTATGTGGCGAACAGAGCCTTTGGATGATGTATGCTGCCCGGTGAGATTTGGAGTCTGTGTGCCAGTACATCGGCGATAAACCAATTACATTGCTTCTGATTAGTTTGCCATTAACCTGTTGGTGTTTTTAGGGTTCCATCAGTATGAAATTTCCTCTACAAAATAATTGCGTGTAGAAATTTTACAGTATCTGGGTATATGATTTATATAAACATTTTTGTTTGCCACATCACGTTTGCGCTCACCAGATATTGTCGAACTAACCTCAGGGTTACGGTGCATTATTCTGACCAGCAGTTACAGTCGTGAAGACAGAGGAGAATTTTGATGTGTGCTCTGAGCATTTAATACTCGTAGCCAGCCTCACAGATGGAACATCGGTGATAAAGTCAGCGCACTCAGGCTGATGTGATACTCCAGAACAGACATGGACAGCTGTGGACCCCACAGACATTCTGTTTATACTCTCTGGAGTCTGCTTGGAGTCCACGTTCCACACGTGTGCACAGTGGCTCAACCTCTCCCGGGAAGGCATCCACACTCAAGCCGGTGGAGAGGAATAGATGATCATATGATTCACAGTGCAGAACTGGTTTGAAATACAGTAAAACAAATTAAAACAAAACAAAACAAAACAAAACAAAAACCCCACAGCACATCGGCCTGATGAGTGATCCTTTGTGATCACGTCTGATAATGTTTGAACAGTTCCAAACAGCAGGTGCTTGCAGAAATCACAGAGCTTCTTGAATGACGAACGTGCTTGTGGATTTCACTACTGATTGTGCCTGCCGCAATATGATAGCAGCTGCTCGACAATACATACAGGGCAAGAGTGTAGGCAACACACCGTATGTGCGTGTTTTGCTAAGGAAATTAGCATTTCTTTGTTTCTTACATTAGAGGTGGACATCCTGCAGAAGGTTCCCTTTAATTCTGGGTTGCTAGAATCTAATTTATAGATATAGGTAGTCCGTGAGAATCATTTTTCTATGATTAGGCCCTATTCTAAAATATCTGTAGCATTAGTTTGAGATGCTTAATCACTGTTTGAAGAGAAAATTTACACACTTGTATTGTTTATGTGCTTTAAATACACACGTTAAGTACTGTGATTTATATTTTTTGTGGTACTGTATGTCCTTTTGCTTCCTTCCTTGCCAAAAAAAACATCATCTTTATTTGTTTTAACTTGGTAAGCATGCAACGATTGCAAGGTAGAAGTCGTCCTCGGTCTGTTTTTTTGTTTGTTCATTTTTTAAAATGTCTTCATCTCAGCCTTAAGTAAGCACGGCTTAAAGTGCTGTCTCACAATACAAGTATAAAATCAGCCCAAAACCAGAAAACTAATACAAGTTGAATAAACTTCAATAAATACTCTATTGGAGAGTCTACAAAAGATGAAGAGAGAGGTGATGATACCAAACAATTTCACCACATATTGACTTCCACTTTGACCAGGTTTTCAGTTTATTTCAGTTATTTACAAAGTGTCAACATCAGACACTACAAATATATGAGGAGCAGAAAAGAAAAAATACATGTCACAATGCAGTTTTCAAATAGAGATGAATTTAGATAATAATTTTACCTGATTTTCATTTCAGAATTGAATTTGTTTACATTTTCCTGGAGTGTTATTCTTTGGGTGTGTATTTTAGTGTGTACTATGCACTCCCACACATCTGGCTATGTCTGCTCTGCCAGTGGGTTGCTTTCCCCGGAGACCTCCACTGGCTCTTTCCCAGGCCAAACTGTAACAACTCTCCCAGAGCTTGCACAATACCCAAACGCTACTCTGGAATGTTCTTGCGCCCCCCCCCCCCCAGTTCTTTTTTTAGTTCTGCTCTCACTCTCTCTTTGCGTTTGAGTTTCTGTCATTCACTGTCTCTCTGCCTGTCCTTCTTGAACACCAGAATGTGCTCTGTCTTACCCCATAGACCCATCTGGTGTTTGAGTCACAGCCTCAGTGAGTGGTCAGATTCTTGATTTAAAACGTGAATTCGGTTTTGGTCTTTTTTACACCAATGAAATGGGTGTTGAAGCTGTTTTTTCAGGAAACACAGGCGGAGGGGATCAATTTACCTCAGATTACGGTGGGTCTTCACCCTGACTTGAGAGATGCCAGATTCTTCGTCTCTTTAAGAACAGTGTCAAAATGATGAGGAAAATGAGATTGGATAAATATGAGCTATGTGCCGTACGCATGTTTCTTCATGTACAGGTGATCGCTAATCCTTGACACCTTGGTTTACGAATGAAAAGCTCCTTCTTCAGTGCTTTTTTTTGTTTTGATCTTTGCTTTTTTTTTGAAGGTGTCAGCCTCCTCAAATGAAATAAATACATCAGCAGCTGAGGGCAAATGCAGTAAAACTTATCAAGAGTCAAGGGCCATCTTTTCAGCTCAGTCTATCAGTCACGCTGATCCCCAACCCTGCTAATGTGGTTGTCTGAGTTGTGCTTATAGTTCCCTAGTTTTCAGCCTGGAATTGTTCTAGGGGCTGACGACACCTCCACTTGGCTTTTTTTCCTCTACATCAAGACTGCTGGTTAACATTAATACTCAGGTGTCTGCGGATAGGTGTTGGAGGGAGCACTGGTGTTATTCCACAGAGAGGCGCTTGCTGGTTTTCTGGGGAAATACTGTGAGGTTAATTGCGACTCTGGTTTTGTGGGCAGCCTGAGATCCCTGTCTCTACTTGTATAATTTGTAACCACATGCTTCTTGAACAGCGACACGAGAAAATTATCCTCTGTTGTCATAATATAGTAATTTAGAACCCAGATTAATTGTTTACCATCTGCCTTGGCTGAGGAAATATATGTTCATACCTCTGTAAAGCCTTGAATTTTTACAGGAGGATAGAAAATTAATGATGGTTTTGAAGTTTATTTAGCTGTGCTATGTGCCATTTAGTTTAGTCGTTTTTTTTTTTTTTTAAATAGCTTCTAAGAAGCGTTTACAACTGAAATAGAAAAATAAAGATAAGAAAAACTGACAAAATCTCCACAAACTCTCAGTGGCTCCCCACGAGAGAAAAGTGTGTTTGTTTCTGTTCTTCTCCCCATCTTCAAATTCCATCTTTGGTCAAAGGGCTTCTGGCAATCTATCCTTGGAAGACGTGTTTACATCTCCATCTAAATTCATTGTAACATGGTGTATATGTTACATTTACAATGTACCATTGGAGTCGAAAGGTTACATATATATATATACATATACTAAATGTCAAAACATCATCAAACACAAAACCCACAGTACGTTGTGGCCTCAAGGTGTTCGACCAGACTATGAGAATCCACACAAATTCATGGTGTTGGGGAAAAGTGCAGAGGTGCCCATTTAAGTGTGATACCCACAAACACAACAGAATATGAACTCTCTGTATCATGATAGCTTTCTACAGGCTGTGGTTTTATGCTGCAGAATCAAGCGGAACAGAAATAGAAATTCAGTCAAGCGGATTCTTTTTGGGGGGGGGGGTAAAAATGTTGAATTCAAATTAAATTAGCGTCATGGCTTAATAATAGTTGAAGATGGGATGAGTCGGATGTCAACACTATTCAAGGACTCCATGTAGCAAAAGTTTTATTGGTGTGAGACATCAGAATCCCACGACTGTTGTGTGGTGGTTTGGTTGTCTCAATTCTCACAGCCGTGTGAACTCCAATATTATCAATTCTTTTGCGATCAATGTATCTCATTGTTCTCTGAATGAAGGAACTAGAGAGGAGCACGAGTAACTCTTGTAACAGCCCACAAAACATGAGTACTAGTGGTGATTTGATTATACTCAAGATTCCTTCCTGCAGGAAATATGGTAAATTATTTAAAACCAGAGGGTTTTTCCTCTGTTGTGCTCAGGTTGTAGAGTGTCTAACCTCCCGGCATTATGTTTAAATTTTATATTTATCTGTACACATGCTAAAGGCTCACAAGTGAAACATTTGCCTTCTCTTCCAACAGAAAACAAATTTAAAGTGTCTCAACTTGCAGAAACTAAAATATGAGGGCTGGAAGCTCTTCGATTTTTAGGAGCAGCGCATATCCATATTTGCGCTAAAACCATGTACAGAGACATTGTGAAGACAAGGACGTTCAGTAACTCCTTTTCTGAACAGCTGGAATGACAGTGTTGAGGCAGAAACTCCTTGAACATTTTCCAGAAGACTCAAACCTTTCCGTTTCTAGTCACCGGCGGTCATTGACAGCGGTGTTTCCCCCTCAGCTTGTGGGGCTTGTCAGTGTGTTGTTTGATAGACTGAAGCTGCTGAGTGCAGGTGATGCACCTTGTCAAAGGAGTTCCAGAGCACACAGGACCGTGCCGCAGCTTTTAGACCTGCACAAAATATCTCGGTCTGTACGTTCACTTTAATGCTGTACTGGTAGAGCTGTTTTTAACACATGATGCTTTTCAAATGTTAGCACACACATTTAACTCCAAGGGAAATTGATTGTAATTACAAGCTATCAACTTGTAATCGCCTGCAATTTATCTATTTCACCTAATATCTCTTTAGCAGAATTCACCCCTGCTGTGAGAAAGGAACTTTTATCCCTGGCTCAATCGATAATTGTGAGCTCTCATAAAGTTTATGACAATAGCCCAAGACTAACTGGCGAAACCATCCTGGAGTTAATTTATTTACTGTGAGAAAGAGATTGATTGCAGATGTGGGTTTATTTCAGCAATTACAGCCAAAAGAGGACCACTCAGGAGTAACAACATGGTGTGATGGCTCTCTCAGGCCTCGTGCCCGTTCATGCCTTGGAGTTTGGAAATGGAGAGCTGTCTGATACGTGCACACACTTGCATGCGCTCACACAGCTTAGGTACACACCACCGAACCTGTCTCACCTTCACATCATTTCACTTTCCTAATCCTGTACAACATTTTGATTTTACCAATTTATGCTGAAAGTTCCTTTTAAGCACAGTCTGCACCCGTGACTTAGGGGAGAGATTAGCTATGGTACCCGCTAATTTAGTTCGAGGTGACACTTGCTTGAATTGGTGGGTGTCAATGTCTGAAGGTTATCTAAATCCCAGAATTAGGGAGAATATCTGAGCAAAGTTAATGTGTTCACCCGGTACTTCATTTTCTGCTGTCAGTGCCCTTCACCAAACTGCTGTGATATTGTTGAATAACCTCTGATGTGACTTTGACATCCTCTGATTTCCCATTTGGACGGTCTTCTCTTTGCGCTTAAACCGATTTTGATTTTATGCAAACATGGGGGCATATTTCAAAAGTAGTCAACAACTTTTGCCAAGGGTGTCACTGTACTTGCGCCAACATATATTGCATTACTATCGAGCAGGAATGTGATTAGGAGGTTGGCTGGTGAGGGCGGGTATCACGGAGTAACTGACAAAGTGTTATGACTGCGTTATACGGAATCTGCGATCATAAACAACCTCTGGAGACGGAAAGCCAAATGTGTACGGCGTAATCTGTAACAACAGCTCTTTCAAGTACAATATTGGTATTTAGATACAGCCTAACAGTATTGTACACAAGCAGAAATATCATCTTTATCTTGCATCATTCCCCTATTTTCTCAGAAAGGAACAGTGTTAATTAGTAAAAAATTTTCTAAACTTTTCCCCTGCTCATATCGAGAGTTCTAAAGGGGAAAAAGTAAGTGAAAGTAAGAATCAGGCCAGGAGAACCTGAGATAAATGGAAACTTTGGTCTAAAAGTCAAAATAGTTGTTGAGCTATTGGACAGGTTTAGAATGGATGGTTTTCTCTCATGTCTGGTCCCTCACTTCTTCTTTTTTTTCCCCACTCATAGCTTTTGACAAAACAATGAGTGTTTTTATGATGTTGGATTATTTGTCAAGAACTTGTGGTGGTCATGATAGTACACACTTGTCTTATAGCTTTTCTCCAGCTGTAGCCAAGTTCAAGCTTTGCAGTTCTGTCCCTATTTCCTATCTATTCTGTTTATCCCGCTGCTCTGCCTGTCTTATCATTCAATTCCATATCCCATGTCCTCATGCCTTTGGCTTTCAGCCTCAGTTATTCCACTTTTATGTACCAAGCTCAGAGAGACCCCCCCTTGACAAACATGTTGTAGTTGAAAAATGAGCTGCAGCCCACAGCAATACTGACTTTTCTCTGGGGGAAAATGCTGCTCATCTCTGGAGAGGTAAAACCTGATTTGAAATTTTATAGTCACGATTGTGTTTCTGGTTTTGACACTTCACTTCTTTACATCGTAATCCCTCCACATTGTATTTTCTTCTAGTGTGGCCTAACAAACTCAGTTTCACATTCTTCCCACCTCCTACAGGAGTTGATATCATTTGTATACAGAGTACACACTATTTACGTTTTTTTGGCTGGCGACAACTTATTGTCCTCTACTCTGTCACTTGTGTGATTTAACAGACTCGGAGTTAAATTGAATGGATTATAAATTATGCCTCTTTAGATCAATTTTTCCAAAAATGAAATGAATGTGAATGTTATTTGAGAATGATAACATTACGAGCATTAAGATTCATATATGTACTGAGATGTGCAGGGCCTGACGTGTAAAATGCAAGTGAATTATGAATACCTTTTTATGGGAAAATCTCATTTTGACATGGGTTCATTTCCCCCTGCATGACACCTGCTCCCTCGCTCAACCTACAGAAGCGCTCCCTCCCCGCCCACTCCTGCCTCTCCTTCATCTCCCCAAAGATGTTGCTTGACAGTGAGGAACTGACACCGAGCCACTAAACTTTCATAAATGCCAAATGTGGCCTAAGTTAAGGTTTCATACAAAAACAAGATGTGATGTTCCTGTAGTAGTGGAAAAACAGCCACCAATCTCCCGACCCACATCCAGTTACACCATGGGGCTTCTCTGGGAGACTGAAAACATCTACAGCTCCATGCAGAACCACAGCTTTTCTTCAGATGAGTGGCATCTGCAAAATAATCAAAGTTTACGTTCATTAAACATTTCATGTCATCTTGTCCGACTTAAAAATTTAACCCATTGGAATCAATTCAGTATCATATTAAAATGGGTTATTATCAATGATCAGTCATTATAAATGTTGACTGAAATGAAACCGTTTATCATGATACATTTTTCAACTGTATCGACCAGACCTACTCTTTACTGTCCATCAGTTTGCAATTTTTTATATGTTTTTCAGTCTAACGCTAATATAAAAGTAATGCAGGGTGGTTGTGTTCCTAATCAGTTCGCTCGAATTCACCTTATTGCTAAGCTCAGTGCTGGCTGGCTGCATACCAAACTGGCTGCTTGAACTATTTCTTCATTTCTGAAATTTTACGTACAGAGAAAAAATGTTTTATTCATTAGTCTCACTGGGCCTCTGTAAATAAAGTTCCATCCCGCCATTTGCTCCTCAGAAGTTATTCTTATCCTAGTACTAATCTGGATCTCTCTTGGCAGTCCCAGAGGGCTCGTGTCTTGGTGGCACCAAGCAGCAGGTTTGTGTGATATCTCGCCTGGCACTAAACCAGACAGTGTTTGCTGCTATCAAATCATGAGCAGGAGCAGATGGTCACAGATCGTGGGCCAACGCTGCATCTCATCCTAACTGCTTACCCTGCATCAGCGAGTGCAGTTGCAGAAAACCAACAGAAACCTGCTCTGAAACATCCCAGTATATTTGACAGTCTTTGTTGTTTGTCATCTGCCTGAGTCGCTTGTTATTTTGTCATTTTAGAGGGGATTTGGGATTGGGTCATGCATAAAGACATGAGACTGATTGAATTTGTTTGTTGTGCTGTGCATGTGCAGCAGCAACCGTTATTTTCACACATCTGCAAGATTAAAAATGATTTCTTTGTATTTGCATCCAGTAAAAAGTAAAGAAAAGATAAGATTATTATTAAGATCCGTCCTCTTTCACGATGGTACTCTCGAAAAATAAAAAAAACGAAAGTAGCTTTTTAAAAAAAAAAAAAATAGGCAAGCAAACATGATGATTCTAAATTCAATGAATTGCTGTATTAAATAATTCAATATTGATCATTATATTATTTTTATGTGTATATTTCAGTGAACGCGTGCCTGTCTGCTGGTATTTGATAATTTATACTTGGCCAATTATTTGTTTGGGTCTTGGTGGTGGTGCTTTGCAAAATTCAAGTTTGACAGTTGTGCCTAGTGTGTGAAGTACTGTTTGAAAGAGAGGGACAGAAGGGAAGCAGATTTCCATATCTCAGAGGAGAGAACAAAAATGAGACAAAGCTTAAAGAAAAACAGAAATAAAAAGTGAATGGGAAGGGACAAGGAATTGGAGAGAGACTGGGAGAAATTTTGAGCCAAAGGGGAAAAGACAAGCAACAAAGAACTCAGAGGGAAAACTCTAGAGAACAGAGTCGAAATAAACCAAGAAGAGAAAAAAAGAGCTTTGCTAAATGGGGAAAAAGTCAGGGGCAGCTGGGTTAACTACTGGGATAATGAGTGCAGGCAACGAGGCATCACTGACACCTCTTGAAGCTACCTGCTCCGGTAGGAAGAGTTGGTGGGGATGTCTGTGTACAGTCTACCAGCAGTTCCACACCAACTTAATCTCTGAATATTGGTGCTTGTTTTTGTTTTTGTTTTGTTTTAAGGACTCCCAAGACGCAGGCATTTCAATGTAAACAAATTAACAATCAATATTCCCAAAGGGACAAATATTATAATTACAATTAGAAAGTCCCACAGACATGCGCTTCAACATAAATTTCCTGCGTAGTGCAAAGAAACTTGTGGTGTATGTGAGCTGAATTTTAGATTCCTGAATTATTGCTCATTTGCCTTATTGGATAGACACGTCAGGAGGAACTAGATCCCTTTCCACACACAGACAGGGTTATTAACACCTATTTAAGAGCAAGGCCTACAGCAAGTGAGCCGTCGATTTTGCATTTCCGCATGCTTTCCCTGATACGTTTCAAGTTAGACATATTTGGTTGTCAGTCACTGGCAGTAGGCGAACAAAGTCTTCCAAGAGAGCAGTTTCATAATTCCTCCCCGGTATTCTTGGCTAGGAATGCCTTTCATTTCAGTGTCCCTCATCGAAACGAAATAAAAACATGTCAGAACATGAGGTCGTCATAGGTCAGAACATTATTGCTGGAACCCCAAATGACCTGCAAATGCACTACTCAGATCTGTTATTTGAATGCTGCGACCAGAACCCGTGCAGAATCCAGAAATATCAAACCCCAATTTGCCTGGAAGACACAGACCCGATGAACACCAGTTGCACAACTGAGTGCTATTATCAAGTTAATGGACAAGATGTCACCTACATTGCTGTATGACCTTAAGTAAATAGCTTTCTCCCCTTTTCTGGCCGTGATCCAATGGATTCTTGCAGAGAAATTAAGTAATATGAAATACATGAAGCTTATCAATTCTAACTACTCAGCCGATCGACTAATCCACTCGTAATTCCATCTAACAAGTCTGCTTGCTGTCACGCGGACAAACAACGAAAGCGACTTGATTATAATCAACTTTGCAGGTTAGTTAAACCTCAGTTTCCATTATTCATACCCTTTAATGGATAGCAGGAATTCTTCTACCTCTGACTGTCATCTGCTGTTTGATAAATCAGTGTTCAGCAGAAACAGTACTGAGGAGAGTAAACAAGTGAACAGGGGATAATATAGCTTCACCGTGTGTGTTCTTTTTAAAACATATTTCTCGATGAGGTCAAAGTTTATGTCCAGTATGAAGGTGCTACAATATGTTAATTTCATAAGTTTCATTCCATATTTGATGGCTTACATAGAGAAAGCTGGTGGGAATCTGAAGGAAAGATAATTGTTTTGTTTGTGTTTTCTGATAATCGCTCTTGCCTGGCGCCCTTGTGCCGCTTTATATCCCATTATTCAGAATCTTAATGTGAGCACAGAATAAGACTAGATCCATAAGATTGTATTATAAAACAATCTCACACACCTGAGTAGAAAAAGTCATGTTTATACCAGTGCATGTGCTTGTTCGATTGCAATACATTGCCTTATTTTATGCAACGTATTCCAAATGTGATATAGAGAAAATGTTGAAAGTTCTTGAGGGGTTTCTGTCTAAACCATTTTTCTGTGTTGTAATTCAACACATTTTGAATGTCTTGCATAATATCTGTGTTACATAATGAAGGTAATACAAAAATAGCAGTCCATTATTTGGCTGATAGCATTGAGTAGGAAGACTTTTATAACAAAGAACATAATGGAGGATGCAATAATGTTCTCGTTCAAACAAAAACGGCAGTGGTTACGTAAACCAGGCAGATTGTTTATCTTCAGATTTATTTATGTTTTCGTCTTTTAGTATATTTTAATGATATGCCTTGCTTCGTGAGTTGTTTGAACTAAAAATACTGGACTGCAGGATATGGGAAAGGATTGTTGGCCAGATTGGATTATTGCTGTCCCCAAGGCATAACTGCCATCTCAAATTGGATTGTGTAGAGTGAGTCTTGTCAGTAACAACATGCCACTACTTTTCGCCTCCGGCTTGAAGAGAAACTAAAATACAAGCAAGTTTTACTGGATGTGTCTCAACAGCCTCCTGCTGTGGAGGGGAAGGGGGAAAAAAAATGAAATCAAAACAACAGAATTTTAATGATGGCTGAGAGAAAACTGAAATATGTTGTCAAATCCACCGTGAAGGTTTTTTTTGTTTGTTTTTTCTGGTAGAGAATGTGATTTTCAGAGGCATGATCATGAAACTCAAAATTATGACAATATGAATTATGTGATTTGAATGCACCTTTGGAACTTTTTTTTTTAAATAGTTCCATGAAGCTGCTTTGAAGAAAGTGAACACAAATAAGGACACTTGATTTAAAAAGAAATTTGCTCCAACTCCATTTCCCTTCCAGTGTCTGACAGAAATTAATTATGTCAAAAATACTGAGGTGTGTGTAGTCACATCAGTCATAATCACATCAATGCTGCTTGATGTTTTATGCCCCTCTCTTTCGTGTGTTTCTCTCATTTTTGATAATAAATGTTATGCAACCGCAGCCTCACAGCTGTGCCAAAACATCTTAAGTATGTCTTGATACATTTCAAGAGCAGAGTCCTGGATTTGGAGGTGATTGTATGCTACAGTGGCTGATGATGTTTTGAAAGTCTACCTTAGAGAGCCTCCCAAACACATAATCTCGGTTTATGTGTCACATCACTGGCAAGTTATTGCTAAAGATACAGAACATCCAAATAAACTCAAATCAAAGAAATTAACTTATGAAATTTAAGTGCAACATTGAAGTCGAATCACGACACAGAACACTCTGTGAGGTGCGTTTTATTTTGATTTGTTTACATCTACAGAAGGCATAGGTTATACATCCATAGGTTCTGAATAGTACTGTTTTGTATTTGGTTCCTGTGAGGAAGTGACCTGAGCAGTGTGACAGGATGACTCTTTCCCTGCACATCACAACTTCATCAGTAAACTTTGATTCAGGAATTCCTGCTTCATTGTTTCCAGGGTGTTGTCATGGTAACACCCTTCCCTACAACATATGGCACACATGACCTTGTTAAATGGATGACAACTCGGATTCACCCATCCCTGTCAACATCAGCCATTCAAGAGTCACAGCCTTAGTTTTACCGATGAAATGTAGGTTCCGCTCACCTGTTATGGGCTACATGGTGATAACATAAAATTTTGCACAAGGTAGCATTGTAACATTGACTTCAATTAATCAGACAAAAAGAAAATAAATCACAACTATGTTGAATCCATGTGTTTCACTCTTGGGAGCTCTTCAGGGTGTGTTATGCAACCTTGTGGCCATTATTGCTTCATTTTAGACAGCACTGCTCTAACATATACCTGGATTGCTCCCAACATTCATCCCCCACCATCAGGCCAAAATTTGATTGTTTATCATTGCCCAAAGTCAAGCAATGACTTCCTCACTTGCTGTTAAGTTAATCTCCTCTGAAGTGCACCACATCCAATAATGTATGAAAGCAAAGCACTGTATAATAATCCTTTGACAGCATTTACATGTCAGCGAGTGCGGAATGAGCTATCTTACCCCACAATTGTCAGGGAACTACTTGGACAGTGAAGGGCATTCCCTTGTCAACCTTAAAAAAAAAAAAAAAAGCCTTACATTGCCTGTATATTAGAATCCCTGCCTGGCTTCATTGTCTTATAATTGTGGTTACTTTGTATTGGAATTGGTAGTTGACCTAAAGTGTCCCAAAATTGCTGTGACCACCCACAAAAACGTTAATCTCCTCTGTTGTTGTTCGATTTCTGTGGCAAAACAAAGAGCCAAAACCACAAAAACAAGGGTACTTGCTGCTTAGTGCTTACAGACTGTACTGTGAGCCAGAAAAACTGACTTCAGTAAATGTGAGCTCGGCTGAAGCACTTTTTTATTTTCATTTTCCATGTAACTGCTTTGGGATATTAAGGTTTTGATTCAAAGACACTATCAGTAACTGGATGAAACAGCCAACATCAATAAGCACTCTTAATCCTCTTTACTTCTGCCCCTGATATATATATATATATATATATATATATATATATATATATATATTTTTTTTTTAGGTCTTACAGGACTTCATGTGAGACAGGGTTAAACCAATCACTGCCCCAAAGACTATATTGGCTGCTAAGTAGAGAAAGTTTGCCACCTAATGGACATAATGTAACACTGCATTCTTGTCTTTTTTTTCTCACACAGCTTAAATTTCTGCCTCCTTCCTTCTGCTCCTTTTTGCTTTAGTACATCTGTGAGTGTGAGTTTATGTTTCAGTCTTCTTATCATCTTTGTGTTCTTTGTATTTTGCTCCTGCATAGATATAATAACAAATTGTTCATTGCAATTCTTGGCATATGAGACAAAGTAATGTTTTGAATTGAATTGACTAAAAAACACACATTTTATGAAATCATCTCAGTTATGCCGTTTTTTTCTTCTGCTCTATTTTTCAGGTCCAGGACCCTTGTGTTTGAGGTTGGAATTGTCTCCATCATTGCACTACAGTTTGTTCCTGTGACCAGTCATTTCATGGAGGGGTTTCCTGTCCACTGACTAAGGAGGCTGCCTCGCAGGACTAGCAGCCATGTCAGCCTGCAGCACATTCACTGAACATGTGTGGAAACCGGGCGAGTGTAAGAACTGTTTCAAACCGAAGAGTCTGCACTGTCTAGCCCTGAGTGGTGGAGAGAAGCCTCCCTCTGAACAGAGGCCTCCAACATCTCCACAACAGAATCCACCCCCTGCTGTGGCCAGAGCCAACCCTAACATTGCCAAGACCTCCCAGAGGGCTGGCAGTGGGGCTTCACACTCAGGACATTTCCGTCCACCAGTGGCAAAGAAACCAACCATTGCTGTTAAGCCCACTATGATGCTTCCTTGCTCCTCTGCAGGATTGGGTTCTGGCAGCAATGTGCAACATCCACCAAATGTTATACAGCCAGGTAATACATCAGCCTTCACATCCTGGAATCGAAATGGAGTAAACTGTAAGAGGCCAGGAGGTCCCAGCAACAACAATGAAGGAGAGGATGGTATCGAGGAGATTGAGGGTTATAGACAACTTAGTCCAAGGACCCCAAGTGGAAATAACAATAGTGGACTGACTGATGTCTTAAAGGAGATTGCTGGGTTAGGACCTGGTCCCAACCCCACTCCTCTTTGCGTCTCCAAGGATATGTTTTGGGGGCGAATCAGTAGCTCATACCGACGGTCACTGGAGAGAGGTCTTCCAGCAGCAAGCTGTTTGGCCATGGGAAGCAGCAGCAGCAGTAGTGGTGGTGGCGGCGGTGGTGGCGGCACTGCCCAAAAACGGGTATCGCTTAGTGATAGCACAGAGATCATCAGTACAGATGGTGGTCGCTTCTGCTACCCAGAATTTTCAAGTGAAGATGATGAGAATGAGGAAGAGGAATCTGAAAGGGATGATGATGATGATGATGATGATGAAGAACATGAGAGCTGGGATGAAAGTGACGAAGAGTTATTAGCCATGGAGATACGTATGCGAGGCCAACCACGATTTGCAAATTTCCGTGCTGCCACATTGTCTCCGGTGCCCTTTGCTGCTGGGAAAAAGTGGAATACTGTCCCACTTCGCAATCGTTCTTTACAAAGGATTTGTGCAGTAGACTATGATGATAGTTATGATGAGATCTTGAATGGATACCCCTCCATGGATTCCAGTGGAGCTCTCCTCCCATATGGGTCTTGTGACATACAAGGCAGTGGTTTCCTCTCAAATTCAGAGTCAACCACTTCTCCAGAATCATCATCATCTCTACAAGAGGATTCACGAACTACATCCAGCAGTGACAGCAGTGCCTACTGTGCTCTTCGAAATGGCTTTAATTCTCCCACATCTTCCAAGGTACCTCCCCCCTGCACTTCTCCTACCAAAAAGGATCCCGTCTACCGAGCACTGAGTCCCCTAAAGGTGACAGAAAAATGCAAAGTTGTGCTAGCCATTAGATTAGAAGATATGGATGGCAAAGAAGGTACATCAATGCCCCAGGCCCTTCCAGGTCAACCAGTTACCATCAGTTTTAGTCCTACAGAGGAGCAGGCTAAACCATATCGTGTGGTGAATTTAGAAAAATCTCCTATTTGTAAGCCTTACACTGTGGTGGATGTATCGGCATCCATGGTCAACAAAGAGGAACCGATTCCAGACTCTACCCCAAA
This sequence comes from Aulostomus chinensis, assembly GCF_037954235.1. Taxonomy (NCBI): domain Eukaryota; kingdom Metazoa; phylum Chordata; class Actinopteri; order Syngnathiformes; family Aulostomidae; genus Aulostomus; species Aulostomus chinensis. Next base: position 26,843,295 of record NC_141326.1, read on the forward strand.
ACAATCAATATGTAGCACACATGTAGGTCAGCCTCTATCTCCAACCTCTCCTGCTTATACCAATTCTCCTGTCATGCCAACGTCACCCACATCTTTTGCCCCTTCAAGTACCCCACGAAAAAAAATGGGCAGCATGCATTACCAAGAAATGTGGCCAAGCACAGGTCCTCGTCAAAAGATACCCAAAGTTGATCTGGGGGGTAGGGGCAACCCAGGCCCTTCCATGTCTCCTCAACACAAGTCAGCACCCACTTCTCCAGTTGCTGGTCTGTCTTCTTCTCGCACTGTACCAGTGAAAACTCCTAACTTGTCAGAGATTAAATTTAACAGTTTCAATAATGCAGGCATGCCTCCTTTTCCTATCATTATCCGAGATGAGCCAGCATATGCCCGGAGCTCCAAGAATGCTGTCAAGGTACCAATTGTAATCAATCCAAGTGCTTATGACAATTTAGCTGTGTACAAGAGCTTCTTGGGACTTAGTGGGGAACTACAACAGTCAACGGGAGTAGGTAGTAGGGTGGCTAGCCACACATATGAAGAGATTGGCTCCTCTGAGAGTGTCCAGTCTTCCTCAACAGAGAAAACCATTTCTGGCAGAGGTACATCAGAGAGAACCTCTTTTGAAGATACAAGATCATCAATTGAACCAGTGTCAAAATCCCCAAATCTGCAACCTAGAACCACTACAGACTCTAGCACTGTGACAAGCACTGTGATGAGCTCCCCAGTTGGGTCTCTCTCTCCCATTGCCTCATTAAATTCCACTACCATTCTTGCCAATACTGAGAAACTACCTAAAAACAATTCCACTTCCAATGCTGTTACACTCACTTGCAAGACAATTGGTGACACTATTTGCAGTAAAGAAGAAGATGCAGAATTAGCTTTATCTTCTGGGACGGTGGTAAGCCACAGGGAGGAGGCCAGTGCTGTGCTTTCACAGATTGTGGCCTCCATCCAGCCTCCCCACTCGCCTCCAGAGTCCCCTTCAGCCCATGCTAAAACTTTTAGCACAGAGGAGCTTTATGCTCTACCACCTGATGCCATGAAGGAGACTCTCATACGACCAAAGTCCCACTTCACCACAAATGATGCCTGTCCTTCCAAGGCCAAGAAGGACACGCCCTCAAAAGTTTTGTCTAAATCCCAGAGTGCCTCTGCTGCTGTCCCACTCTCCACCACACAGTCAGAGCCCAATGCTCCCTTTCCCCCTCCAAGATCTACATCTTCCCCTTACAATGCTTCCAACATCCTCCAGAGACGTTTTGGCAACTGGACCAAGATCTCTGCTTCAAGTTCCCCTGTACGACCCAGTGAAAGTGAAGCAAGTCCAAATGGAGAGGGGAGACGTCTGGCAGCAGAAAGCTCCAAACCCAAACGTTGGATCTCATTCAAGAGCTTTTTCCGTCGTCGAAGAGATGAGGACGACCAGAGAGGGAGAGTAGAGAGAGGAAAGGAGAATGGCAAGTTGGTTGGGCTTGATGGAACAGTCATTCATATTCTTCCACCGCCACCAATTCAACATCATAACTGGTTCACTGAAGCCAAACCTGAGGATCCAACACAGAAACCAACCATCATATTCACCTACAAACAGGGGAGTGGGAGCATCACTGGGGGAGATGGAGAACTGCGAGTAGAAGAATGTAGGGAAACTTCTTTACTGACACCAGATGAAGGCCAAGATCCTAGACCACTGAGCCCTGGACGAACACCAGCCTCACGCGCCACCGGAGTTGATCCCATCAATGAGGACAAAAGGTATTTTTCCTAGAATTTAACATTCCAGTCATTTGCAGGGTATGGAAATCTGAAGACTTTTAGACAGAATGCATTTGTGCTGTTGGTTATGTCCATTTGGAAGGTCAGTCATGGTTGTTTCACACCAAAGGTTTAAACTCTTGAACTTGAAAATTTGGAGCAGATTGAAAGAGGTCCATCGTTCTTTATAACTGATGTGAGATTAATATTTTGTCTTTCTTCTCAGATGTTTATTTAAAGAAAACTTTCAAGCTTCCTGCATAAATTTCAATAAGCACACATATTGCACACATTCCCTGCCTGTATTCCCTCTTAGTGATCTAATGAATAATTTCACCTTCAATGTCTGCACTCCCTTCAGTGCACTCATGGGGCCCAACTCAAATGAAGATGCTTAGCCTTTGCCATCTGCTCCTCTAAAGTTCCAAGGATGCACCTGCCTCCATTGCATTGATCCCTCATCACAGATTCTAGAGTTGTTTGATTTTCATTTGGCATGTCTGCTCACCCACTTGCCCAGCCAAATGCAGGCGCTGTACAGTGTATGTGGTCTCTTCCCTAATGCCATCTATTACCTGAACAGCAGGCTCTGTGCTTAGCCGTTCTCCCTTCATAGGGGACCTCATTTTGTCAGAAGTCGTCCAGCAACAGTTGGGTCAGCCTCTCCTCTATTAAACGCAGCTTTAGATGGCATATCCCTTTTAACTCCTGAAATCACAATATATTTTCCACTGGCACACAAACACTCACTAATATGCCCATTTGTCCGTTTTCTTGTTGCATTCTTACATTATATGGTTATACGGTATGGTGTGATTTGGGGGCCATATAATTTAGATGTGAAAGCTAGTATTCTGATGTGTCTATCAAGATGCACTCCACACCCTGCATGCAATTTAGAAAAAAAATATTCTTATTCAGGTTAAGTTTCCCTTGATTTTCTCACCTCATGTCTCAACATCCACTTCACTTTGGCTTCATCTGTGTCTTATACTCTCTGTGTGTCCATGCTAATATTATCCACATCTAGTAGGTTGATTTCAAGGTGCTCTGCTTACCATGACTGCTATATTTCAGGTAATTCTGATTGCTTGTACATCCATTCCATTCAAATTTTTCTCCTTTGAGCCCCGAGCTTTATGAACTCTTTAATATTTCACATCTTCATCCTGTCAAGAGCTCAGCCTCATTCTGTCTCTTTTCCAGATCCCCTGTTTTTTTTCCTCCTTTTAAATCTTCAGCTGAGAGAATATTTATTTTGATGTTCTTAAGTAAATTTTGCTTGGGTTAGGTTGCAGCATGTTGCAGTCGTATTGACAGAGTTTTCAGTGAAGCAAGACAGAAATATTTATTTATAGTTTTATTTAAGAGAACCATAGTTTCTTCACCAAACCACTGTTAAACCACATCAGGGACAAATATGCAAGTTTTAAATTTTGTCTCTGTAAAAAAAAAAAAAAAAATGTATGCACACCTGTGCATTAATTATATTTACTGCAAAAAGGCTTTTTTTAATTAACATCTCTTAAATATTCATATATTAAATATATTTTCATTTATAGGATTTATTATAAATGAGATTGCTAATAAGATGAACATCTTATTTTTAATTTCATCAGGATTCTTTTTTTTCTTGAGGCTAATAATATGAACATATGAGTATAAATTAAGAATCAAACTGGAAGGTGTTTCATCGTGTTGATCATATCACATGGTAAATCTGTGTTTATTTTAGTGATGAATTGTTAAAAATGCCCAATGTTAGGAAAGAAATCATCAATTTTATGGTTATAAATTAAAATGTGTATGCATCAAGCTGCATTGATTATTGCTTTATACCCATGGCCCGAATCAGAATCGAATTGACTGGCAAGATTCCTCAAGGTTCCCATGAAATTTCCCCATGAATACTGTTGTCACAACAGTGTAAGCCCACAAGGAGTCGTGTGAAAGCAGTCCAGATGTTGAAGGTCACGTCACCTGAACTCTCAAGTATTTCACCTATGGTCCACTTTGCCTCTTTTGCTTGAATATCATATTCTGAACCTGCAGTTTACAATGTATATTCTGAAGCTGTCAATCAGTAACTTAAATTTTACACTGTGTGTGTGTTTGTTTCCCTCTAGTTTCTGCGCATCATTTTGACTTCCCTCAAAAGCAGAAATTTGCTAAATTTCTCACTTGGTGTCAGTTTTTATCGACTGCTAAGCTTCCTTTGATGGTGTGGGGGAAGATGTGACACAGTCGAGGTCTACAGAAGGAATGTGTTTTTGGAATGTGAATGAATTCCTCAGGACTTTAGCAACGGACTTTTCTGTTGGTGGCAACATATTAACTATGTTTTGTGCTCAAAGGCACACTTGTGAGTCAAACGTGTATTCCTGGTAAGTGGTAGTGCTGTCTACCTTTTTTAAGAAAATAATGATAATCTGATCGTAGTGAATTGTCAGTTGTCTGAGCTTCCCCTCTGTCAACAAACCAGTAGGTCACTGGTTTCATGACTTCAACCAGTTACAGAGGTCATTCTACCGGCCTCTTGTTTTGATTGGGAAATGAGGGGTTAACTCTGCTGTGCTTTTTTGTCTGGGAGCTGTTTTATTGGCTAACAGTGGGCGTGTTCTTCAGCACTGGCAAACACACATCACCTTAGACAGGTAAGAACATTCAGAGAGGGACAAGCCGAGGAAGACGAGGAATAGACTCCAGCAGGATATTTTTGGATTCATTAGAATAGAGCGGCATGCAGTGACTGCTCTCCTGAGAATGTGAATTCACCTGTGCCTCGTGTTTAAGGTTTACAGATGGGAAACTGTGTAAGCCAGTACAGTGGGTAAGAAATTTACTGAAGCCCTATTCTTAGTTTCCGGTGTATTTGTCATCATGTTGACTTTGTAGGGAGGAGAGATTTCTTAAATTGTGTAATTTGAATCTATGGTTGTTAATTCCTCGCAGCATAGGTGTTAGGAAAAAGTGAGCTGAGGCAGTTTCATACTGTCTGAACAAGTCAGGTCCTGACAGTGAAACATGCAGCAGCCATAAAGGTATTTATTGAGTCAAGGTCCCTCAAGCTGTGTAGTTTCTCTGCTCTCCATACTGAATGTTTTGATCACACGGACATATTCACTGGGGAGTGTCTTCTGCTCGTTTTCCTTCGTGCTCTGCTCTTTTGATAGCATACTGACGCCCAAAAAATCTATTTGTTTTCAGCAGGATTATTTTTGTGGTACAGTCCACTAATTGCAGCCGGTTAATATCAAACCCCTGTAAGGACATGTAGACCGTTTCCTCATTTGTTCTTTGCATTTATGTAGAAGTCAGCAGGTGTGTTTTCTCACGCTGAAGCGTCTGCATTCCATTATATCACTGCAATCTCAGCTGTTGGTTATCGAATTGTACTCAGGTTTTGATGCATCTATTGTTTCAGTTTATTCACTCATTGCTTCTTACCACCTTTGATGGAGCTCCTATATCAACTGTTTACTGCTTGCAGGTGCTGAAGTAATAAACTGTGGTAAAGTGGAGGTTATTGATTGAATGTCAGAGAATCACAGCTGGCATTTGGCCTACAAAGACAGGTCATAAACATCTTAGATCTGTCCCTCAGACACAGTGCACCAGGTTACCACCAGAGCTACAGGTTTTTCTTTGAGCGATTACTTCTTTATAACCTCATGATCAAAGCACTCCAGCATTTGTATTCCTCCTCAAGCAGTCATTTCCCCATCAAAATGCAATTTCTGTGTCTTCAAAATGCCATTATAAGATAGATGGATAGGTAGGATGTCGATACCTCCAGAAGCAACTTTCTCAAGGGAACAGCAACTCACTGAGGATCTCAAGAATAGAAATATATATAGTGGATAGAAGTTAATTCAGGACAAAACAGTAAATATATGGGCAAGATCGTTTTGTATCTGAAAGAAAAAAGTTCGATGCACATTCTTTCCTCTACAAAATTTTTCTTTTGGTAACGCTTTACAAGTCTGCTTTATTCTTCACATTCTTTCAATTCCTGATTGGGAGAAAAAAAAATTGATTTTAATTTTTAAACAATTTAATTTTCCTCATACATACCTGTTTTACTTTTAAGTGCCTAAAATGGTTATTCAGTATCTCTTTTCATGTTGTCATCCAGAAAACAGTTTTATGCTTCTTTTTTTACGACCGGTTGTGAATAACTTGATAGAATTTTAGTGATATAAACATTTTGGCTTGCTCTTAGCGCACTAAATGTCGTAAAAGATACTGGCCTAAAATATAAAGTTGGGCCAAGCGCTCTAGCACTCTGCTTTGAACTTGGAAGAGGGACTTTTTCCAATTACATTTAAATCTTTTGTCATCATCAAAAAGTGTCATCAGTATGACTTGCAAAGGAAATGACTGGTGTTGATGCAAATACAGCGCCAACCTGCCGCACCCAGTACTTCTCCCGATGGCGTTGAAGTCAGCTCTCTGAACTTTTGCCGACCTGACATTCTGTTCATTATTCACCACCGGGACAGAAAAGATAGTGTAAGAGATAAAAAATGCACCGAAGTGCAGAGGCTGACACAAAAACCATAAAATGTTTTTGAGAGCAGATGGGAGACATTGTGGCAAAAGTGGTAACAGGTTTGTGTTTTTGCTTTTTTTTTTTTTTTTTTTTTTCTGTGAGTCACACTCTTACTGGTAGTTTAGAATGTCACCCAACCTGGGTGGCCTCAACGCAGGTGGCCCGAGGCTTTCGTATCTCACACAGGTCGCATTGAACGGCTCCGTCTGAGCTGTTATCAGATCAGGGGTCAGTAACGGGGTCGCTGTGAGTATCTGGTTTAGTGTGATCAGAGGAGCAGGCTGATCCCAGATGGCTCTCGATGAAACGCCAGCTGTGGGGCTCAGTTCAGCTTCAGACAGCAAAACACACGGGGTGAATGTTGGGGGGGGGCGGGGGGGGGGGGGCTTTGTCTTGGTGTTGTAGTTTACAAATGGCAAACTTTTTTTTAGGCCTTTCCTACATCTACACACTTCTGATGAGGTTTTTTCCTCCCAGCTAGATTGTGGATGTTGTTTTTGTTTTTTTAAGTTGATTCTACAATGATTTTTTTTTTGTCTTAAATTGTGTCCAAATTCGATGTTTGAAAGACAGAAATGAAAATGTATGACCTCTCCCAAGTAGGTTGTATTTTTACCCTTGTCAGGCTGCATACTTAGCAGGATTATGTACAAAAAAAACCCCACAAAAAACACAGATTTTTCACAAAAATTGGTTTGCTACAGCACGGGCCAAAGAAGAACTCATTAATTCCCAAAACAGGGGAATACACAAGTTTAATTTGATAGGGGGGGGGGGGCAACAACTGTGTATTTCCCTTTTCTCATTCATTAAAAACTAAGCAGTGAGACTCACCACTCTAATACCCCTTTCACACTGCACCAAAAACGCGGGTCAACGCGGTTTTTTCGGCACTCTGAAATGGTCGACTTGGCATTTCGACCCCCGTCGACCGATTCGCCAAGCAACCCGGGTGTTTAGCGGCTCGGCTCGGCTCGGCTTGGCTGCAGTGTGAAAAAGGAAACCCGCGTTGTCTCAGGTTTCATGCGACCTTCCTGTCGCATCCTGATTTTGTCACTGTGCCGCCTGAACTAACTGAAGTTGAAGCTTCCCAGCTGATTCACATATGCTGAGAATATTACCTCCCTGTCGTCTGGGGTGCCAGCTAAGACACGTCTCTGTCCATCTTCAATTTGAACTCCAGATTTTAACATGTATTTACTTGTGCTACATTCTCCTGGATAACCTCCTGGCTGTCGGTTGAAAAGATTCAGCCAGCAGCTCCAAATGTGATGGTAGTAGCATGTGGCAGTGCATGATGCTGCCCAGAGCAGCAGAGGGGGCAGAGCAATGACCTGAAAAGCTTGACGGGAGAAAATTGGGGGGGGGGGATGTGCTAGTGGTTCCTGTTTCTGGACGGTTTATCGAATTTTTTGATTAAACAGTGCAAGGACCTTGGTGGAGTTATTTGTTTATTGACTGGCAGTGGCATGACAGTTATGTGGTTTCTTGCTTATTTAAGGAGAAACGGGCAGGATGACTGCTTGTACAACTTGAATCAGAGGCAGCAGTGAGCTTTAATAACACGTCTCCTCATCACATCCCCAAGGCTTTCACACTGTGATTGCTGTTTCAGCTCTTGGTGATAACAAACTGTTAGATATGGCCCAGATTTCTGGTTCCCACAAATCTACTGGGCCTCCATCAGTTTGACTAAATGATGACACAGCATCCGGTTATAATAGTGAGCATTATGAAGTCATCTGCTACTGTCCATTCTGAATACAACATAGATGTTAAATGCGGCATTTCGGTGAGAGGGCAGGCGCAGTGTTTCACAGTGCAGCTCCTATTAACGGTCTCATAAAAGTCCCGCGGTGACTGTTTGCATCAGTGTTTCTGTGCTGTAAATGTGTCGGTCACCAGATGAGAGCGTCGCAATTTCGTTTAAAACTTTTTTTTTTTTAAGCTTCATGGTTCATTAATGTATCCCTCGGGACAGCTAGAAAGCTCTCAGTCACCCACAGAGCAAGCAATAACGCTATGATTTTTAACACACACAACTCATCATCAAATTAAAGTCTGTCATTTGTAGCATCACACCTCCTCATCAGTGTACTGCGAGAGACTTTGATGAGTTTCATCACCTCCCACTGGCCTGGAGGCATCTTAACTTATTAGCACATGCCATTGTGACCTGCTCAGCATCTTTCTTCCATCGTCTCTCAGGAAATGTGTTGCATACGAAACATATCAGACTAATTGTGTCGCTAATTCTTCAGAAGGATGACGGGAGTGTGCCAGGATATGAGGGACCAAGAAATTAGCCAGATGAAAACATAATATTGTTGTATTTGCTTGGATGTTATTAACAGTTTGTCCATTATTAATTCCACTGTTCCTGCAGTACATCTCAGTTATTACCCTTGTGTTACACATATTTGAAGTAGGTTTGTATTAAGCCATACCTTTCTCTATCATCTGCAGCCAGGTACCACTCAGTGCCAGTAACGTCAAGGATCGTGAGCCACCCTGTGCCACCTCCCTGCCTGCCAGGGTGAATCTGGGGCTGGTGCTCAGGGAGGGAGAGGAGAGCCATGCCAACCAGGTTGCCACACCACCCCCAGCTAGCGAGCACAGCACCAGCCTCGGGGAGCCAGAGGAGGATGGGAATCACTCTCATTACTCTCACTCGCCCGCCTCCAGCCACTGTAGTGCCACCTACAGCAACCTGGGTAAGCAAGACACATGCGAGATGACATCTTTTCATAAACAGTTGTGGGTATTGGTGCTCTAGAGGGCATAAAGAACTCTAATAATGGACTTAAAAGTTGATTTACTATGCTGTGGGGAGACACTAGAGTCTTAGAAGGTGTTTATTTCCAAATAACTATTCTTTCTGTGCTTTATTTCTGTCAGAATATTAAAGTATAACCATCGCTTTGCATACATTAGTTTAATCTGGCTGTAGCTAACAAACTGGCACCAGAGTGTAAATTTAAGCAAATTGAATCTCAGCAGTTTGTGCAGTTCTTTTCACTCCTTCATTTCTGATGGAGCTCGTCTCCAGTATGAGCACACCTCCACATGTGAGTTATCATAATTTATTCACCGATAAAACAGCTGAAGCTAAAAATCTTGAGACATCTTGTCACCTGCAGCTTGCAGTTTGGGACCTAAAATAACTTCAAATGTTTTATCTAAACTGAAATCTTTGTCGTTGAGATCTGTGCCTTTTTTTTGTTGTTGTTTTTTTTTTTGTTCGTCTGAGCTGCATCTGTCGCTTGGCTCCTATGAAGTCTCGGTGTGCTTAAACAGATATTTGGACATGCCGAAATAATTAAGATTGGACTTTGAAGCTTTTATCCTTATATCGGAGACAAACTATTACATTTTCTTTGTTTTGTTCCCAGTTGTCTGTTCTGACTTGAACTGTTCAGGACCAGTGTAAACATTGAAGCCTGACTCTCCAATTTAAGGCCTTTGTTGATTTCCGTGCTGCTTGTCTTCTTGCAAAGCGCAAATTTAAACTTTTATAGCTAATAAACACAGATTAAGGTGGAATAGAAAAACAAAATGGAACCTGATTGTTCCAGCGTAAAGTGATATAGTGATTGGAGTCAGGGGAGGAGAGAAATGGAAGTCAAAGTAGTTAAGGCTCTGTTTTGTCTGCAGTTCAAAAGGATGACATCGTTTGAAGTCAGGGAATCAAGAAGAATATCTTGGGAAATGCCTTTGGGGGTGAAATATAAGTATCTGTATTTTTTTTACCAGAATAGGGTAACAATTACCTGTTTTGTTTTGTTCCATATCACATTAGACAGTGTAGACAAACAAGTGCTGTCACTTTGAGTGTTTCAAAATTTTCACCTGTCAGTGTAGACTTAAAGAGGAACTGTGAGAAAAGCAACAGCGCGCATACTTTTTTCATTTTCAGAGAAGAAATTTCAAACAGCAGGACAGACACTCTCTCACTCACTCTCACTTTTTTTTTTTCTAAGTGGGTTTTTATTTCTCAAGCTTTTTGTCTCAGGAGCTCATGTTAATTACAGAATTTGCCATAGAAAAATAAATGAGAGCATATCGAAATTAATGAAACAAAAAGGTCCTGATATCCACAGTACCAGTCACAGCACTGCCTCAGGTGTATCGCCAATACAATGACAAGGACTCTTTTTTTTTAATACAGTCCTTGTTTTGGGGCCAGTTTGTGTTAACCAGTTAACCCAGTACAGTCCATCACGGGCTTGATTGTGGTGGAACAGGGAGCACATTAAGACCAGGCATTCACAGGCTGAACGAGCGGTTGGCACAGCTGTCAAGCATATGTGGATGAGCACTTGAGAGAGAGAGAGAGAGAGAGAGAGAGAGTGTGTGTGTGTGTGTGTGTGTTTGTGTGCGTGTGTGTGTGTGTGTGTGTGTGTGTGTGTGTGTGTGTGTGTGTGAAAGCACATCACAGTGATCAAGTGGTATGTGACGGAAAAAGAACTTGAAACACAAAGTGATGGGAGTGAGTGTGGGTTTGTGAAGCAGCACAACAGCAGAGATACAACACTGTGGTGCTTTTGTGGATGTGTGAGGTTTTAGGTGTGTGTGCCTTGTTAAAGGATCCGTTAGTGTTTAACGGTTTCGATTGTTTTTGTTGTTGCACTAATTAGTGTCTTACTGAAAGGACCACAGTGTTTGTAAGGCTCTGACAACTCACTGGCTCTGCAGACGGATAGATTATAAATGTGCTGAAGTGACATGTGAAGCGCCTGCAGCCTAATTTCACTCCTTTGCATGCTGCTAATGAAGAGTGAGACAAGAATGCAGGCTCCGTCATCATAAACTCACGTTAGTCTGGTTGGGCCCGGGAGGTTAATATGACAGCCACTGAGTGTGACGCCTGGTTACATTTTCTATCTGGTTTCCTCTGCTTGTCAACGTAGTGGTAACCAAAATAATTCAAAATTTTTGGCTGCAGTAGCACACGCTGGTTGAGCTGCTCATCGCAGGCGATAGTGATTCTCTCACTTGTTTTATATGTGTGTGTATATATATATATATATACACACACACACACACACACACACACACATATACAGTATAGACACACTTGTGTTAAAATCAGAGCATCAGACAGTGGGAGGCAGGGCGCTCGCTCAGTCAGTGAGAAATCTCCAGTGTTGGTGGGAGTGCTGAGCCTGCCTGTTGGCACCAGCGACTCCGCACAGACTCTCAGGGATGGAAGCACAGAAAGGCATCTCACTCTGCCTTGCTGCGCAGCTACTATACAGCATTCACCGAAAAACCTTGAGGGTGGAATTGAGGTAGGCTCGTTTTCCTCTTTATCCTGGCATATTTGTCTACCCCCTCCCTTCCCCCCGATCCCTTGTTTATCTCTCTTTTTATTTGTTGTCACCCCCCACACCTCATTTTATTTCTGTGTCACTTCCCTCACTGTTACCACCCCTGAGCCACCCACTCCCCTGCGCTCGCTTCATCCAATCTTCAGTCCTCTCTATTTTACCACCTCTCTTTGTTTTATCGCTGCATGATGGCGAAGCAGTAAAGCAACAAGTTCTTCCATCTCCTCACAATCAGAAGTTAGACAATATTCATATTTTAATGGAATGGCTTCATTAATATTATTTTACATGTACAATATACTGTATGTCAAGGTTAAGTATATCTGTTTTACACTGTGTAACGTGAAATCGTTCCTGCAGTCCACATCCACTCTCAGTCTCTGATGAGTGTCTTGTAAATTATTTGCCAGGCATTTAACTTTTAGTTGTAGTTTATATTCTAAACATACACCTCAACCCAGCGTTAGAATATTTTAGTTTGGCGGTTATCTTTTAAAGTAGAAAATAATCCCGCATGCTCTCAGTATCGTTTTTTTTTTTTTTTTCCTAAACTGCTCTTTTTTGGGGGTTTGACTTTTGCTGTCATTAGTCCTCAGTTCTGCTCCAGTGAACTGACTTAAAAAAAAAAAAAAATTCATGGCTGAGGATGTGTTGTTTGTGCTATTTACATGTTTAAACATTGGACTTTGTGGAAAATTGTGTGGTTTTGATAACGTCACAATTGAAGGATTTCCCAAACATTTGGAAAAAAGCCCTTTGATAAGATATTTCCGGCATTGTTCCCACAACAGAAGAAAAGTGAGTAAATGAGAGACTTGAGCAAACCTGGGCCGACCGACACTGACATGTATTTTTAGAAAAATGACCAATATCTGCCGATACTGATAATATGCAGATATCATTGTGCATCATGGTGTTGAAAGGACATTTACTTCTCGTTTCCGACAATGTCCGTGTTTAGATTTTTTTTTTAAAAAGACTCGAGAATTGTAATGCATTATAATACATCTTTAAATTTTGTAATATTTAACTTTCTCTTTTTATATTATGTGTAAGGTAATGTGCTTATGTTGGGGTACAACATTGTTTGGTTTATTATGATTTTTCTGTCTGTTTTTTTTTTAACTCGCCATCCTCTGAATCTGCCTTGACTTTGAAAGCAACTGAGTGATTTGGTCTTATGTAATAAGTCACAGCCACAGAGCTGCAGGAGAAGATCCCTTGGAGTGGACGAGGGGAGCACTTGTTTTCTTGGATGGATTACTGCAGATTGCTGGAGAAATACATTAAAACGTATTCGTTCCAGGGAGGATTAAGAAGACTCATTTACTTCATGCTGACTGCTCTCTCTTAAGGCTTTGACTGCTCTCCTAAGACGGAGGCAGTGCGATGTACACGTGAGCAGCTACTCATACCGATGTACGGGGGAAACGTTATTAGTGGTTGGGATCGGTTAGCAAATAGAAGCTTTGAAAGGAAAGTTTCCTTTACAGTGAGAATTTGACACTTCATTTGGTAGACGATGGCACTTTGAAGGACATTATCGTTTAACACTCAGCGGCTGCTCCTCATGATCCCCCTGCAAATGGGGTGTTCCCTGGGGAGTGCGAACATCCACACAGTCGTGTGTGACCTTGTATACTCCCTCAGTTAAACCCCACTAGGCTTTTCCATTCCCATCAGGGAAACTGCACGACTCCTTTATTCTTTTCATCTTATCAGACACTTGTCTATGACCATCAGCCTCTGTGGCCTTCAACTCCAGATCACATCAGGGAAATGCAATCAACCCCTCACCCCTCCAGTTGTGTCCCGCCACCGTTCCCAGAAAAACAAGGTCACTTCAGACCTCGGATAAATGCGCTCCCCTCGCTGCCTCTTTAAGCCTCGCTGTGAAACCGAGGTGCAGATTGAGTCACGCAGCTGGGTGGTTGGAGGGATGACTTGTGACCAGCTGTGCTGCTCTTTGGCTTGAATTCTCCTCGGTACCACCAGGTCCCTCGTGTGCCACAGCACACACACTCACATCAAGCTTCTCTCACCTGTAAGAGGCCGCGAGTCAGTGGGCGGCTGAAAACATCATGTGGGAGAAACGAGTAGCTCTTCTCAGATCGGGGAGGCTAAAAGTGTAGGAGTGGGATGATTTGTGTTTCAGGAGTCATTTTCATCCATTACACCTCTGAGGATTTATTTTCAACATCATAAATTCATTGAAGATTACAAGTCAATTGTTCAGAGTTACGGCTGCTTAAATTCTGTCTGGACAGGCTAAATCACAAGATTGACCTTTTACGTTTGATTGTGTTTGCCAATGTTTAGTCATTAATAATTTTTCAGCCCAGAGGAAAACAAATTAAAGCATCAAAAATCAAAACTGCCACAAGAAGCTGATCAATTGAAAGATAGACTCAGCAACTCTGGATATTTCATCCATCAAGGGCTGGACCCTGTCCCAGCTGACATTGGGTGAGAGGTGGGGTTCACCCTGGACGGGTTGCTGGTCTGTCGCAGGGATCTTTCATGTATGTTGTATCAACAGAGAACATTCCACTCATACTGGTAAACAAGAGTGCAGTTTTTATTGCCCAGCCTTCCAACAAATGAAAATATCTTCATGTTTTTTTTTTCTCCTTTTTTTTATACCCATTTCCCTCCAATTCACCCTAACATGTTTGATATCTTTGGAAACTTTGATCTCTCTACTCAAAAGTTAAATGACATCTGGGATTTATCAAAGTTTGGAAGCGCAGCAAGAGTCCTACAAGGGTAGAAGTGTGGAATTAAGGAGATCAATCAATGTTTTGGTCTTAATCTATCATTTTTAACAGTAACGAGTGTGATCCTCCTCCTGCAGGTCAGTCTAGAGCCAACATGATCCCACTGAAACAGCCACGGAACATCAAAGCATCAAATGACACCCTGGCTTCCATCGACCTGGAGGGGCTCGCTGACCAGCCAGTCCCTAAGGCCACACCACCGCCGCTACCAAAAAAGTCTGTTCCTCGCTCCAGTACAGAGCCAAGCCTGGGAGCCAAAGAGCCCATCCAGGGAGCATTGAGACCTCGAGCGGAGGCAAAACCTGGGGGCACCAACCTGAGTGTGGCTAATCCTCTTTATGACTTGGACACCAACTGGGAGACAGCTAGTCAGAGCTCCTCTCTCAGCTCTGAGCCACAACGAGCCCATGACCAGGAGAGCGGAGACTCCCTAGAGAGGCCCTCCACTGCCACAGCCACCAACAAGGGCCGCCCGACTAACAGCTTGTCTTCGCTGGTCACACAGTCCTCCACTGCAACTGGTGCCACCAGAGAGAGGAGAGTGTACCCAAGTACAGAGTCTCTTGCTGGGAGGAGTCGAAAAACGGGTCAAGGTCCTTCTGGAGGCTCTAAGCCTCAGAGAGCTGCTCTTTATAGGGGGTTAGACAGCTGGGATGAGGTGGTGGGGAGGATCCGAGGTCTCCATACGGACACGCTGCGGAAGCTGGCAACCAAGTGTGAGGATCGTTTCATGGCTGGCCAGAAAGATCACTTGAGATTTGGCACTGACAGCTGGTCCCACTTCAGGCTGACTACTGGGAAACCCTGCTGTGAGGCAGGAGACGCTGTATACTACACGGCTTCCTACGCCAAGGACCCACTGGTCAACTATGCAATCAAGGTGAGATGACTTGTTTTGTTTAATTACTCATACACAAGAATAAGACAGCATTGAGAATCTTGTTTTACAGTCACTGATTATACTTTAAGCCATGCTAGTCTGTAGAAAATGCAAAAAAAGAAAAATGTAAAGGAAAGGAAGTTTGTACCACATTCCATCTATTTTAGGCATTTGAAAAAAAGCTTGATTATATTTTCTGCTATTGCTATAAACTGATTAATTCTGTTGCTTGTTATTTTAAAATCACTTTTGCGGGTGTTTATTTTTTTGTTGAGACTTTGCTTTGCATTCTCATTGCATTATGTAGTCTAGTCTGGAAGATATGAAGCAGATATGGATGAAGGGTGCATTCGTCACAGGATATGAAATTCTGCGCTCCACCGCACTTCAAAGCTTTGCCTTCCTATTAGCAGCGGACTCAAGAGAAAGTCTTGTTTTTATGATGCTCATCCATAAATAAGGCAACGAGGAGCAGAATAAGCAGCAGAGCACAAATAGGCCCCAATTTCCCAATTAGACTTTCCTCAACTGTCACATTTCACCATGGCCCAGTTGGACTCCTGCCTCCCCAAGCCCCCACTAGTGTATTTGATGCTCCTGCAAATAACCCTTTACATGCAGTTATATTTTTAATACAGTGGTAATTATACACAATTCACCTTTAACGGTCTTCAATAAATTCAGAGAACGAGGCAGCGTGTTATACGGGTTCCTTGAAATGTCAGCATTCTGAATTAAGTCTTTGTTGAAACCTGCAGTACAAATTACAAGGTATGACATCTTAGCAGTGAGGGAAAAAAAGACCAGCAAGACCATGAATCCTCAAAGGTTTTTTTTTTTTTTTTTTTTTTTTTTTGGCGCATAAATGATAGAAGCCCCAAACGCAACATGTTTCAACAAAAATCCAGTAGACGTGTACATTCCTGGATGATGGGAGTGCGTTTGAGGAGAAGGAGAAACTCACTCCTCCTCACAATCTTATAAAACCTACATCAAATATGCCTCTGACCACCAAGGAAAAAAGTCAGAATCATAGCAGTCATGACTGAGGTTGTGACAGTGATAAAGGAAGACACACACACACGCACACAGCTGACTGCAGTCATGACCAGTGGTTTTTCTCCTAGGATATGGTCAAAAAGATTCTCAATAATCTGATACGTATTTGGGTATAATCAAGTACAGTGTTGACCCAGAATAGCTCATATATTGACCTGTGCTGTGCCATTTTACATGGAGGAAAATCTGTTGTCCCGTTGATAACGGCAAATAAATTACTTATGTAAGTTTGTCTCATACTGTATTAACTTTTTATCGGACGTGACCCCCAACTGAAGTGACAGTGTAGTGTTTGATGATGGTCACGATTAATTATTAAAGTTTTGGGTCAATGCTTGCGTTTGCACAACTCTCAAGACTGCATGTAATGTGACATTTTTTATTAATTCATATTATATTCATGATTACATTTTTACTGCAAGAAACTACGTGAAATACTGTGATACAGGGGTACAGTATGTCCTGACCCTGAGTAGGACCCTCACATCAACGCAGTATCTCAGTGATGCCTTTAGGTTTGGTACATATGTTTGATTCTCTTTTTCTTTAAAAAATAATAATGATGTGATGATTTAAATTCATATCAGAAATCCTAGCAAGAATTACCTCCATTGAATACTTGTTTTCTTGTATCTTTTAGATTTAAACTTAATTTAAAACATGTCTTTGTTAGTGATGACAATCATCGGTTCATATAGAAGTGCAAAAAATAAGTGTTAACCTCTGAAAGACAATTACTCATGAACTCAAACTGTTCATTTGTCATTTTCTGACAGTTACCATTACAAGCAAACATCTCATTGTGATATGCGTCAACCTCGCCCCCTTTCCTGGTGTTTTGGTGAATTTCGTCTGCAGAGATTGATCTTATCCGTAACTCCGCTTCTCTGCTCTGCGCCGTGATCAAAGAGCAGAAAGACCCTGAGCTGCAGCGGCTGCCACTGTGGTTTAGGAGACAGAGACATGCTCTCAGCCTCGGGTCTGCTCTCTGCTAATCTCAGCTCTGTATATGAAGAGTTAGTTTGAAAAACAGCAAACCTCATCATTCTCTTCTCTATTTATTCCCCCAGATCTGTAGGAGCAAAGTGAAGGAGACACAGCAGCAGTTTTTCCACAGCCTGGCAGTAAGGCAGAGCCTGGCCGTGCATTTCAACATCCAGCAGGATTGTGGACACTTTCTGGCTGATGTCCCCGCCCGCCTGCTGCCCTGGGAAGAGGGAGATGATGAAGAGGAGGAGGAGGAAGATGATGAAGGGGATGAGAAGGGAAATGAGCTGAAAGAAATTAAGACAGAAACAAAGACAACAGAGTCCAAAGCTCCAAATGGTAAATTAGATGAAACCCCAACAGCAAGTCACATGAACACCGCTGGCCGCTTGAGGAGCAGAGTCGTGGTGATAACACGTGAGGTCCCCTTCCAGACAGTGGCGGACTTTGTTCACGAGGGGGCGCCTCGACATGCCCATAACCCGGAGCTGTATGAGCGTCAGGTCTGTCTGCTGCTGCTCCAGCTGTGCAGTGGCCTGGAGCACATGAAACCTTACCACGTGACGCACTGCGACTTACGTCTGGAAAACCTGCTGCTGGTCCAATGCCAACCTGGCAAGACCTGGAATCTGGACATCCTTGAGCCTAATAACAACAGCAACAGTGCCTCTGGTGCAACCTCAGCCAGCGCCTCAGCCGCCAACTCCACCTGCCCCGCCCGCCTCATCATAAGTAACTTCTCCCAAGCCAAACAGAAGAGCAATCTCATGGCTGCTGATCCTGGTACGCTGCGCGACCAGTCACGCCTGGCCCCGGAAATTGTCACAGCGACTCAGTACCGCAAGTGTGACGAGTTCCAGACTGGGATTCTTATCTATGAGATGCTACACCGGCCGAACCCCTTTGAGGAGACACCGGAGCTAAAGGAGCGGGAGTACACCTGGGCCGACCTGCCGCCACTGCCTGTGCGATCGCTATATTCACAGGGTCTGCAGCAGCTTGCGAGGCTACTGCTCACCGTCAATCCTTCTGAGAGGATTCGAATGTCCGAGGCGCGGGCCTGCCTGCAGTGTCTGCTCTGGGGCCCTCGGGAGGACTTGTTCCAGGCGCTGGGCTGCAGCAGCACAGGCCCCATGTCAGCAGCCACCTCCAGCCAACGCGAGGCCACCCTACAGAACTGGCTGGACCTGAAGCGGACTCTGATGATGATCAAGTTTGCGGAGCGCTCGTTGGACACAGCTTGTGGCGTGAGTCTGGAGGACTGGCTGTGCTGCCAGTATCTGGCCTTCGCCACCACAGACACCCTGAGCCGGGTGGTGCACATCCTGCAGCAGCCGCAGCCACATCCTCCATCCCAGAGCCAGACCCAGCCAGTTCACGTAGCTCAGAGCCAAACACATCTAGCACACACCTTCCACCTGACTCAGTCACAGCCCCTCTGAGTTCCTCTACCCAGTGGTTACTATGGCAACAGATCCAACTTCCCCTTTGTGGTCCCTCTGCTGGCGCTAATGTGTGATGTGAGCTAATAGTCAGCTTTGTTGTTGCAGCATCCACAGTGCTCACCTCACATTAATAGCTGCCCGGCGTCTTATGGTTCCCTGGTGGATGAACCAGTCGCCCATCAAACAGCTGGGCTTGAGGAACAGGGTACTCATTACACCCAGACTGCTAACAGCAGGACGGCCTCGCGCATAAAGTGGCACTCTAATGCAGTTCAAGACTATATGAAATATGGTAGCAAATCAAAGTAACTCTGAGGCTTTGGCAGCAAATTGGCAGATGTCATCACCCTGCGTGTCATAACACTCCACTTGAGAGATTTTACCAAATGTGTGAGGGATTTGTTTTTAGCAGCAAAGTTTTGAATGATTGGAGGTGTGAGAGTTGATCAAGTTTGCATGGAAGTTCTCTCTCCAGGATCTGAGATTTTATAGTGTTACATTAATATTTAACAAAGAATTTTTACTCTACACTTTTGGATTTTCTCAAAGTACTTGACAGAGAGAGAGAGGGAACTTTTGATAGCATCAGAAATTAGTATTTGCGTCCCAGCTATTGAACCTGTTGCACTAAAAGCAACAGTTCTATCTTTAAAAGAAAAAATGAAAAATGAAGGGAGAACATTTAAAATGAAGGGGGATTCATTTGCTTCAAAATAAGATTTAATCAGGGTGTGATTTTTGTTTTTATACCAAGTGATGGAAAAATTAAACCTGTTTAACCAGTGAAGCCAAAGACCTGCCACAAAGGATCCATGGAAGCATTCTGCAGACACTTTTGCACCACTGTTACCAGAGATTTCAGTTTACTATAAAGTAACAGTCACTGATCTATGAGCAGTTTGTACAGCCGAGACTCATTTCATACCACTGAAATGTCGTTGTTTTAGTGTTTAAAAAAAGCGAGTCAGCAGCTGATTGAGCGGAAATGACATCATAAATGCTGTTGTATCGTACGTTACACTTTTGCACAGGAGATAGGTGATGAACACAGGTTTAAAAGCTCAGTTTTAGACTCGCACACTCGGTTTGCTCATATTCACGCTTTTAAGTCAAAACGGAACGGAACTGCCCTGGCCGGTGGATTGGTGTCTGCTTGGAATTATGTGCAATTAATGTCTGTTCTGTTATTTTCTTTTTGAAGGTAATGGCAACACTTTTTTTTTTCTTTTTTTTTTTTCATTATGCAGTCTTTTACTAACTTCCATTAGTTTTCTGGCACATAAACTGATTAATTTCAGTCAGGAACTTTAGAAGCAAAGTTAAGTTCCTTGTGAAGAACTTCCCATAGTGGATGAGACAGGGATGTTTCAGGGACTGCAAAAAAAAAAAAAAGTACTTTGTTGTAATTTGTCAAGTTGTTTTCGAATGGCTCAGCGTTACAGATGACACTCGCACCTTCAGTCTGAGCGTTGGCGCTTCTCGTACTGAGACTGGGGGACTGAGGACATGAGAAACTGAGAAGAGTTCCCATGGATTTGTGGAACTGTAAATGTGGTTTTTTTTGCGGCGCGTGGAATGTAAAAGTTTGCCTGGACAGATATTTTGACCTGGTCTCATCAGCTTCTGAACACTTCCCTTCCAACTGAACCACTTTGTTTCACATCTTTGTGCATAAATCAGCCTGGAGACGAACCACCCAACCACTGAGACGTCCATTCCACCCGCTTTGTTTACGGTCCTCTGGTCATCCAGCCAATAGGACGGCTGATCTCACTCTCACTGCTTGTTGCTTTTCTTAATCAAGCTCTCTGTTATTGGTCGATCCCTACCAGCCTGGAATCCGTTTACGGAGCCCCCCTGTAAAGCGCGCATGGGTTTATTTGTGGTTATGACAAAAAAAACGCCTTTCAAAGCATCTTAAACTCAGAACTAGTACTTTTGCACAGAATGTTCCCGTAACATAACATTCAAAATGACTGCAAAAAAAGAAAGGCAAATTGTGTTGTTGTTTTCTTCCTTTTGCAGCCGAAATTGTCACCACCTTTGGTTTTCTGCTCATGTCTGAAAACTGCAGCTGATTAGCTTGTCACTGGGAAACTGTACCAAGGAGATCAGGATCCTGTGTTGGTTTTACTGCAGATTTACAGCACAAGACGTCCATGGAGGGAATAGAGACGAAGCAGGTGTGTGTTTGTTGCTGTGTAAAGGGTTTGTGTGCCGAGGAATGTGTGTGGACAGCACTGGCGGCTGTCCCTGTATCTAGAGATCCTTTATCTATTTTAATCCACACGCTATTTCGTTGAGCACCTCTTACTTCATTCTCTAGAGTCTGATTAGCATTTCTTCAACCATGATTGTTTTGGTGGAAGAAAATGGTGAGTAGTTATCACTGTCCTGAAGGAAGGATAAAGAACAAGAGTACAAGCCACAGAGGAAAAGTGCATTCATGTACACAGCAGTATACAGGATGTCTACTCCTCTTGTAAATTTACCTGTTTAGGAGTTGAACCACTTTAAAAAGAGGCATAAGGAAACCTTTGAATGCACCATTGAAGCCCAACGTTCATCGACAGCAACTGTTTAATATCCATTTCTCTCTTTGCTGTGGATTTTTCTTCGCGTTGTTAATTGCCACTGAACAGAGAAGCAGAAGCTTTCTATTGATATGTGTACAGTATGTCACCTGGCCTGCCGCCATTTATTGTTGATCAAGTTAACCAACAGTAACAGAACAATAAATATATGTTTTTATATATACATATATACATACTTGGTGTCATGGTGTCATTGCTGGTGTGGTATTCTTAATTTGGGCCTCTGCTGGAACATATATTTAGCAACTGCACAATTCCACTTTTAGATGAGAGC